>NC_083817.1:11859815-12059815 GCF_015708825.2 Lethenteron reissneri
AATCCACTGCTGGATAAAGGCCTCCACAATTAGCCGTCGCTATCTCTCACGGCCCTGCAATCTAGCAAACCATCATTGCTACTACAATAAATATGTTGCTACAAATATATTTGTTGTCATACAATAAATGGCCAATACAATAGAAAATGTACTGTAGCCACCTTCATGAAGTACAGTATTGTAGTAGCCATCATTACTACTGCAATGTATTTGTACATATTCATATTATACAACTGCGTTTAAATTAATAATGAAATGTGAAAAAAACAAATATGTAGAATAAACATGCCCACGGCATTTTGTGAGATGAGGTGCTATAAATAAGCCATATTAACCCAAATGCATTGTATAGAGCACCGCACTCCGCAACTATGGGACAAAGAAGTTCAAGAGTTACATCCATCTTCAAATCGGGTGCTAAAATGTAAAAACATGTTTTGACCTATCGAAGGGCAAATGTTGTCCTTGAAATGTAGTCAAATTAAGGCGTGCCATACAAATATAAAAATGCTAACTGTACATCGACAGTCATTTGCACATAGCGACACGTGATTTCACTTGGGTTTTTGTCATATTTAGATATTTTTAGACAGTGAAATACATGATAGAAACATGAGTTGAAGGCATATGTCGATAGTTGTGAAAGATTATAATACATTTATTTATATTGCGCACATAATGTAACAAATTATCTGAGCGTAAGGTTTATTTTAGCATCGGGGACCCCCTCATGACAGCTTGGCCTTGTGCAGCACAAGGTAAACACAACCCTGAGCCAATGGAAATTCCATAGGAAACCCAAATAGGCATTTGTCTGGCGACAGGGGGCGATGTTGCCTTTGGTTAAAGGACCCATATCTCATAGGGTCCTTGCCTGTAATTATCCATCTAGCAGTTCACCAGCATTGGTTCAAGCGAGCCTGACTGCTGAATGTCGAACGGGTGCGGATTGTTGCATTGTGTTAAACCAAAGCTGTTGAAATAATGGGACTCCCAGAATGGCCGTGCAGTCGATGAGATGTGTAAACTATGCAGTATGGCCTTGGTATTTTTAATGAGGTGGCATACTGTCTGCTTATTTACTGTGAAATAACTGTTATTAAGTTATCCCTGACTAAGTTTTTACTAACTAGGTTAACCTATAACTAGGTTAACTTATAACTAGGTTAATCTCTAATTAGGTTAATCTCTAACTTGGTTAATCCCTGACTAGGTTAATCTCTAACTAGGTTAATCTCTAATTAGGTTAATATCTAATTTGGTTAATCTCTAACGAGGTTAATCTCTAACTAGGTTAATATCTAATTAGGTTACTATCTAACTAAGTTAATCTCTAATTAGGTTAATCTCTAACTAGGTTAATCTCTAACTAGGTTAATCTCTAACGTGGTTAATCTCTAACTTGGTTAATCTCTAATTAGGTTAATCTCTAACTAAGTTAATCTCTAACGAGGGTAATCTCTAATGAGGGTAATCTCTAACTTGGTTAATCTCTAATTAGGTTAATCTCTAACTAGGTTAATCTCTAACGAGGGTAATCTCTAACTAAGTTAATCTCTAATTAGGTTAATCTCTAACTAGGTTAATCTCTAACGAGGGTAATCTCTAACGAGGGTAATCTCTAACTAGGTTAATCTCTAACGAGGGTAATCTCTAACTAAGTTAATCTCTACCAAGTTTAATCTCTAATTAGGTTAATCTCTAACTAGGTTAATCTCTAACTAGGTTAATCTCTAACTAGGGTAATCTCTAAGTTAATCTCTAATTAGGTTAATCTCTAATTAGGTTAATCTCTAACGAGGGTAATCTCTAAGTTAATCTCTAATTAGGTTAATCTCTAACGAGGGTAATCTCTAACGAGGGAAATCTCTAACTTGGTTAATCTCTAACGAGGGTAATCTCTAACTAAGTTAATCTCTAACTAGGTTAATCTCTAACGAGGGTAATCTCTAACTAAGTTAATCTCTAACTAGGTTAATCTCTAACTAGGGTAATCTCTAACTAGGTTAATCTCTAATTAGGTTAATCTCTAACTAAGTTAATCTCTAACTAAGTTAATCTCTAACGAGGGTAATCTCTAACTAGGTTAATCTCTAACGAGGGTAATCTCTAATTAGGTTAATCTCTAACGAGGGTAATCTCTAATTAGGTTAATCTCTAACTAGGGTAATCTCTAACTAGGTTAATCTCTAATTAGGTTAATCTCTAACTAAGTTAATCTCTAACTAAGTTAATCTCTAATTAGGTTAATCTCTAACTAGGTTAATCTCTAATTAGGTTAATCTCTAACTAGGGTAATCTCTAACGAAGTTAATCTCTAATTAAGTTAATCTCTAACTAAGTTAATCTCTAATTAGGTTAATATCTAACTAAGTTAATCTCTAACTAGGGTAATCTCTAACTAGGTTAATCTCTAATTAGGTTAATCTCTAACTAGGGTAATCTCTAACTAGGTTAATCTCTAATTAGGTTAATCTCTAACGAGGGTAATCTCTAACTAAGTTAATCTCTAACTAAGTTAATCTCTAACGAGGGTAATCTCTAACTAGGTTAATCTCTAACGAGGGTAATCTCTAATTAGGTTAATCTCTAACGAGGGTAATCTCTAATTAGGTTAATCTCTAACGAGGGTAATCTCTAACTAAGTTAATCTCTAACTAGGGTAATATCTAACTAAGTTAATATCTAACTAAGTTATTCTCTAACTAAGTTAATCTCTAACTAAGTTAATCTCTAACTAAGTTAATCTGTAAGTTAATCTCTAACTAAGGTAATCTCTAACTAAGTTAATCTCTAACTAAGTTAATCTCTAACTAAGTTAATCTCTAACTAAGTTAATCTCTAACTAAGTTAATCTCTAACTAAGTTAATCTCTAACTAAGTTAATCTCTAACTAAGTTAATCTCTAAGTTAATCTCTAACGAGGGTAATCTCTAACTTAGTTAATCTCTAACTAAGTTAATCTCTAACTAGGTTAATCTCTAACTAAGGTAATCTCTAACTAGGTTAATCTCTAACTAAGTTAATCTCTAACTAAGTTAATCTCTAACTAGGTTAATCTCTAACTAGGGTAATCTCTAACTAAGTTAATCTCTAACTTGTTAATCTCTAACTAGGTTAATCTCTAACTAGGGTAATCTCTAACTAAGTTAATCTCTAACTTGTTAATCTCTAACTAAGTTAATCTCTAACTAAGTTAATCTCTAACTTGTTTAAGCTCTAACTTGTTTAATCTCTAACTAAGTTAATCTCTAACTAAGTTAATCTCTAACTAAGTTAATCTCTAACTTGTTTAATCTTTAACTAAGTTAATCTCTAAGTTAATCTCTAACTAAGTTAATCTCTAATCAGGTTAATCTCTAAGGTAATCTCTAACTAGGTTAATATCTAACTAAGTTAATCTCTAACTTGTTTAATCTCTAACGAGGGTAATCTCTAACTAGGTTAATCTCTAACTAGGGTAATCTCTAACTAAGGTAATCTCTAACTAGGTTAATCTCTAACTAAGTTAATCTCTAACTTGTTTAATCTCTAACTAAGTTAATCTCTAACTTGTTTAATCTCTAACGAGGGTAATCTCTAACTAGGTTAATATCTAACTAAGTTAATCTCTAACGAGGGTAATCTCTAATTTGTTTAATCTCTAACGAGGGTAATCTCTAACGAGGGTAATCTCTAACTAAGTTAATCTCTAACTAGGTTAATCTGTAAGTTAATCTCTAACTAAGGTAATCTCTAACTAAGTTAATCTCTAACTTGTTTAATCTCTAACTAAGTTAATCTCTAACTAAGTTAATCTCTAACTAAGTTAATCTCTAACTAAGTTAATCTCTAACTAAGTTAATCTCTAACTAAGTTAATCTCTAACTAAGTTAATCTCTAACTAAGTTAATCTCTAACTTGTTTAATCTCTAACTAAGTTAATCTCTAACTAAGTTAATCTCTAACTTGTTTAATCTCTAACTAGGTTAATCTCTAACTAAGTTAATCTCTAACTAAGTTAATCTCTAACTAGGGTAATCTCTAACTAAGTTAATCTCTAACTAAGTTAATCTCTAACTAGGTTAATCTCTAACTTGTTTAATCTCTAACTAAGTTAATCTCTAACTAAGTTAATCTCTAACTAGGTTAATCTCTAACTAAGTTAATCTCTAACTAGGTTAATCTCTAACTAGGTCAATCTCTAACTAGGGTAATCTCTAACTAAGTTAATCTCTAACTAAGGTAATCTCTAACTAAGTTAATCTCTAACTAAGTTAATCTCTAACTAAGTTAATCTCTAACTTGTTTAATATCTAACTAAGTTAATCTCTAACTAAGTTAATCTCTAACTAAGTTAATCTCTAACTAACTAAGTTAATCTCTAACTTGTTTAATCTCTAACTAAGTTAATCTCTAACTAAGTTAATCTCTAACTAAGTTAATCTCTAAATAGGTTAATCTCTAACTAGGTTAATCTCTAACTTGTTTAATCTCTAACTAAGTTAATCTCTAACTTGTTTAATCTCTAACTAGGTTAATCTCTAACTAAGTTAATCTCTAACTTGTTTAATCTCTAACTAAGTTAATCTCTAACTTGTTAATCTCTAACTAAGTTAATCTCTAACTTGTTAATCTCTAACTTGTTAATCTCTAACTTGTTAATCTCTAACTAGGTTAATCTCTAACTAGGTTAATCTCTAACTTGGTTAATCTCTAACTAGGTTAATCTCTAACTTGTTAATCTCTAACTTGTTAATCTCTAACTTGTTAATCTCTAACTAAGTTAATCTCTAACTTGTTAATCTCTAACTTGTTAATCTCTAACTTGTTAATCTCTAACTAAGTTAATCTCTAACTAAGTTAATCTCTAACTTGTTAATCTCTAACTAGGTTAATCTCTAACTTGTTAATCTCTAACTTGTTAATCTCTAACTAAGTTAATCTCTAACTTGTTAATCTCTAACTTGTTAATCTCTAACTAGGTTAATCTCTAACTAGGTTAATCTCTAACTTGTTAATCTCTAACTAAGTTAATCTCTAACTTGTTAATCTCTAACTTGTTAATCTCTAACTTGTTAATCTCTAACTAAGTTAATCTCTAACTTGTTAATCTCTAACTTGTTAATCTCTAACTAGGTTAATCTCTAACTTGTTAATCTCTAACTTGTTAATCTCTAACTAAGTTAATCTCTAACTTGTTAATCTCTAACTTGTTAATCTCTAACTAGGTTAATCTCTAACTAGGTTAATCTCTAACTTGTTAATCTCTAACTAAGTTAATCTCTAACTTGTTAATCTCTAACTTAGTTAATCTCTAACTAGGTTAATCTCTAACTTGTTAATCTCTAACTTGTTAATCTCTAACTTGTTAATCTCTAACTAGGTTAATCTCTAACTTGTTAATCTCTAACTAAGTTAATCTCTAACTTGTTAATCTCTAACTTGTTAATCTGTAACGAGTCTTACTGAGGCGCGGATGACTTCGTGGCGACTGCCGACTGGGGGCGTTGCCACGGTAACAGCGTCTCCCCCGACCGTCACGTGACGCCCCCCCCCCGCTCGCGCTGCAGTTTCCCGCCAAAAGCGCACGCGGCGCTAATTATGCAAATGAGCGCCTCGTGATGCCAATTAGCGCCCATTAGCCACCACGTTGCTGGATTGTGCGCGGTGAACCACGATGTGCGCCGGAGCATCCAGTTCCTACCTCGCTGCACCTGATAACATCTCACGTAAAGCAGTCATTTCTGTGCTATGAAGAAGGGACATTGGCCGAAACGTCGACTTCATACAGTATATTTCCTTTTTAAGGCCACGGTGTTATTGACGCATGTTGAGTGATTTTTTGTGAAGCAATCATTGTGATTAATGATTCTCCACTGATTCTCCTGTCACTTACCGACGGTCAACCTCCTCATCACTCTCCTATCGCTACGACCGTGGTTACTGTGATCGTGAACTTCACTTCTTGATCCTTCCACCCAATTGTTGAGGACTCGCTCTGCCACTCACCGACTTTCTCCTCATCCACGTTGTGTTCCAGCACCACCACACTGCTGGTTGTTACAAAGAGCACTCACACCATTCACCCACCCCCTCAATCACCCACTCATTCACTTAATCGCGAACTCACTCATTCATCCACTTAATCGCTAACTCGCTCAATCACTCATCCACTTAATCGCTAACTCACTCAATCACCACATGTCACAACAACACACTCAGTCGCTCAATTGTCCACTCTTTCACCCTCTCACTAACTCACCAATTAACTCACTTACCCACTCACAACAGCTCTCGATACTTTTTACCTCGCACTGCCCCACTCTAGAATTCCCTCCTCTCCTCTCCAATATCTCCACCCCCAAGCTTTTATAATAATATAACTTCGCCCAATTCAAGAAACGCGTTACACTTATCTGTTACAACTTTGATGGTGCTGTTTGTTGCTGGCCGTTTGGCGTAGTAGGCGCCTCTACAAAGTAGTCACATCTTCACCCGTCAATCCACGTCACCACACGACGTATGTAGATATTTAAAATATCAACATATATAGTTGGAGAATGATCACAGGGGGCCCTCCCCTGTACACATCTGGCCGTTCGCCAGCACAGGTTGGAGCGAGCCTGACTGCATGCTGATGAGACGCTCAATGTCGAAACCGGTCCAGAGATTTGCAAGCGTTGAACCAATGCTGCGGATGATGATGATGTTGATGCTGCTGCTGCTGCACTCCCAGAAGGAGAGCCGTGTGGCCCATGGGATGTGCAGCTAGAGCAGTCACATCCTCACCCTTCACCCATCAATCCACGTTACGACTCTCGCAGCGGTGGCTAGGAGATGTTAACTACCTCGCCTGGTGCACAGGAGGTCGTGGGTTCGATCCCGACCCTGACGCCTGCTGCTGTATATTTGGAGTTTGCGTGTCTCTCTCTCTCATCATCATCTTCAAGGTGGCTAAGAGATGTTAACTACCTCGCCTGGTGTACAGGAGGTCGTGAGTTATATCCCGACCCTGACCCTTGCTGTATATTTGGAGTTTGCGTGTCTCTCATCATCACGGTGGCTAGGAGATGTTAACTACCTCGCCTGGTATACAGGGGGTCGTGGGTTCTTCCCCGACCCTGACGCCTGCTGTGTATTTGGAGTTTGCGTGTCTCTCTCTCATCATCATCACGGTGGCTAGGAGATGTTAACTACCTCGTCTGGTGTACAGAAGGTCGTGGGTTCTATCCCGACCCTGACGCCAGCTGCTGTATATTTGGAGTTTGCGTGTCTCTCCCCGTGGTTGCGTAGATTTTTCTCCGGGTCCTCCGGTTTTCCCTCCACATTTAGAATCATGCGTTTCCACATAAGCCACTTCGTTGTGCTATCATTTGTGGCCAGGTCGCTTCTGAAAAAGAGCTGTACAGCTCAGTGAGCTTTACCTGGTAAAATAAAATACAAATTTTAATTTTTTCGACTATTAATTTAAATACTTTTTTTTATGTGGAGAGAGATAATGGAAGGCAAATTTGTCTGATAATTTATCTTGTAACATTCTTCACGACGACCACTCACGGCTTACGAGCAATATGAAGGTCGCTGTGACATAGATCTTCTCAATTTTCATTACACATCTGAGGACCACAGAACAAGCCACTGGAGTCTGCGCTCCTTCAACGGAGGATGAATAGCAAAACTATTAAACAAAAGCCCTCTCGTCGTGGCTAGCAGACCTCGACATTGGCATCCAGCTTCTAAACCATATTGCTGCCGTGCGTAAGAATATAATAATTTACATTTATTTGTAAGGCGCCTTCCACTAATGCCTCAAGGCGTCATGTTATTCACAATGAGCAAAGGAGAAAACTCCACTGCATCGGTTTAGACGAGCGGTGGCCAATTCGTGGATTTCAGAGCAGAACAAACCTGAACACAAGCAGATAACAATTTTCGTTTCGGCTTATGGCAAACAGCAATTCCCTCATATATTTTATGTTTCTTTATTCTTCAGTTTGCGAATATAGTAATCGGCTAAATGCCAATGTCAAGGTCTGCTGTCCACGAGAGGGCTTCAAATGTGGAGTTCGTGTAGTGCTGCTCCTCAGTTGAAGGAAGAATTCACACATTAAAAACAACTATCCATGGATGGCGCTTAGTACTTTACGTCTGTAAGATATAAAGGTTACATCGCTGCGAGTGATAGGTGTTGGTCCGAGCTCTGGTGGATCATGGAGGCCGTTGAGGGCCACCAGAATGGATGGCAGTGCTTCGTGTATTGGCCACCGCTGGTTTCGACATTGTTGGGTTCCATCAGCAGTCAGCCTAATCAATAATCTAGCACGGTGTCATCATAATCGTCATCAGCCTTAATCTGTTCATTGACTGCAATTTTAACATGTAAACACTTTCCTTAACCTCCAGCTGTTGACATTTTTGTAATTGTCCGTTACTATTTCTAATTGTTCATATGTATGGCTTGGCTTGTAAGAGAAGTTTAATTTAAGTATACAGTTGTATTACTGCTTATTATTTTCCTCTTTATTGCTGTACTGAGCTGTCACATGCACGTAATACAGTACTGTAATTAGTCAACATACTAAACCTCAAATCCAGAGGTCGCCCGTTCCATCCCATCTCATGGCGCGGCAGCTGAATCCCCCCCTCCCCCCCACAGCGCCCGCGACGAGTGTGGAAGAGTAGACCAATCACTCCATATAGCTCCCTCTAGGAGAGGCCCTGTTGCCAGTAGTGGCATGAGCAAGCAATTTCAGGACTGGGCCTTTAGCCTTCATATATGCATATATGAAGTTACCATCATTTTGCCAGCCACCATTCCAATTCCACTAGAATCGATAATGACCGATTCCGAACTTTCGCAAACGGTAATGGCACGCCTGAACACGGTTAGCGGTTTCATAACAGTTGACGTTTAACAAGACCCCCGTGAGAATCAGGCACGCCAGGGGCTAATTCCCTTCGTGAATTGCTCCTGCAGCAAGTGACAAGAGGCGCAGGCAGCTGCTGTCTCAACCTTCACGGGCAGCGTCATGCACTGCGACCTTGCCTGCACACCCTGCAAATACTGGCAGCTGAATCGCTGTTGAACAAGATCAAAGATGAAGATGCCATCATGCCACGACCACCGCACTTCAATGCAAACGCGTTCCACCCTCTGCAGCTACTGCACGGGTGACAAGCAGTGAGCTCCAAGATCTACCCTGACAGCCTCTCACTTAGACTCACATTGACCCATAGACTCACACAGAGACACACAGATCTGCCCTTACAGTCTCCCACCGTGTGGCCTGAGACTCACATACATAGACCCAGAGACTCACATTGACACCCATACATAGACCCAGAGACAGTCCTGGCTGTCTCCCACCATCTGCCTCCCAGGCCTTCTCTTCCCCTTGGTCAGCTGAATTGTGGAAACCACTCCAATGCCGGTCTCGGAAATAGGACGCACCCATTCTGTTACACACGGCCCCATCCAGTGCAACTGTTTATGCTGAATGTAAGTTGAATTTCTATCGCATCATAGGTACAGCAACTCACCTGCACCGCATTTTCTTCCGAACGTCTTGTATTTCTTATCCTGTCTTGCTACGGAGCTCCCAGCATCAGTCTCAGATAATTGTCCTCAATTACCAAATTGAACATTCGCTGTGGTATTTCAGAATGCTTCAAACGGCCAATCGGGAGACATCACTGGCCACTTGGCTGCGAGTGGCGTCCGCTGGCCCGACATGACATGGCGTGGAGTGGGGTTTGATTGACTCAGCTACAATGTGGAGTGAGTGAAGCACCTCAAGGCTCCTGCATGTCCCGAGTTTCTCATCTACAGAGTCGAGGGAGGTGGGGTCATCTCCCTTATGACCAATTAATCAGTGTCGTGCAAAATATAGCAAACGAAATCAATATGCAGACAAAGCACGCCTCCTAATTATATCTGTCGAACATAATTCGGTTCATTTGAGTTAGGTCGTGTAGGGATGTTAATTTTAGCAAAAACAAAAAAATGCGTATTAAAAGTTGACATACCTACACATGTTGGTCATGAAAGCGCACGTTTAAGTATTATTTTACACAGCCCATTGACCACCTATGCCCTCCTGAGAGTACCATAATTTCAGCAGCATCGGTTTAAGCAAAACAAACTCTGGACCGGGTTCGACATTCAGTGTCTCATCAGCACCAAGAGTTCGGCTCCGCTTGAAGCAATGATGAATTGGACGTGGAATAATAATCTGGTATGCACGGCGGGACCATCACTTGCCATGTCACAACTACGAGGCCGGATGAGTGTTATGCCAGTCCTTTATTTAACGTATTCAGGAAAAATACATTAATCACATGCATTTTAATGGGATGTTGCTTTTAGCAGCATATTTACATTAATAAAAAACACTAAAATGGTCTTGAAATTTATCGCATGCCTATATACGTTCAATATAGTGTACGGTTTTTAACAATAAGTCAACTCTGGGACTACCCCTGATACTCAGACCACTAGTATGCTTACAGGGGATGAAGCAGTTTTTACACTGATGTAATTCATACATATGCCTATACACCCAAAGGGGCATCGCGCAACTCCTATAGGCAGGAGTGTGGAACCATGCATTTATATGTACTGTTTATTGTGTAATACATTCATATATATAGAGTACATGAACAGAAAATATGTACATTGTACATACTGTATGTACATACAGTATACTGGAGATACTGTACTGTATATACATCCAGTACCACACGGTACATTCAATACAGTATGTCCGCTTGCTAAACGTCTTACATTATTAGTAAAACAGTACCGACAAATACCATACACGCGGTGTGAATACGGTAAATGTTGTGTGCGTGTTGGTGCATATCTGTGGTGGAGCAGCCAGGTCCTGCTACCTCAAAGCAGCGGACGGTGATTGATGATCCATCACTCATCGATTCACGTCCAGTCTCTCGCTCACCGGCGATTCGTCACCTCCTCATCACTCTTTTACCGCCACTACCGTGGTTACCGCTCCCATGAGCTGGAGTCATTGATTCAGCCGCCCACGCTTGACTCTTTGTCGAGCCACACAACACCGTTTCATCTCATCCACATTGTTCAACCACTATACTGCAGGTCACCACAACAACATACTCACCCACCCCCTGGATCCACTCACGAACTCACTTAGCCACTCAATCACTTAGCCACTCACGCGTCACCCACTGACTCACCACACTTGTAGGTCAAATACTTCCCTTTCTGCTTCTTCCCTCGCACAGTTTTGGAATTCTCTCCCATCATCTCCCTCCAAGCTCTTAAAATAATAACATTGTTAGCTGCAATAAACGTGTTAACCCTTGATCTATGGAAACTTTGACGGTGCTGTTTTTGCTGGAAACTTGACATTTTGGGCATTTGACGCCTGTGCTCAGAAACTACGTTTTAAAAAGTCTCAAAGTGTTCGTCATGAGCGGGTGACTGGTGCCATAGGTGCTACAGTATGTATCGGAGTACTGAACCGGCCCTTGTGAAATCCTAGATACAAATCCCTAGCTCTACCCTGAGCTTAAACCAGTGGGAAGTTGAATTTATCTTATTTTGTCATTTAATGCAGTATAAATGCTAGTCAATCATTTCCCTGGTCGAATGAGCATTGAGGCATTGGTGTTCATCTCATGTTTAAAAGCCCTGCAGAGCCAGTGGTGGAAATTCCACATTCCAACACGCTTGTTGACTTCCCCACAACGTGGACCTCATTCTTTTTTTTTATCAATCTTGATTTCAGGAGTTCAATTTCGACAACCTTAACCATTGCGAGCCGCTTGCTTGTACCACCGAGTCACCCACCCCCATGGCCAGTTCAAGAAATGGATATTATTATTCGTTTGCAGTGTCGGAATGCGTGCGGTCAAAAAAACATCGAAAATCAAAACTGCCAAGGAAGTGGGGTTGGGGTTGCCCTTCACGTCTCGTGCGTATCACCACAGCGCGCGTCGACGAGAAATGTACAAAAACAACAATTCCGCACTGCCAACACGATGCAAGAAGAGCACTGGGTCAATAATCGTGGCGAGATTTGACGGCACGTAGAAAAAAAGTCGCCTTGCAAAAGATGGGAGCGGGGGCACACAGTGCCGAAGGTCGACGATCTTTTCTTTTCCCAGTACCGTCAATCACGACACTCTGCCAAGTGTCGTTTTGTGCCTACAGAAGAAAACAAATCTACACGGCATTGTGTGCAACCCTATTATGCAAACGTGATGCGTGCATCATGCATCCATCAGTCTATCTACAAACACGCACTATAGAAACTATCAATACAGTTATACAGTGAATACGCATTGGATGCTATTATTACATGTACAGTTATTTACAAAATACAAATTTGCGCGTCGGCTTTTTGTAAAAAAAAAATGCCTGTTTCTAGTGTAAGCGAGTTCCAAAAACGAGGAATATTTCAAAAAGCGTATACATTCGTTTAAACTAGGTGTGTACATTCCAATAAGGTAGATTAGTTGCATCGTATATGTAACAATCACTAAAATAATTCCAACGTCAGTTAAAAAGCCACTATCGCCAAATTTCTCCCGTCGATCAACAACTGGCCCGTTATTGCGCCAGAAGATCAACTCTAGCATGGTATAAAAGTGGAGCGTGGTGTGTGTCAGTTCCATTGTAATCCATGCCGTGTCTTCATTTCAAGTACATGACAGTCCTCTCCACCTGTTTCATTAGAAGAAGAAAAACACATTTCATATATTCCACTTAGAAAAATCTCTTGAGATGGAACATCTTGTTTGCAAGGGTGTCCAGGAATGCCAGGGATAGGCTCCACATCTTTTGAATTTCCACAGAATCCCAAAAACAGCTATTATGTCAAAGAACATTCACACACTGGCCTAAAGCCACACGAACTCTGGGCAGAGCTTGGGCCCCGACACCAGAGGCATTCTGTCACTCGACTTTCCGTAAAGTTCAACACGATACCGGCACCAGATCTCGGGCACGCCTCATTTCCTGCCACCCAGAACACGGATGCCAATTATCGGACTTTAATCAGGTCACACCAGGACAGGTGGCAACCCGAGTCAATGTCTGCGCTGTCTCTCCCCCACCGCTTGTCTCATTCGAGTGCCTTTTCCATGCCACGTCACATCCGTCTGCTCAGCACTTCCTCCGTCTTCACACGAGCAGTTGTTCTGCTGCACTGCGCCAGATGGTACACGGGGGGGCACTGGTGTGAACTGCAAAATGCCGACCGTCTCTGCTGTAAGAAGAACCCATGTTGTTGGGAAGACTGTAGCGCTGTGCAAAAATATTCACTTTCCCCCCCCCACTCCCCGAGGAAAAATAACATTTCGGTGGCACGTCACAACCTCTCTGCCGGCCCAAGCGCGTAAAGCCCTGGGTGTCTGTGCAAGCCAACATTAATTACAGAGATACCATCTTATGGATCCAATGTAGTGTTGCAATCGCCTGAACACTTTAACCGTGCAATCCCATTGGCTGGCCTTGAAACACACCCAGTTGCTCTGAGGACACATATCCACCCATGAGAGGGCTTCCTCTGCTCGTGCTGGCTGAGTGTGGATTGCAGGCCGTGTCGTAACACAACGGAATGGACGGCATCTCCTGGGCAACCCGTTGCTCATCAGCCGAGTTTCCTGGTTCGGCAGCCACTGCCGCCGCTGCCTCAGAGTGCAGAGGGATTTGCACGTACGGCAAGAGGGCAGAGGCCGAGGGCACGGCTGGGGCCATGGGTCCATGTTCTTCCGGTGAACCCTTCCCAGAGGGCACCGGCGGCTCACTCGCCGTCTTTTGGAGTAGGATGCTGCCGTCGGCCTTGATGTCGGTTACGTGCGCGTACACGTCCAGCAGTCCCGACCTCATGCCAACGGGCTCGTTCGCATTTTTCCCACTCGGATCTGTACATCGACCCACTGCCGACCTGTCCGCACTGCAGACGGCCACGGCTCCGAACCCACAGTGGCCCGATGGGCCTTGCTGAGGAGGTGCCACAAACTTGGGGCTCTCTCCAGCACCCAGCTCTCGGGTGAAGTCTGTCCCTGAAACCTGCTCACTGGACACGCCCGCATGCTTCATCTTCTCCTGCGAAGGACCCTTCACCTGCACGGCAGTGAATGCGGTGGCAGTGGCCTTGACCCTCAGCAAGAGCATTGAGTCCAAGCCCAGTCTACTCGGCAAGTTGCCCACTCCCTTTCTCCCATCCGCGCTCGCAGAACTTTCATGTCCAGAGTCTAGCGCCTCCTCATCCTCCTCGTCCTCCTCGCTCTCCTCACCTCCTCTGACACGCCTCGCTTTTCCCAGGAGTCTTCCACCCTCTCCGGTCCCGCACTCCCCATTGGCGTCATGGCCTCTGCTCTCCCTGGTCCCTTCCAGCCCCACCTCGACGCACTCTGCCCATGAGTCGGTGTCCTCGCAGCGCGCAGGCGTGTAGCTGTGGAACAGCGCGAAGATCCCGTGCAGCTCCTCCGGCGGAGTTTTCTGCACGAACATTACAAAATAAACACGTAAACATGGGCAGCCCAATCACCAACATACTGCAGGTAATGAAACACACACTTCTGCCCATCTACTCATCGGCACACCCACTCAATCTCTCACACCAAACCACTTAATCACCACACTGCAAGTCACAACGATACAGATACTTACCCACTCGGTAACCAAACAACAACCGCCATTTGTCACTAAGTGGTGGTGACGTCACCACGATGCTTGTGCCAGGCGTTGTACACTTTAAGCCCACGTGAATTGTCCAAGGCTCACTGGCAGGAGGTTCGGTAACCCACTCATCTACTCACCTACACCCTGTCACCTACTCACTCACCCACTCACCCACTCAGTCACTCACCCATCCGCTCAACCGCGTGCAGTTTACAACGATACAACAACAACCGCCATTCGCCACTAAGTGGCGGTGACGTCACCACGATGCTTGTGCCAGGCCAAGTGCACCTTGAGGCCACGTGAAGTGTCGAAAGCCCGCTGGCAGGAGGTCACGGGGCAGACCCAGGTGCCACTGGTCGACTGACCGAGATGACCGAGATGACTGGCTGATGCACCACCTGTGCCCCCTACTGTGCCAACTTGCTGTGCTTTAGCCACCCGGCGCTCCGCTCGTTGTTGTGAGCGTCGCTCCTCCGCCCTCCGTTGTTGTTGGAGGGCGACTGCCTCCAACTGCCCAGTAGCGTCCTTCACGAGCCTCCTCCACTGAGGCCGATCTTGACACCGCTGGTACCAGTCATCGGCAAGTCCACTCAGCTCCACGTCCTCCTGTACCACATCACTCCATCTCCTCTCCAGCCCGTGCCGCGCCCGTCTAGCCCCCTCGATCCGGCCGAACAAAAGCTGTTTAGGCATGCGGTGGCTGGGCATGCGGGCTACATGACCCAGCCAACGCAGCCTTGCCTGCCGGAGGAGCTCACTGATGGGACTTTGCCCAGATCTTTCAAGGATTTGTGAGCTCCTCACACAATCCAGCCTGGTTAAACCCAGGATGGATCGTAGGCAGGCCAGCCTAAATGTTTCCAACCGGCGAAGATGCTCCACCAGGGGGGTCCACGTCTCGCAAGCGTAGAGAAGGGAGGGAATGACCGTGGCCGAGAAGACCTGAAGCTTCGTGCGGAGCGACAGACCAGGTAGCTTCCACACAGCGTTACGCAACCGATGAAAAGATATTGCCGCTCGACTGATTCGGAGTGAGACCTCTGCTGATAGACTGGAGCCGGTCATAAGCACACTGCCCAGGTATGGGAAACTCTCCACTCTCTCCACAACTGCCCCATCACCAATTGGGAGTTGTGGGGGTGGAGTGTCCGATGGTACAAAATACCCAGGCAGGTGCTTGGTTTTGGTGGGGCTGATGGTAAGGCCCCACCTCTTAGTGGCACGCTCCAGTCTCAGCAGCAGCGCCTCCAACTCCTCTTCTGAATGAGCAGCTATTACCAAATCATCGGCATACATAACGTGGTTGACCAATAGGGAGCCATCCCTTGATCGCACCCGGGCGTCGATCAGCCTCCCATTATATCTGTACCAAACGGAAATTCCCCCGGTACAGCTATTGAAGGCTTCACGAACTACGCGGTCAAAATAGATGTTAAATAATGTGGGAGCCAGAGGACATCCCTGTCGCACCCCAAGGTGTACAGGGAAAGGCTCCGACTCCCGGCCACGTAGTTTTACCCGGGCCCGCTCACCATCATGAAGGTCCTTAATGATCGTGAGCAGAGGGTCAGGGACTCCGAAAGCACGAAGAACAACCCAGAGTCCAGTCCTACTGATGGTATCATAGGCCTTGACCAGGTCAATAAAGCAGAGATGTAGGTCTTTTTGGAATTCCCTACACCTCTGCTGTAGCAGACGGACAGAAAATATGGCATCTGTGCAGGACCGCCCTTTCCTGAAACCGCATTGGGGCTCCGCAAGCCCCTCCTCAGCGTGCCTAGCAAGGCGATGTTGAATAATCCTTGCCAGGACCTTACCCGGCACACTGAGGAGTGAGATGCCCCTGTAGTTGTTACAGTCTGTGCGGTCCCCCTTCTTAAAGAGGGGGACCACCAGGGCATCCTTCCAGTCCTGCGGAACCCGTCCAGTGGTCCAGACTGTTGTTATGATGTCATATAGGGCAGTCTGTGCACAAACGCCACCCTCCCTCAGCATTTCGCTTGGGAGATCATCTCTGCCCGGTGCCTTCCCTGGTCTCAGACTCCGGATCGCCCTCAGTACTTCCTCAACAGCTGGAACCTCAGCCAGCCACTCACAGGGGGTGACCTCTTCCAATATTTGAGGCACCGCAGCCTCAGCAGGGTTATCCCCACTTTGTGCCATGATGTTTTCCTGGCTGAGAGAATTTCCCTCCCCCAGGACCTCACAGAAATGCTCAGCAAATCTGCAAACCTGTTCCTGGGGGTCGGAGATTGGATCACCGTTTTTTCCTCTAATGATGGTAATAGGTGTGGCGCTGCAGGTTACTTTTTTGATGGAGTTAAATAGTGATTTGTGATCACGGGCCACTGAGGCAGACTCCATCTCCTCAGCAACGATACACCCACTCACTCACCTACTCATGCATGTACACTCTCTCCCACCACACTGCAGGCCACAACACTTCTCTTTCTGCTTATTCCCTTGCACTGAAGCACTTTGGAATTCCCTCCCATCTCCTTGTTTCACGAGGAATAATAGCAATATTCAATTTAAAAAAACGTGTTACACTTATCTATTACAACTCTGAGAGTGATGTTTGCTACTCGGCTGCTTGACGTTTTGGACCTGCGTTAAACAAAAACTCTACAAAGCAAGATAATACTCAACAGTACTTCTCAGATTGTATAACTGTTTGCCAGGATATGATAACGATCCAATCTAGTTTAATTAAAAAAACAGTTTTGCCTGCGTTGAACCAATTGTTTAAGCAAACCAATCTACTAAAGCTTTCGTGACTGCAGGAATTAATATTCTTTGGGTCATTCGGTAAAGTCATAGAGATCGGTTTAAAGAAAATAACAAAATAAAAAACTACGACGTTTCGATCGCAACACAAACGGTGATAATCAGGAAAAGGGGGGGTTAGCTTCTAAAGACAACTGCTTATAAAGGTTTGAAATGGGCGTAGCCCAAATGTCAGCAGCCAATGCAATGCAAGTGGTGGGCCGAGAAGATGGGTACAAACTGAGCAATCATTGGACGGACGTTATTAACCAGTTTAAGTCATAACTGGCAGTGATGTTCCCAGCCTACCACCTTCTGATGTTAGTTGTTATTTTCGGCTCTCTGATTTTTGACATTAACAGATTAAACACAGCTACCTCGCGCGCCATCCTCGAGGCTTCTGCTTCACGATCTTCCATTAACATACTAATCTCTTATATGAATATAGCCACCTAGGCGCACTCGCCGTGAAGGATGCCTGGCAATCTTGCATTGACATGCTAATTTTTGCCTGCAGCCCTTTGATTGGTAGAAAGCCCACCACCGCCACAGTCGCGGCCCACCACTTTGCTTGTTTTGAACCAATACTGCTGAAATGATGTACTCCCATATAGTTGCGTGTGGCTGATGGGATGTGTAAAAATAAACAATTAATATTTTTTTACGTGGAGGGAAAGACACAGGAAGGAAGGCCTATCGTCTGCTTATTGATTTCGTTTGCTTATGAGACAGGCTCCTTTGCTTCGTGGGTTTATTATAGCCCGGCAGCCACCTTGAGCAGGTCATGATCCATCCCTGTGATGCGTGGTCCTGGCACTGGCGGCAGAAATACTCTCTTGATCCTGCAATTAATAAGAATCGCCGGGGTCACATGGAGGACGTGTCAGTACACACTTAGCAGTATCACACGGATGCCGTTCAATAGAAACCACAACGAGGCACGGACACACTGGCCACGTAATATATTATCCATAGCAGAGATTTTTTTGGTTAATATATTGTTTATTGTACAACACATTCGTGTCGATTTTATGCCCATAGAAGCATTTAAGGCATACTTAGTTGCGTTCGTGATAAGGGCTACATCATTTGGAAATTACACTTGTGAACGTGAATTGGTGTACGTTACCTGCTATGACTCACGATTCAGAAACAACACACGTTGACAAAGACAATGGAAGAAAAGCTGAAGAGTGCGCAAAGAGCGTGGAGGGGTGCACCCTTGGAATTGACACCGAGATGGAAGCAAGAGGAACACGTGGATTATAAAACACACGCAGATAAGAGGCATCATATTGCCTAAAAAGAAAACTAAGTGGTGCCTGGGCAAGGCTTGGCACGGCTCGAAGGGATTTGGGCCGGTGGTAGAGACTGTTGATGAAGTGCTAGCAAAGAAGGGACTGCACCCTAGAGGACTTTCACCTAGGAGAAGGAGCGACAAAAGAATTTAAGTGTGCGGGCGCTTAGACTGTGCTCTGGGAAGTCGAGTGACCGAATGCCGCTGGTTTTGGAGCTCAAGCTCTGTCCAAAGTGCTTGCCGCTTGAATGTTCTATAGCATAATAGATTTTTGGGATATGGTGGAAAATAAAGAGATGTGGAGCCTATTCTTGGCATTCTGGATACCCTTGCACGACGGGTGGTGGTGGCGGCTTGGAGAGGCCTTCTTCCAACTCTGATGGTGTTAACGTTCGTATAAATACACTGCGAGATGGGTCGGCCCTGCAAGTCTGATACACTGGCCGACGCAGGACCAGACGTGGCACTGCCTCTACTACCTTTTGCGGGTGCCGATCAGGGTGACAAGGAACAGCAGCGTCACCATAGCACCCATTACGGCAGCCAGCAGTGTCACGCCAACAGCCCACTGTGCCACTGCAGACATTGGTGCACACACACACATGCACGAGATCCCCCGATTAGCCGTATAGACTGTAGGATCAAATGCTCTTTTACATTTGAATTTGTACCCACACCACAACACACTACGATTGTGTTTTCTGTGTCACGGCGGTGTACGTATTGATGACAAAAACACTACGAGCCGTCCGCTTCACAGTGGATGCTCAAGATCCCGCGACGTCATTCCAAGGAAAGTAGGCCAACGCAATTAACTCAATTGGTAACACACGTAGCAGCAATTGTTGCTCCCTTACTGCGAAAACCTAGCACGACCCTTCCGAAATAGTCTTGAGGCTCAACGAGGATGTTCTGGGTAATCAAGGGCCATGATAATTCGCCATAAGGTGAAGAACAAATTAAATACTCTTGCAATGCTCCCATGTATCAGAAAACAACCGTGGAAAAAATATCTTGTGGGATTTTTTTTTAAGTATAGCCATCAAGTGGCCTTAAAAAAAAAACATTTCCCACTATAGGGGGTGGGGTCGTACAATTCCCATTCACTGTGCTGTGAGATCAACACGTTTGAACCGATGTCAGAGCAGGAAATTAATAAAATTAAGTGAAAGACAAAACGGAGTATGGTGGTTGTCTTGTTCAGTTGTTGACACCTTGAGCCAACCGGCCATCTCTTAGTCACAGCCAAAGACAAAGGTCTGCCGTGTAGCCTTCAACAGACTGTTGAGGCAAATTCTGTTAGCGTATACGAATGCACACGAAGGGGGTGGACGGCTGTTGTTGACACTCTGCACCAGGTACTCATTTGAGGCCGAGTCAACCTAGGGGAAGCCCAGGACCAGTTGATATAACCATCACCGATGTTGGCTGTGAGCGGGAATCGAACTGGGCTCATCGGGTTGGAAGCACAGTACACTAACCACAACAACACTAGCGACCCCTATAATTCATGGGCCATATATACACGAAGATTTGTTTACATAATTATATTTACACTCCTTTACCCAGGAAAGCCTCATGGAGTCTCAATACTGTTGCAGGGGGGGGGGGGTGGTCCTACTAGGTTTTCCCAGTAGGGGGACAACAATTGCTAGGTGCGTTTTCCAAACATAATTTGCGGAAGAATTTTTTTTAAATTTGACCATGTGGCCTATGTCTTCCGAATGACGTCATGGGATCTTTAACGTCCCACTGACAGTGAAGCATATGGACGCAGCAGGGTTATAATTAACACGTCCACAGTATTAGCCAGGGCAGCCTGCTGGATTCAAATCGGAAGCCAGCATATCCAATTCCGAAAAAAATACGGCAAGGTCAACAACCCACAACACACATAATCTGCACTGGCACAGCCAGACAGCCCAGTGCTCGCACCGCTCACACCCGTGCATTGCCACATACATGGCATGAGTGACGCACCTTGGTTTATGCCGATGGGTGGCTGAATTTCAACCTCGGCGCTCCACGGGCTCCAGAATGGGGAGCTGGTGGCCCGGCAGCGCACGCGAATGTAGTATCGCTCTCCCGGTTTCAGCCCGTGCAGCACGAGCTCCGTGGTTTGTATGCCAAACGTTTTCTGGAAGGACACGTGCACACACACGGTATTCACGCCGACTCGCGCCCAGAGTCTTAAATCAAAGTGGATTTCCTGCTCAAATGAGCATTTAGGCGGTGCTCATCTCTGGTTTACAGCCTTGCAGAGCCAGTGGAAGGAATTCCAGAGTGGAGTAGTGAGAGACAAGAAGTAGAATGTGTAGTGAACTGCAGTGTGGTGGCAGAGTGGGTGAGTGAATTATTGTCTTTTTGTGTCCTGCAATGTGGTGGCTGAACACTGTGTGGATGAGATGACAGTCGGTAAAAAAATTTAAATTAATAAAAGTAAAATAAAAGAAAAATCACGACGTTTCGGAGGCAACACAAGCTTCCGTCTTCAGGTGGTACCGCCACAGCCACGACAGCTGTATCAAGTAAATGAGAGATTACAGGAGATACCACTCCGTATATATAATGGTTGAGGGGGGGGCCAGGAATGGCCCACTTTTTATTATTATGGTAGGGTGCGGCTTGAGACTATGAATAGACTACATAACAAAAGACTGAGCCTTTATTATGGAGAGGTTCGGTTTGTGACTTCGCCTAGCCTACATAACAAAAGTGTGAAAAAAGAAAGCTAAACTTGGTAGAAAGCTAAACCTGGTTAAACAAAACTGGCTGTCTATCAGTAACCTGCAATAGTTTTCTGTCAAATAAGATGGTCCAAATAAGTGTAGTTAAATCTTTTTTTGCATGGTTAATCACATCTTTCCAATAATTAAATGTGCGGCTTGAGACTATGAATAGACTGCATAACAAAAGACTGAGCCTTTATTATGGAGAGGTTCGGTTTGTGACTACGCCTAGCCTACATAACAAAAGTGTGAAAAAAGAAAGCTAAACCTGGTAGAAAGCTAAACATGGTAAAACAAAACTGGCTGTCTATCAGTAACCTGTAATAGTTTTCTGTCAAATAAGATGGTCCAAATAAGTGTAGTTAAATCTTTTTTGCATGGTTAATCACATCTTTCCAATGATTACTCAGTTTGTAACCATCATCACGGTTGAAATTATGTCTGTGTTTGTATATTTGTATGGCTTCGTGAACAAACCTTTGATGGTAGCCAAGAGGTTTGCAGAGCACCTTGGTCTCGGAAAAGACAATTTCATGAGAGCTCACAGAGTTGTAGCAATGATCGGCAACGGCCGAAGAATCAGTTCTGCCGTGTTTCAGATCTGACTTGTGCTCGCGGACACGATCAGAAACATGACGTTTCGTTTCTCCAATGTAGCAATCACCACAACTGCAACTCAATTTGTAGACTCCAGGATACTGTAAGTCAGGAACGACATCCTTCACAGATGGAATCAGATCACGGATTTTATGCACTGTACTGAATCGGACTTGGATCTTATGTTTGTTTAGAATTTTGGAGATCTTTTTGGTCACGCCTGCTATGTATGGTAACGTGATAGTTTTGTTCGGAGTTTCATGTGGCTGTTTCTGTATGGTGGGAGAAACAGCTTGGCGGATGGTGCGGTCAGAGTATCCGTTCATCCTGAGGGCCCGATGTACGTCTTAATTCACCGGCCAGGTGGTGTTGGTCAGAAATGCCATGGGCTCTGTGATATAGCGTTTTGATGAGAGAATTCTTTTGAGATGGGTGGTGGTGGGAATCCGGTTTCAAGTAGGAATCTGTGTGGGTGGCTTTCCTGTAGACAGAATGTGCCAAGGATCCGTCAGGTCTCCTCTCAAACAGAATATCCAAGAATGGTAGTTTACCATCTTTCTCCACTTCCATGGTGAATCTAATGGATGGGTGTCTAGAATTGATGTGGTCGAAGAAGTGGTTCAATGCTGGGAGGCCATGTGGCCAGGTATGACGAAAGTGTCATCCACATACCTCTTCCACAGGGAAGGACGCAGGGTGGATGTCTGGATGGCGTCTGATTCAAACTTTTCCATGAACATGTTGGCTATAACTGGTGACAAGGGGGAGCCCATAGGGATACCCTCATTCTGTTTGTAGAAGGTGCCATTCCAGATAAAATAGGTGTTGGTGAGGCAATGCCTAACCAGCGCAGGTACATCAGAATTTAATCCATGTTGGACTAAGTCCTCAATTATTGTTAGGGTGTCTGGTACTGGGACTTTGGTAAACAAAGATACTACATCAAAACTGACGAGGATGTCATCAGGAGATAGTACCATGTCCTTAACCATAGAGACTAATTGGGTTGAGTTGAGTACTGCCGAAGAGGTCTTGCCTGTGAAGGGAAGCAGAGTATCTGATAGAAAACGGGCTAGTTTGTAGGTAGGAGAGTTTATCGTCGACACGATGGGTCGTAGCGGGGTGCCTTCTTTATGGATCTTGGGAAGACCATAGAGTCTGGGAGGTCTAGCCGCCGATGGTTTTAGGCGTAGTCACAAACCGAACCTCTTCATAATAAAGGCTCAGTCTTTTGTTATGCAGTCTATTCATAGTCTCAAGCCGCACCTTTAATCATTGGAAAGATGTGATTAACCATGCAAAAAAATATTTAACTACACTTATTTGGACCATCTTATTTGACAGAAAACTATTGCAGGTTACTGATGGACAGCCAGTTTTGTTTTACCAGGTTTATCTTTCTACCAGGTTTAGCTTTCTTTTTTCACACTTTTGTTATGTAGGCTAGGCGTAGTCACAAACCGAACCTCTCCATAATAAAGGCTCAGTCTTTTGTTATGCAGTCTATTCATAGTCTCAAGCCGCACCTTACCATAATAATAAAAAGTGGGCCATTCCTGGCCCTTCCCCCTCAACCATTATATATACGGAGTGGTATCTCCTGTAATCTCTCATTTACTTGATACAGCTGTCGGGCTGTGACGGTTCCACCTGAAGATGGAAGCATGTGTTGCCTCTGAAACCTCGTGATTTTTATTTTATTTTACTTTTATTAATTTTTATTTTTTTACCTACGTGACTTTACCGAAAAAACCTAAGAATATGAATCCTTGCAGTCACGAAAGCTTCAAATCTAGAATGACAGTCGGTGTCTGGTGGACCGAGTCCTCAACATGGGCGGAGGAATCCATTATGGAAGTTCATTAGAACAGTGACCATAGGGGTAGAGACAGAAGAGTGATACGCAGGTGACTGACTGCTGGTGAATGAGTGACTTGTGTGAATCAATGAGTGCTGGATCATCAACACACATGTCATCACGTGTTTGCTACGTATGTGTCACTTGACACCCTGAACACCCTTAAAAATGAGATTCTCTATCTAAAGGGATTATCCAGGCAAAATATTTTACTTTACAAGAAAGCACCATGCTCGTGATACATCTGTGAAAACAACGATTCGCTTTTAATTGAGACACCCTCCTTTACGCTGGGGCATCTCAGAGTGATTTACACGCGATCGGTGACTTACATCACACCTCATTTTAACACATTTCAAAGGGTACGCCCAGTAGCAACTGTCCCTGTGTGGCACAAAGTGACTCAGTACCTGGCCTGCAAGTGGGCATTGGTCTGCCAGTAGAGGGTGATGATTGTTGCTGTGCGTAATCTCAATTGAGACATTTTCTGATTTTTTTTTGCATTTGAAAAATATGAATCCTGACGCTGCCACATAAAGGCCTACTCTTTTGGAATGACATCAGGGGATCCAAACTACTTATGGTTACCGGGTTGCAGTATTACCCAAGGCGGCCGTAGAACCTGAACCGTGAACCTCCGCTACTGCTGGGCTCTGTCACCGCCCCAGCGTGGAAGAGTAACCCAGATACCTTTTGTAGAGCCCACTCTCGTGGAGGGCCTTCTACCAGCTGTGGCACGAGCGAGCAAGTGCAGGGCGGCGCCTTTACCTTCGTATTGAGATGCGAGGGAAAACCAACGACTCGGTGACTTGGGCCGTCGTGCGGATTGTACGTTCGCGAATGGCCAATGGGTGCATTTGATACTGAAATTCGACTAGAAATGTTTATTGGTTCCTGACTTTCGGGACCGGTAACCGGTTCTGAGAGCGATCAGCAGATTACCGGTTATCGTTTAACAAGCATCGTATTTACGCGTGTGACGTGCATTGTAACAGCAACCGCATCAAAACAACAATAGGCTGATGTACACATCTCTCTCATGAATGAAAAATTTAAGACACAAGCCACAGTCGTGCGATAGTGCCCATGCAAACCAAACTATGAACAATAGAGTAAACCCATAGAGACACGTAGATACATAGAGACTCATAGCGATACATGTCGCGACATTAAAGACAAGCGATTGTGGCCATGCAGTCAAAATTATGTATCATAAATCACTGTGTGGTCTGCACTCTATCAACGGTGGAGGAAAACCAAAACTGCACAAACTCTCTCTCCCGAAGCCCTCTTGATGTGGCTTGCAGAACTCGCTTTGGCATTCAGCTCCTGTAACATAGTGCTGCCCTATGCAAGAATAGAATAGTATTGAGACGTTTGGAATAGAAGAGTGCCTGGTATTGAGATGGCCAGGACAGTTACATAAGATGGAAATTAATGGTGAGGAGCTGTTGTTGCTGTAGATTGGCAATTGCAAAAGAGGTTGTGGTGAAGAATTAGGCGTATTATTGTATTCTTTATATTGTCCTCAAAAGCACTGATTACTTTGTCTACGGGGAGGAATTTCACCTATCTGTCAGAGTTTTTAGCAGACAACGAGACAAGAAGTCACAGCTTCTATTTTTTACCTATGTGACTTTACCGAAAAAACCTAAGAGTAATCCTTGCAGTCACGAAAGCTTCAAATCTAGAACTCTTATGTAATTCTAGGTCCCATGTCTAACAGAAAGAGGGTCCTCGCCTGTAAACATCTGTGAGTGCAGCAGTGTCGCATGAAGAACTCTGCCGATGAGACACTGGATTCTCTAAACCGGTCCAAAGTTATGCTTGTGTTGAACCGGCACCACGAATGTGGTCCGCCCTTCCCAGAATGTTCATGTGGCCAACGGGTTGCAAAAAATATATACTTTTTTTACGTTGAGGGGCAGATACGTGAGGGAGGCATATTATCTGCTCGTGAATTTTGTTAATTCTTATTTGTGTTGTAGTTTTAGATAATTGTAGACGGACTGTACGCCCTCCCTCCCTCCTTAAGAGGCGGCTACAGTTTCTGTAACGGCTGCAGAGACGGAGAGAGATTTTGTGTGCACAGGGCATGGAATGTGCACCGGAACTGCCTTCCCGTGCAGCCCTGTAACCCTATGCGATTGATTCAATTGTGCGCATTCCACATGTGATTACTGCAAGTCCAATACTACTGCCCCATAGGCAACCTCCCGATCCGAGTAACGTTGCATCAGTGTCAACGTGATATCGCAAAAGATTGGAGATGGCAAAATAAATAATGAATAAATGTCACTACGCCTCGGCTTCGCTGTCGGCCGAGAATGACCCCCAGCGCCACCCAATGGCGCGAGACACGGGGGGGGGGGCAGGAACAGCGCCGGTTCCTCTCTGCTGCCCCGACGGCAGTAGGGGACCGCTCTTAATATCCGCGACGTCCCAACCACCACCACACCACCACCACCGTGTCCCAACCACCACCACACCACCACCACACCACCACCGAACCGCGTCCCAACCACCGTCACACCACCGAACTGTGTACCAACTACCGCCACACCACCACCGTGTCCCAACAACCACCAACACCACCGCGTCCCAACCACCGGCACACCGCCACCACCACCGCGTCCCAATCACCGCCACACTACCACCACCACTGCGTACCAACCACCGCCACACCATCAGCACCACCGTATCCCAACCACCGTCACGCACCACCACCGCGTGGATGGAAAATAATGTGTGCGGAAATTTCCTCCATGAATGTTAACGATCAGGGACTCAGCCACACTGCATAGGCGATCCATCAGGCGCACATCGCTGATGACTGCCCCAATACAACAAGCAGACTAGTCCACTCGGCTACCCCGATTCAACAAGCAGAGTAGGCCACTCAGCTACCCCAAATACAATAAGCGGTCTAGTCCACTAAGATACCCCAATACAACACGCAGACTCGTCCACTCAGCTACCCCAATACAAGTGGACAACTCCACTCAGCTACCACCCTCGGATGCCATAGATTGAGTTTTTGTTCAAACTCCATACAAATGAAGAAAAGGCCAATGCCTCCTTCTCATATCTCTCTCCACGTACAAAATATAAGTTTTTTTTTAGTTTTACACATCTCATCAGCCACACGGCACTTCTGCCCAGATCTTTACCACCCAATCCAGAAGTCAACAAGACTAATTTCCCAAATAGAGGCAAAGGGCAAGAGAGCTGTCCCAATGTGAGGCCATCGGTTCGATGTCAGAAGCAATGTGTGGCATGAGAAACGAGAGTTTGGTGGTGTGCCAAGCAAGTATGTGGATAATGGTTACATAATTATAAAAACTGTGGTTATTAGTTAAGCTACGGTGAGGGATTTAGAGCTAGTTTTGGGTGCAGTGTGGGGTGTATGTATATATGAGATTGGGGTTCGTCAATGCGAATCTTACTGTTGCCCATTCTTAACTTTTTTTTTTTATTGCAGAGGCTCAGGGTTCGAATTCAGCGGGGCCCACCCTGGCTGTGTGCTCAGCGTAAACACGCCTCCGCCTGCTTCACAGTGGACATTGAAGATCCCGTGGCGTCAATTGGAGTAGGCCGTTCAGCGTATGCCAGCGTCGCACTGTCAACATTTTCCACATTTTTAAAAAATGACTTGCAATCAGTAAGTTACTTGACTGGAACCGCGTTGCCCTCGGCCGCAAAATCAAAGCGAAAAAGAGTCTCGAGGCTCGATGAATCTACCCTGGGTAAACACACATTTCCAGCGCCAATAGCGATTTTCTGCTCAAATGTGCATTGAGGCAGTGGTGCTCATCTCCGATTTACAATCCTGAGCCAGTGGTGTACATTACACATTCCTATGATGGGAGCGAGTCAATCCACGGGACAACTACTGTTTGTGGTCAGATGTTAACTACCTTGACTGGTATACAATATGTCGTGGGTTCGATATCAACTCTGATGCCCGTATATTTGGAGTTTTCATGTTCTCCCCGTGTGCATTCTTCTCCGGGTCCTCCGGTTTTTCCATCCACATTCAGAAGCTTGCGTTTGGAGTATTTGGCTGCTATAAATTTCCACACGATAAGCCACTTTGTTGAGCTATCATTTGTGGCCATGAAGCTCCTGAAATAGAGCCATATAGCTCAGTGGGCCTTACCTGTTATCGTGTTAGCAACCCTGGAGCGGATCTCCCAAAGCCGATTGGAAACGCGCTGCTCTTTCTGCCGGTTAATGGGGAAACACCGTGAGTAATAACCTGGACAAACAGCTCAGGTGCCACGATGTCCTCCGAACATTTCTGTAGACTTTGCGGTCTCGGCGGACGTGCTGCGCTGGACTGGGTTGGCTTCGGGAAAGCTGAAAATCTCTGCGGTGAGAACTCTCTGAAAGCAGCAGCAGGCAATAACTGGACCGGCGAGTTGTCAGGGTGGTTAAGTGCGGCAGCCATTAACACGCAGCCGAGTGAGCGAATAACTCTGGGGAGTGGAGGGTCTGGTGAGCCCCATGTAAAACCGCTTACTTGCAGCGGCTCACACTGTAAGGCCACCCTGCTTTGTTTTGGCGGGGCCAGGAACTAGGCTGAACAGGGTGCAGGCAGTCCCTCCCTCCCTGTCCGGTGTTGTCTTTGATCAACACAGGAAAAAAAAATGCGTTTTGTTTGACAGCAAGCACAGCGTTGTGCACCAACAACAATAACGCCAGTAACCTCCGTCTACCACTAAGTGGCGCTGACGTCACCGCGACGCTTGTGCCAGGCGAAGTGCATGCATCTACCGCAACCAACTTGGCAGGCAGTGACAACATCAATACGCAGACAATACGCCTCCTCTCACCACATATAACATATATGCCTCACCACATATAACATGTATGTTTTAACACGTCCCATCAGTCACACGGCCTTCTGGGAGTGCAACTACAGAACATTTCTGGACTGGTTTTGACATCCAGTGTCTCATCAGCGGTCAGACTTGCTTGAACCAATGCTGGTGAACTGCCCAGATGTTTATAGGTAAGGGCCCTCTCGATCGGGGTTCTAGTTTGACACAAATCTGCATCATACACAACACAAATTATAATTTGCGTCGTTGTGGAGAATACATATCCTTCCAAATGAAAAAAAGGTAAGTATTTTTGTGTACACATCCCATCAACCATTTGCACCAGGTGTGCAGCAATTGTAATCACAGAGACCCGTGTGCCATTAGTCTGTAATGTCAAACGGAACCTCGCTTGGGAGCGATCGTGAGCTACGGGCGAAGATCGTAAAGAACCACTCATTCCAGGCCAATTGCAGCCCATTATCAATAACACTGCTGGAACACGGGGATTGCGAGACCACACTTTCGCCGAGCTGGACGAGAGCGGTGTGTTGGGTGGAATCCGTGGGCCCGTGGTCAACCCGTGGACCGATTCAGATCATCGCTCCGAGGCCACTTCCCGTTCGCCACGGCCAGAGATCGAACGCGGGTCCCCGGGCTCGTGCAGCGCAGGTGCGCGAACCATCACCACCTCGAGACGCGCAAATGAAAATAATGTAACGCACACACACGCACCACACATATACCACACGCACCACACACACACACACCACACACACACCACACGCACACACACACGCACACACACACGCACCACACATATACCACATGCACCACACGCA
This sequence comes from Lethenteron reissneri, assembly GCF_015708825.2. Lineage (NCBI taxonomy): Eukaryota > Metazoa > Chordata > Hyperoartia > Petromyzontiformes > Petromyzontidae > Lethenteron > Lethenteron reissneri. The sequence continues at coordinate 11,889,381 of NC_083817.1, forward strand.
CACACACACACCACACACACACCACACGCACACACACACGCACCACACGCACACACACACGCACCACACATATACCACACGCACCACACGCACCACACACACACACCACACGCAAACACACACACGCACCACACACACACCACACGCGCTACACACACACACCACACGCACCACACACGCACCACACGCACCACACACGCACCACACATATACCACACGCACCACACACACACGCACCACACACACCACACACACACACCACACGCGCTACACACACACACCACACACACGCGCCACACACTAACGACCACACACACGCACCAGACGCACCACACGCACGCACCACACGCACGCACCACACGCACGCACCACACACACACGCACCACACACACGCGCCACACACTAACGACCACACACACGCACCAGACGCACCACACGCACACACCACACGCACACGCACCACACGCACCAGACGCACCACACGCACACACCACACGCACACGCACCACACGCACACGCACCACACGCACACGCACCACACACACACGCACCACACACACGCACCACACACACGCACCACACACACACGCACCACACACACACGCACCACACACACACACACCACACACACACGCACCACACACACACGCACCACACACACACGCACCACACACACACGCACCACACACACTCAACGCACACCACACGCGACCACACACTACGCACCAGACGCACCACACACACACACCACACACGCACCACACACGCACACACACACACCACCACACGCACACACACACGCCCCACACGCACACACACACACGCACCACACACACACCACACGCACACACACACGCACCACACACACACCACACGCACACACACACACCACACGCGCTACACACACGCACCACACACACCACACACACGCACCACACACACCACACACACGCGCCACACACGCGACCACACACACACGCGCTACACACACACGCACACACGCGCTACACACACGCACACACGCGCTACACACACACACACACGCGCTACACACACACACCACACACACGCGCCACACACGCGACCACACACACTACCACACACACGCACCACACGCACGACCACACACACGCACACACACAACGTACCACACACACACACACACACACACACACACACACACACACCACACGCACACACACACACCACACGCACCTACACACACACGCACCACACACACACCACACGCACACACACACGCACCACACACGCGACCACACACACTACCACACACACGCACCAGACGCACCACACACACGCACCACACACACACACCACACACACGCACCACACACACGCACCACACGCACCTACACACACACGCACCACACACACACCACACGCACACACACACTACCACACACACGCACCAGACGCACCACACACACGCACCACACACACACACCACACACACACACCACACGCACACACACGCACCACACACACACCACACATACCACACGCACACACACACACGCACCACACGCGCAGGCAAGGAGATCCGCTGTGCAGTGCGACCTTAACAGAATGTTTGGGGGCAAGTGCCGTGAGCGGATACCCCTGAAGGCGGCCGGTACGGGCACACGGCGTGTTTAGGACGTTTACGCACCGAACCAGATTCTCATTCGAGGCCGAGTCGATCTAGGGGAAGGACGCAGAACCGTCTCAGATATCCATCTCTGCGTCTTAACCGTGGACGGGAATCGAACTCGGGGTTGTCAGGTTCACGGTACAGTGCCGCTAACCGCCGCGCCACCGCTCCCCACGTACCACACGCGCAGCCACGCGCATTCCCCACACTTGGCAGGAAGCCAATGTCACGCACAACACACACACCACACACACCACCACACACACACACCACCCCACAACACCACACACACCACCCCACAACACCACACACACCACACACACCACCCCACAACACCACACACACCACCCCACAACACCACACGCACCCCACACACCACCCCACAACACACACACACACGCACCACACTCACGGAACCGCACACACACCACACACACAACACACACACCACACACACACCACACAACACCACACCACACACACGCACCACACATACGAACCACACACACACCTCGATCCAGCGTGCCCCATGTAAACTGTTTTTGGTGGCTTTCACTAAAAAGGGGGGGGGGGGGGGGGCCTTCGACCGGTAACGAAGGCGCGAGAGAGAGAGAGGACGCGCGCCTTGTCAATGTCCTGCTGACCGCCCCCTCTGCCATCGCCAAACTCGATCCGTTTTGCCAGCGAGGGCAGATTTGGCCTCTCTCTCTCTCACCACCTTTGGCCGAACGCGCGTTCGTCGCTCGCCATCAACACACGGCAGAGTACAGTGAAGGGCAATAGCCCGTCTTGCGTGTGTGTGAAATCATTGGGTAAGTTACACTGTCCAGGCTCTGGGAAGACTGGGCGAGGAGCCAGGAGCTGTCAAGAGGCTCGTTCCGTGTGTTCCTGGGCCTAATCCCAGCCCCGGCCATCGCTCCCCACTCACTCGCCTGCATCAGCAGCAGCCGCCACTGATGTGGGGGTGGTGGGGGTGGGTGTGCCCGCAGCCACACAAAGAACTCTGCCAGCCTCCATTCTAGAACGCGCGTGCACACAGGCACACAACCCCATGCTCCAGCACACACACAGCCACACAACCCCATGCACCAGCACACACACACACAGCCACACAACCCCATGCACCAGCACACACACAGCCACACAACCCCATGCACCAGCACACACACACAGCCACACAACCCCATGCACCAGCACACACACACACAGCCACACAACCCCATGCACCAGCACACACACAGCCACACAACCCCATGCACCAGCACACACACACAGCCACACAACCCCATGCACCAGCACACACACACAGCCACACAACCCCATGCACCAGCACACACACACAGCCACACAACCCCATGCTCCAGCACACACACACACACAGCCACACAACCCCATGCACCAGCACACACACAGCCACACAACCCCATGCACCAGCACACACACACAGCCACACAACCCCATGCACCAGCACACACACACAGCCACACAACCCATGCACCAGCACACACACAGAGCCACACAACCCCATGCACCAGCACACACACACAGCCACACAACCCCATGCACCAGCACACACACACAGCCACACAACTCCATGCACCAGCACACACAGCCACACAACCCCATGCACCAACACACAGCCACACAACCCCATGCACCAGCACACACACAGCCACACAACCCCATGCACCAGCACACACACACAGCCACACAACCCCATGCACCAACACACAGCCACACAACCCCATGCCCCAGCACACACACACAGCCACACAACCCCATGCACCAGCACACACACACAGCCACACAACCCCATGCACCAGCACACACAGCCACACAACCCCATGCACCAGCACACACAGCCACACAACCCCATGCACCAGCACACACAGCCACCAAACCCATGCACTAGCACACACACAGCCACACAACCCCATGCACCAGCACACACACACACACAACCCCATGCACCAGCACACACACACAGCCACACAACTCCATGCACCAGCACACACAGCCACACAACCCCATGCACCAACACACAGCCACACAACCCCATGCACCAGCACACACACAGCCACACAACCCCATGCACCAGCACACACACACAGCCACACAACCCCATGCACCAACACACAGCCACAACAACCCCATGCACCAGCACACACACACAGCCACACAACCCCATGCACCAGCACACACACACAGCCACACAACCCCATGCACCAGCACACACAGCCACACAACCCCATGCACCAGCACACACAGCCACACAACCCCATGCACCAGCCACACAGCCACCAAACCCATGCACTAGCACACACACAGCCACACAACCCCATGCACCAGCACACACACAACTCCATGCACCAGCACACACACAGAGCCACACAACCCCATGCACCAGCACACACACAGAGCCACACACCCCATGCACCAGCACACACACACAGCCACACAACCCCATGCACCAGCACACACAGCCACACAACCCCATGCACCAGCACACACACACACAGCCACACAACCCCATGCACCAGCACACACACCAGCCACACAACCCATGCACCAGCACACACAGCCACACAACCCATGCACCAGCACACACACACAGCCACACAACCCCATGCACCAGCACACACACACACACAGCCACACAACCCCATGCACCAGCACACACAGCCACACAACCCCATGCACCAGCACACACACACACAGCCACACAACCCCATGCACCAGCACACACACACACAGCCACACAACCCCATGCACCAGCACACACAGCCACACAACCCCATGCACCAGCACGCACACACAGCCACACAACCCCATGCACCAGCACACACACACACAGCCACACAACCCCATGCACCAGCACACACACACAGCCACACAACCCAACAACAACGACGCTTGTGCCAAGCTAAGTCCACCTTGAGGTCACGTGAAGCGTCGAAGGCTCGCTGGCAGGAGGTCACAGAAGAGACCCAAGTGCCATGCGTTGACTGAGATCACTGGCCGGTGCACCACCTGTGCCCCCGACTGTACCAACTTGCTGTGTTTTAGCCACCCAGCGCTCCGCTCATTGTTGTGAGCGTCGCTCCTCTGTCCTCCGTTGTTCTTGGAGGGCGACTGCCTCCAACTGCCCAGTAGCGTCCTTCACGAGATTCCTCCATAGAGGCCGATCGGCAAGTCCACTCAGCTCCAGATCCTCCAGTACCCCATCAGTCCATCTCTTCTCCAGCCCGTGCCGTGCCCATTTAGCCCCCCTCTATCTGGCCAAACAGATGCTGCTTGGGCATGTGGTGGCTGGGCATGCGGGCTACATGATCCAGCCTCTAAATACGAGCACACACAGCCACACAACCCCCACACTAGCACACACACAGCCACCCAACTCCTACACTAGCACACACAAATACAGCCACGCAACCTCATGCACTAGCACACACCTAACCACTACACAAGCACACACACACACACAGTCACCCAACCCTTCGACTTCAATAGATGAACAGAGCCACATGGCTACCCAGGTCACACACTCGCACACAAGATGATACGCCACATGATTCCCACGCTCAAACGAACATTGAGGCATTGGTGTTCATCTCCTATTCACAGTCCTGGCTGAGCCAGTGGTGTCAATGTCCACATTCCGATGATGGGTGCGAGTCGACCTGTAGGACAACCACCGCTACTTCTCCACAACGTTGTACTTTATTTTACCGACCCTGGAGGGAGGCATTATGGGCCAAGTCAACACCCCCAACTAGGCTTTGAACTCGTGACCTTTGCAAATCGATCGCTCTTTGACTGTCATTTATATATGACGCAAATCTGCAGCCTGGATACGCACCCCAGGAAGACATTATTATTTCACCCGAGAAGCAAAAAAACTAAAGATATTTGGCCACACTGCTGTAATATTTAGGAATGTGCTAAATTGTAATTACATTTGACAAAAAATTAAAATCCAATTTTCTACTAATTTTCTACAGTTGTCTGCGTGTGTGTGTATAGCATTATCAATCGCGCAAATCGCGTCTCTCAAGGCACTGCTGTAGAATTCGCGAAAGGTCGCAGTTTCCCTCACGTAGGCGCAGGGGAGAGAGGAAGCCAGAACCCGGCGCTCCACCAACAATCGCCCGAGCTCTGTGCTCCTACATTGGGATGTTCGTCCAACTCCATGAATGAGCTTTGATTTTTTTTATGAAGAAATCCCACGCGCGCGAGGGGTTATAACACTCAATATCCGAACACATGGAATGCAGATGGAATTTAACCCATTTGCTGTAATACCACCATACCCTGGCAAGCCAAGGGAAGGTGGCAACCTCGACGCTCGCGGACTGGGAGGGAGTTTGACGAGCGTGCGCGATCCACCAATCCCTCGCCTCCTCCCCTTTTGCAGTGCCGGATTACCGGATGAACGTAAAGAGGTGTAACAAAAGCACTGGCCTTCTTTATCGTCTTCTTCATCTTCTTCCGACAATGGCGGTCGTGCTGAACGAGGTTTTTACCTGCGGTGGCCACCGCCGAGCGGCGCCATTTTACTCGTCCTCGTTGCCGCTGTCAATCAACAGTCGGCTTAAATTACGGGTGCGAGAGTAATTAACGAATCTCGGCCTGCAACTACAGTTACCAACAAAACAAGGGGTGCGGTAGCTTACCCCCCCCCCCCCCCGTGCCAGGGGGTTTAGCCGTGACATCTGGCAGGAGACCGTTAGAAGAGCGCTGCCAAGCAAAGGTGGGGGGGGGGGGGAGTCGCTTCGTGACAGCCTTGAAAAGGAGCAAGAAATCTGCGCGGCATTTACCAATAATAGCCGTTCGCTCAGCCACCGCAAAGACACAGCAGCCACTGCGCAACAAATTCGTTTGACATGGGTTCAACCCGGGTTTTACATGGGTTTGACCTGGGTTCGACCTAAGTTTAACCCGGGTTTGACGTGGGTTTGACATGGGCTTTACATGTGTTCGACCTAGGTTTGACACGGGTTTGATACGGGCTTGACATGGATTCGACCTCGGTTCGACCTGGGTTTAGCATGGGTTTGACGTGAGTTTCGACCTAGGTTTGACCTGGCTTTGAACTGGGTTTGACATGGGTTTGAAATGGGTTTGACATGGGTTTGACCCGGACGAACAGACAGGTGGGCATCCATCATCCATGTTTGGGGGGAAACAGGAATTTATTTGGGCCAATGGGCCAAGACCTTGTACCACTTTCTTACTGAACTTAATTTCAGGACGAGCGTTGCTCGTGCACTTTCGTGAGATATGACTAAAGTGGGTCGCAAGCGATATGGATTTCTTGACCTTTCTTCACCAAAGACACGCACTGGCCTACTTTCACTCAAACACATCAACAACTATAATATGGCATTACAACATCCGCAACATTGACAACAATAAAAAAACATATCAACATCAATACCAACAATGGCATACAGCGTCAACAAGATTATTGTTCATGTGAACAATCTGGATGCTGCACAGTTCCGATAGGCCTAGGGCTGGCTCAGAAATGCGTCCACGTTTTGTCTACAGCGCAAAATTGGGGGAATATCGATACACAACGTCGATGCCCGGCTTATCAAAATACCGGCACTCTTTTTTTGTAAATAAAACGTCCTCCCGCTAATTGCGTGCTCAGCATTAACGGTGTGACACCTCACGCTGAATGAAAGGCAGCAGAGGCTAAGAGGTGATCGAGCACTCACCACTTGAGTCTCGTCACTCGCTCACCAGTGGCATACGTAGTCACCTCCGTTGCACTCTTCTATCGCTGCTGCTGCTGCCGCCACGGTTACCGCGCCCGTGAAACTTCACTCATTCACTCCTCCCATTCTTGACTATCACCACTTTAATAGTGTGCTGTTTGTTGCTGGCCATTTCATGTTTTGGGTCTTTAGGTCTGTGTTCAGCAACTGTGTTTATATAAAAAAAAGAAATACGACGTGTGAGCGATGTTGCTTACACCTCATGAGCTGACAAACAGTGCACGGGGTGATTACAACCACGGCGATGGCTGTCGATGCACGTGCTCAGAGAATCGCTTGTTTACAGTGCGTGCAACTTTACACGTCAATTACTCTTTTGCTTTATAATCAAAAGTCAAAGCGACTTACTGACTGAATTGAGCATTGGGCCATCGGTGCTCACACATCCTGTTTACAGCCCCCCGCAGAGCCAGTGATGGAACTTTATACATTCCTATGACAGTTGGGTTAATTTCTCCATATGACAGCTGCTGGTGGCTTCCCTCCCCACCCACCCACAAAGCGGTATTCATTTTGCTGATCTCCCCATCGGGATGATGAGATGAGGTCAATGAACCCCCCAACGAGGATTTGAATTCGCAGCATTCCGATTGCGAGCCGCGAGATCGACCACTGAGCCGCCACCTGTATGCACGTTTATCTGTATGTATGTTTATTTATATGTATGTTGAACTGTATGTACGTTTATCTGTATGTAAGTTGAACTTTTTTTGCACCGTACATAGCCAACCGTGCAAATTGGAGGTGCGGGGCAGGACAACAAACTGAACATAAAAAGCTAAAAGAGCTTTCAAATCTACATTGAAAAGTACATCGCTCCAGTGGCTTCTTAATATCAGAAGGAAGAGCGTTTCAGACGGCCGCAGAAGCACATCTGAAAGCACGCGATGCGGTGACCATCTTTGTTCGATGGCTTAGCCAAAATCCGCTGCATGCTTGAGGTTGTATTTATGAGTTGGGAAACAAATAAGGTGACAAAGACACTTCATCCCCATATTTGTGACTCTACTTACAATAAAAATCGTTAATATGTATATTACACATTCCATCAGCCACACGGCCTCCTGGGAGTGCATCATTTCAGCAGCATTGGTTTAATTCAAACAAACCCTGGACCGGTTTCCACACTGAGCATCTCGATTTGAAACTTTCGTGACTGCAAGGATTCATACTCTTTGGTTTTTTTCGGTAAAGTCACGTAGGTTAAAAGAAAACAAATAAATTAAATAACGACGTTTTGGATGCAACACAAGCTTCTGTCTTCAGGTGAAACCGTCACAGCAAAATTGCTGTATCAAGTAAAGAGAAGTCCCAAGAGACACGAAAAAACCAGAACCACACATCACAAAGCTGGATGTTAACAAGATCGTTATCAATCAGAATAACATCCCGATTTCGGAAAATCTGAAAACGGTACTGGATAAAGGGCTGAATTTCGCTGTCACCCCTAAACATATACCAGTAGAGGATGTGATCTCTCAGGTCGATGTAGCCCTCAAAGGCATAGGACACATCCAAGCGGACGTTGCGAGAGCTGAAATAGCTACTATTCTCAAGAATGATAAGAAACCCATTAGCAACATTAGTAAAAACGAACGCTCTGAATTTTTTAAAAATTTGAAAAAGAGGGATGATATAGTCATTCTCTCGGCCGACAAGGGCAATGCTACTGTCATCATGGATAAAAACTCATACAGCAACAAAATCCAGGACCTACTCAACGATGGCAGTTACTCCAAAATTAAAAGTGATCCGACTAACAGCCGGATCAACGATAAAAACCAACAAGATCATCACTGGCTCGACTTCCCTAATCGAACCAACCAAACGTCCCTCCCTAAAACCCTCGGCTGCAAGACCTCCCAGATTCTATGGTCTTCCCAAGATCCATAAAGAAGGCACCCCACTACAGCCCATCGTGTCCACAATTCACCTACCTACAAGCTAGCCCGTTTTCTATCAGATACTCTGCTTCCCTTCACTGGCAAGATCACTCCAGCAGTACTTAACTCAACCCAATTGGTTTCTATGGTCAAGGATATTGTACTGTCTCCTGATGATGTCCTCGTCAGCTTTGATGTGGTCTCCCTGTTCACCAAGGCCCCAGTGCCTACCACCATAACAATAATTGAAGGCTTTGTCCAACATGGACTGAACCCTGATGTACCTGCTCTGGTTAGGCACTGCCTCACCAAATCTTACTTTACCTGGAATGGTACCTTCTACGAACAAAATTAGGGTACCCCTATGGGTTCCCCCTTGTCACCAGTGATAGCCAATGTTTTCATGGAGAAATTTGAATAAGATGCCATCCAGACATCCACCCTTCGTCCTTCCCTGTGGAAGAGATATGTCGATGACCCTATCGTCATTTGACCACATGGCCTCCCGGCATTGAACCAATTCCTGGACCACATCAATTCCAGACACCCATCCATCAAATTTACCATGGAAGTGGAGAAAGATGGCAAGCTACCATTCTTGGATGTTCTGTTTGAGAGGAGGCCTGATGGCTCTTTGGGTCATTCTGTTTACAGGAAGGCCACCCACACAGATTCCTACTTGAAGCCTAATTCCCACCACCACCCGGCTCAAAAGAATTCCCTCATCAAAACACTATACCATAGGGCTCATTGCATCTCTGACCAACACCACCTGGCCAGCGAATTAAAAGATGTACATCGGGCCCTCAAGATGAACGGATACTCTGACCGCATTATCCGCCAAGCTGTTTCTCCCACCATGCAGAAACAACCATCTGAAACTCCGATCAAAACCATCACGTTGCCATACATAGCAGGCGTTACCAAAAAGATTTCCAAAATTCTAAACAAACACAAGATCCAGGTCCGATTCAATACAGTACACAAAATCCGTGATCTGATCCCATCCGTAAAGGACGCCATTCCTGAATTACAGTACCCCGGTGTTTACAGATTGAGTTGTACCTGTGGTGACTTCTATATCGGGGAAACGAAACGACACATTGCTGACCGCATTCGCGAGCACAAGTCGGATTTGAAACATGGCAAGACTAATTCGTCGGCCGTTGCTGACCACTGTTATAATACTGCTGGTTCTCATGGCATTGTGTTCTCAGATACCAAGGTACTTTGCAAATCTCCTGGATACTACCAAAGATTTGTCCACGAGGCCATCCAGATATACAAACACAGACGTAACTTCAACCGAAATGATGGATTCAGACTGAGCAATCATTGGAAAGATATAATTAACCAAGTTAAACTTTAGTTACCGTGCAGTTTACTGATAGACAGCCAGTTTAGATTGATCTTCTTAAACATATCCATATTACCAGTCTTACCCTCAGCTCCACGCACCACCATCAACATCATCACACGTTGCTTATCATGTTTAGCTTATTTTTCTACTTTAGTTACCGTGCAGTTTACTGATAGACAGCCAGTTTTGTTTTATCATGTTTAGCTTCTTTTTTCACACGCTGGTGGCCTGCTTTGAATTTTACCCACCCAGCAGCATAACAAAAGGCAGCTTAATCCTAGCTTGCTTATCTACTTCTGCCATCTACATTACAAAGGCTCAGTTCCAGCAGCCGTACTGACCATCTCACAACTCCTCCTCTCCCACGGCCCATCCTGGCTCCTCCACCCTTAACTAGTATATAAGGTCGTGTCTCTTGGGACTTCTCTTCACTTGATACAGCAATTTTGCTGTGACGGTTTCACCTGAAGACGGAAGCTTGTGTTGCCTCCAAAACGTCGTGATTTAATTTATTTGTTTTCTTTTAACCTACGTGACTTTACCGAAAAAACCAAAGAGTACTGAGCATCTCATCGGCAGAGTCTGGCTCGCTTGAACCAGTGCTGGTGAACTACCAGATGCTTATGGGCGAGAACCCTCTCTGTTATATATGGGTCCGAGTTCCATGCAAACTGTAATACAACACGAAATAATTATTAGCTATGATTTACAGAACCTAAGTAGATACTCCACAACGTCGCTTATGATTATTTGTGCTCTGTATTAAAGCCGTACTAAGAAGTAAAAAAAAGCCAATAAAAAATACAAGGGAGGCAAAAAAAAGTGAAACGATTATTGCACCATATCGTCATGCAGAATCGTTGCCAGGGAGATGAAGCTCCGGACGATTAACATAAACTGCACCACACATTATTTATGCATTTGTCATTTGGCATTTGTCTGCCAAAACTAACACTCCGGTTATTTATTGACATTACGGTCCAAATCTGCCGACCGTTGACCCTGCCCATGAAGTAACATTAATAAGCCTATTGGCAGGACTTAGACGCAATTATTTGGAAAATTACGCGAGCCAGAGATGCAAGCGCCGTGTCACGCCAGCCTGGCCAGCGTAACCGCTCATTATGCAAATGGCCCGGCGGCTGCTCAGCGGTCGAGCGAGCGGCGCGCAATCACGAGATTGCGAGTTCAAATCTTGGTTGGAGGGGGCTGACTCAGCCCATCTATCCCTACCCTCCCGGGGTCCATACAAATTAGTACCACTTTGTTGGGGGAAGTGAACAGCACTTGTCATGTGGAAAGTCTCACCCCTCCGCCCCCGCCCGTCAGAGAAATACGGAATTTCCACCACTAACTTGAGAACAGGGGATGAGCACAAAAGCCTCGATGCTCATTTGAGCAGAGAATAACTCCCTGCATTCCCTTCTACGCTTAGAAAACACGTGCTTAGAATATTTGGCTGCAAATAAATTTGGACGTGATAAGCCACTAAAGTTTAGCGATCATTTGCTGTCAGGTACGCTTATGAAAAAGAGCTCGGTCGGCCTTAGCTGGTAAAATAATTTCGTTTACAAAAAAGTGTTTTTACGCCGGGGGCCTGGTTTTACATGCGCGCTCGTCCGTCTCTCACCGTGCCACTTGTCTGGTGTTCGGCCCGGTACTCCACCTCGTACTCCAGCACCACTAGCCCGTATTTGACGTTGGCGGACGGAGGTGGTGCCCAAGTGACCAGAACCACCGGATCTGGGTCGCTGACGTTCCGCAGCGTCACGTTCACGTTGACGGGAACGTCCGGCTCCACTGGGGAAGGAGACGGCAACCAGGCCCAGGGGGTGAGTGCCACTGCAGTGATAACTCACCCACGACAACTAAAAGTAAACAATTTTTTTTATTTTACCAGATAAGGCCCACTGAGCCATCGAGCTCTTTTTTCAGAAGCGACCTGGACAAAAATGACAGCTCAACGAAGTGGTTTATCGTGTGCAAATGTAAAGCAGCCAAATACTCTAAATGCATGTTTCTAAATGTGGAGGTAAATACCGGAGGATCCGGAGATAAATCCACGCGACCACATGGAGAGACATGCAAACTACAAATATACAGGCATGAGGGTCAGGATCGAAACCATTACCTCCTGCATAGCAGCCGAGGGAGTTAACATCTTGCCAATCACTCACTCACACTTAACAACAATGTACACAATGACAGAGATCCCCTGTATGGCCTTGTACAGACTGTTGGGGCAAGGGCTGTTAGAGGGCACCTATGAAGGCCAACACACCGCATCGGTAGGTGAGTGGCCAGCACAATGCCCGACTGCCTTTGTGTCCCCAGTTGTAATGTTTACATGCCACACCAGGTACTCATTTAAGGCCGAGTCGACTTAGAGGAGGCCCAGGACCGGTTCAAATATTCGCAGGAATTGAACGCAGTTCAGCGCAGTGTGCTAACCATGACACTACTGCTTCCATAAGAAATAACGCGCTCACCAGAAACCACACTCATCAGCAACCACACACATGCCAGCAACCAGGTAGGGGAGGGAGCGTCTCCCCAGCAGTAACACGGAGAGACAAAGTCACCCGTGCAGCGACAGCGAGGAGCACCAGCCCTGGAAGCCTCCGCCGTCATCTCGCTGGGGAACCGCGTCATCATTCCTGATGTTTCGCACGTTTTCTCGAACGGCGCTTCAGACACTTGCTACGACCGCTGCCCCCCGTCCAGAGCCGTGACAAACGTTACCGAGCGTTTCCTGTACGCGGACCCCCCCACACCAACTCCCAGTGGTGCGAGAGACATATTTCACCGCTCACCGTAGTCCAGCAGCTTGATGCAGTGCTTCTCGAAGGACGCGTTTCCCGTGGGCGAGCTCGCCACCACCGTCACGCAGTGCATCACCCACATCGAGGTGTGCTCCTGGTCGAAGAAGCAGCTGTTGGGCCCCGCGGTGACGTAATCCGGGCACTCGGCGGACTCGTTCGCCCTGCGCCAAGCAGCCAATCGGCAACAAACCCGAATGAAGACGCAGAATCCTCACCCTTTAACCTTTACCGGACTGTTGGGGCGAGTGCTGTCAGCAAACACCTATGAGGGCCCCCACAACACACGAGGGGGTGGGGTGGTCAGGGTATCTAATTTGAGGCTGAGTCAACCTAGGGAAGGCCCGGGACCAGTTCAGATAATCGTCACCGGTATTGGTGGCCATGAGCGAGAATCAAACTCGGGTCTCCGGGGTTCGTAGCGCAGCCCGTTAACCCCTGTGCCACCGCTCCCCAAACAGGCACTCTCGCTCAGACCGCTGCTTCAATACGAAACGGTTTCCCACACAGACAAAGATCCCCCGTATAGCCTTTACAGTCTGTTGGGGCAAGTGCTGTTAGCAAACGCCGATGAAGGCCGGCACGGCACACGAGGGGGTAGTTAGCCAGCATCACGCCCGACTGCCTTTGTCTCCCCAGTGGCAATGTTTTACACACTGCACCAGGTATTCATGAGGCCGAGTCAACTTAGAGGAGGCCCAGAACCGGTTCAGATAATCGTCACCGGTGTTGGCCGTGAGCGGGAATCGAACTCAGGTCGCCGGGCTCTTAGCACACCGCCCTACCCGCTGCACTACCGCTCCCCACACACACACACACTGACATACACACACTGACAGAAACACAAACTAGACTCTGCCACTAGTTGTCAACTTATTCAAGTCTCTAATTAAAAACTCACTCACACAACGTGCGCAACCGTTACAGCTCGTGTGCGTTCTACATGAAGCTTCTGTGAGCACTTTATTTAGGCATTCGCCTGGGTGGGATATCCACTGCATTAACACGCACTACACAAGTTATAGATGCTATATGTTTGCATGCATGTCATTCACGTGTTGGCTATGTGTGCGCGTGTTTATGAGTGCGAGTGTGTTAGTGTGTGCTGTTGTACGAGGAAGTTGTGGAGAGAGTGGAGAGTTTCCGATACCTGGGCAGTGTGCTTATGACCGGCCCCAGTTTACCAGCAGAGGTCTCACTCCGAATCAGTCGAGCGGCAACATCTTTTCATCGGTTGCGTAACGCTGTGTGGAAGCTACCTGGTCTGTCGCTCCGCACGAAGCTTCAGGTCTTCTCGGCCACGGTCATTCCCTCCCTTCTCTACGCTTGCAAAACGTGGACCCCCCTAATGGAGCATCGTCGCCGGTTGGAAACATTTAGGCTGGCCTGCCTACGATCCATCCTGGGTTTAACCAGGCTGGATTGTGTGAGGAGCTCACAAATCCTTGAAAGATCTGGGCAAAGTCCCATCGGTGAGCTCCTCCGGAAGGCAAGGCTGCGTTGGCTGGGTCATGTAGCCCGCATGCCTAGCCACCGCATGCCTAAACAGCTTTTGTTCGGCCGGATCGAGGGGGCTAAACAGGCGCTGCACGGGCTAGAGAAGAGATGGAGTGATGTGGTATAGGAGGACGTGGAGCTGAGTGGACTTGCCGATGACTGGTACCAGCGGTGTCAAGATCGGCCTCAGTGGAGGAGGCTCGTGAAGGACGCTACTGGGCAGTTGGAGGCAGTCGCCCTCCAACAACAACGGAGGGCGGAGGAGCGACGCTCACAACAACGAGCGGAGCGCTGGGTGGCTAAAGCACAGCAAGTTGGTACAGTAGGGGGCACAGGTGATGCATCAGCCAGTCATTTCAGACATCTCAGTCAGTCGACCCGTGGCACCTGGGTCTGCCCCGTGACCTCCTGTCAGCGGGCGTTCGACACTTCACGTGGCCTCAAGGTGCACTTGGCCTGGTACAAGCGTCGTGGTGACGTCACCGCCACTTAGTGGTGAATGGCGGTTGTTGTTGTTGTACGGGTCCGAGTGCTGGGGTACAAAAAGAAGGGAGGACCAAACTATGGCAGTCACGGAGACGAGGATGTCACGGTGGATGTTGGGTTTAACAAGGAAGGACAGGGTGAGAAATGAAGAAGTGAGAGGAAGACTCAATGTGGTAGAAATCACGGAGAAGATGAGAGAGAGAAAAGGCTCTGGTGTGGTTCGGTCATGTGGAGAGACAACAGGAAAATTACGTGGGTCAGAAGGTGCAAGTGAAGCAAGAGGATGGAAAGAGGTCAAGGGTAGAAGAAGAGGTGGAGGGGCGATGCGGTGCGATGGGACACGGTGGCCCGAGGAGCGTAAAGAGAGATGGCGCAGGACAGGGCAGCGTGGAGAAGGTTGGCAAGGACAGCGGAGCATCCCACACAAGGGGGACAAACGCGTGGAAGTAGAAGACGAGTTTGTTCGTATACAGGGCGGTCCAGATGTATTGTGACTCCCCTCCTCCCCATTTAATTCTCTAAAACTTAATATATTGTTTTAAGTAAAGTTTCTTTAAAACAGAAATGAACATGCAAAGGGGAAACATGTTTGCGGGTCAATTAATTTGGGGGGGGGGGGTCACCATACACCTGGACCATCCTGAATATGTGTGAATGTGTTTATGCATGTGAGTTTATACGTGTACACTTGGGTAAGCATGAGCGTAGATGTGTGTGGGTGAGTGGGTGGGTGGGCGAGTTTGTCTTGGTTGTATATGTGTATGTGCATTTATGTGAATGTGTCTGTGTTCGAGGCAAAACACAGTGGCCAATGTATGTACGTTGAAGTTCTTTCACCCCGTACGTAGCCAACCGTGCTAATCAGAGGTGCCTCCAATGGGGGCTCTTGACAGGTACGAGGGGCTGGTTAACCCCTCCCTCTTCAATGAAAGAACCTACAAAAACATCAAAATATGCCTCGTGTGCCGGAGGCCCATAGGCATTCGTGACATTCTCGTGTCAAACCCCTTTCGGTGCAGTTGGGATACTGAATCCCCCCTCTTCCACCCCCTCTCACGGCTCCTCCAGAAGCAGCAGAAAACCACTGCGGCTGGCCACGTGGAATGTCCAAAATGTTAACTGTGCCGGAGAGGCTGCCATTCCTTTGTCGGAAGCTGGACGAGTACCGCCTGGAGCTCTGTGGAATAGAGGAGATCTGGTGGTCTGGTGCTGTCTCCAGTCACCGCGAGGGGTGTGGACAGTCCTCCACTCGGGGTAGGAAACTGCCAAAACAGGGAGTGGCTCTTCCCAACAAAGAAAAAAGGGGTGCATGAAGATTGCAGCGGTGACGTATGGGAAGCCATGAGTCTCAGGCTGCTGTGGGCATGCCTCCCCATCAATAGGAGGCGAGGAATGGTGGTGGTGGCTTACGTCCCTGCCAAAGATGAACACCAGTTAAGGGATGCGGGCAAAGGCTAATAAGTCAGATGCCTTCTTTGCGTGAATCACAAAACAAATACTTGGGTGGGAATGATTGGAAGGCATGGTCCAGATCAGCGCAATAACAACGGTAGGAGGCTGCTTGACTTATGTGCAGCCCATGGACTTATACATCACCGAAACGCTGTTCCATCATCGGCACAGCCACACAGCATTATGGATACATGGCGGCTCCAAGCAAAAACATCTGCTGGACTAGACAGTGACAGAACATTGAGTATAGGCCAATGTCCTTTACATCACGACCTACCGTGGAGCTGATCTGCCCATTGTCATCTGTAAGATGCGCCTACCATACTTCCCTGCGGTGGTGAGTGTCCACCCAGGACCCCATTAAAACCACAATCGCTTGATCTCGGCTAGCTGACGAAGGTTGCAAGCAAAAATGTAATCATAGCTTGCAGCTGGTGTTGGCATCTTCTCCTCCTCTTCCTGATTCTGAGGGGGAGGGGTGTGATTCAGGACGGTGGTTCATGCAGCTGCGACGGCTTCATTGGGTAGGCAGTCTAGAACTCCCCAGAAACCCTGGCTGACAAAGGAGGTTGTTCCAGCTAGCTTAGCGAAAGCAAAAAGCCAATTCCATCCATAACATCCCACATCCAAGAATGAGGATGCTTACGGTCACCTTTGCTTAGAGATTTGGAGAGATATGTGACGCTGTAATAATAAGTAGTGGTTGCTGAGGAAAGGAAAACTGCCTGAGCAGCTCAAAAACATAAAACACTCTTTAAATTTCATGAACTTTCAGCGCCGCACCTATTGCCATCGTAAAGGGAAAGAATGGTGACCCAATCTCTGACCCATAGGAAGGGGTTTGTCTGTGAGGTCTTGGGGGAGGAGAAACCCCTCAGCTCAGATAACACAATGGAGCTTGACCCCGCTGGAGAGTTGGAGCCATTTCATGTTCAAAATTGGGGTGTGACGGGGATGTCCTCTGGCCCCTACACTATTTCATGTTTTTTTGACCACGTTTAAAAATCTTTCCTTGGCCATGCCAGGGAAATTTACATCTGGTACAGATACAATGGGAGGCTAATCAACTCATGGGTATGGCAAGGGGTGGCTTCCCACTGGTCAACCATGGTATGTATGCTGATAATCCGGCAAATGACAATGCGCTCTTGAGGAGCTGGAGACTCTGCCGCTGAACCTGCGAAACTGAGACCAAATGTATGCAACTCCATCAAGGGGCATCGTGGGAGGAGTGACAATCGTTGTGGTCATCGTGGTAGTGGCAGTTGAGGTGGTGACAGTGGCAGTAGTGGTGGTAGTGGTGGTAGTGGCAGTGATGGTGACACGTCAGTGAGCTTTGGTGATGTATGTATGTTGAACTTCTTTTGCACCGTACGTAGCCAATCGTGCTAATCGGAAATGATGATGGTGGCGGTGACACGGCAGTGAGGTGGGTCGAGTGTGAGTCTCACAGGGTGGATCCGGACTGCGTGGTGTAGAAGAGGGTGTAGTTGGTGCTGGGGTCATCTCCCTTCGCTGGCTGCCACCAGCACGTCAGCGTCAGCATGTCCACCGTCCGGCACCACACGATCGGCCGGCCCGGTAACTTTCCTGCTGGTGGGCACACGAGCAGCCAGCTCAACTCACGACCCAGGCCTAGTCCAGCCTCCAGCGCAATATCGAACTAACCCAGCCTATAGCCCAATTTATAGCCTGGCCTCCTGTGTCTAGCTTGGACTCCAGCTTGTCGCCCAGCCTCAAGGCCAGCCTCTAGTCCACCCTCTAGCCCATAGGTCAGTAACCTGCGGGCTCCCAGGACCACACGTAGCGCCTTAAGGACTGCTTCGTGACATGATATAGTAAGTGCCACCGTTTCATGTTCATGTGCATTGCACCTTTTGAAAAATAGATTTTATTACTGAATTAAAAAAAAATATTACTCTTCTTATTTTGAATCTTGACTTAAAGCTTTCGTTACTGAATTCATACTCTTTGGGTCTTTCGGTAAAGTCACATAGATAGAAAAAGAATAAACAAATAATAAAAAATCACGACGTTACGATCATGATTTTTAAATATTATTTTTCTTCTATCTACGTGGCTTTACCGAAAGACCCAAAGAGTACTTCTTATTTTGGTTGCCGACACCTGCTCTAGCCCGACCTCCAGTCTCTAACCCATCCAGTAGCCTGACCTCTAGCTCATCCACTAGCCTGACCTGTAGCCCATCCACTAGCCGGACCTCTAGCCCAGCCTCCATCCTCTAGCCCATCCACTAGCCTGACCTCCAGCCCAGCCTCCATCCTCTAGCCCATCCACTAGCCTAACCTCTAGCCCAGCCTCCATCCTCTAGCCCATCCACTAGCCTAACCTCCAGCCCAGCCTCCATCCTCTAGCCCATCCACTAGCTTGACCTCTAGCCCAGCCTCCATCCTCTAGCCCATACACTAGCCCGACCTCTAGCCCAGCCTCCATCCTCTAGCCCATCCACTAGCCTGACCTCTAGCCCAGCTTCTATCCTCTAGCCCATCCACTAGCCTGACCTCTAGCCCAGCCTCCATCCTCTAGCCCATACACTAGCCGGACCTCTAGCTCAGCCTCCATCCTCTAGCCCATCCACTAGCCTGACCTGTTGCTCAGCCTCCATCCTCTAGCCCATCCATTAGCCGGACCTCTTGCCCAGCCTCCATCCTCTAGCCCATCCACTAGCCGGACCTCTAGCCCAGACTCCTTCCTCTAGCCCATCCACTAGGCCATGCTCTAGCTCAGCCTGCATCGTCTCAACCATCCTCTAGCCCAGCCTCCATCCACTAGTCCATCTACTAGCCCAACCTCTAGCCCATGCCTCTAACTTTTAGACCAACCACTAGCCTGGTCTCTAGCCCAAACTCTAGCCTCGAGCTCATCCTCTAACCGAACATCTAGGAATGTGGAATTTTCATCACTGGCTTTGGGCAGTAAATGGGATAGGAGCACTGCCTCAATGCTTATAAAAAAGCAGGAAATCACTTTGACTTGTTGATTACTCGTTAAGTATGTTGAACTTCTTTTGCACCGTACGTAGCCAACCGTGCTAATCGGAGGTGCAGGGGAAGGACAACAAACTTAACACAAAAAGACGTTTGAAAGAAATTAGTTTTAAATCCAGATTTAAAAGTGGCTTCCTAATAACGGAAGGAAGAGCGATCCAGACGGTCACAGAAGCGCATCCGAAAGCGCGCGATGCAAGTGACCCGTCTTTCTTCGATGGCGAACAGACACATCTGACTTCGACAGAGAACAGCGCAGCTTCATCAGCAAGGGCATAGGCTCTGTGTTTGAGGCTCACCAACGGGGCTTGGGGAGGCTGCCAATGTCATCAGCGCCAGCAACAGGAAGAAACACTTGCGTGCAGGCACCATGCTGCAAAGAGAGCACACCAGGTGGCGGCGGCGGCGTCACAACACTGCGTTGTCACACAAGAGAGGTGGACACGTGCACGTGTACGAGAGGATTTAATTACACCTGAGGCAGCAGTCGGGGTAACTGTTGATCCGGTACTAATTCGCTCGAGTGGCTGGCTCACGCTTCCATCGTTGCTACTATCATGGTTACGGTTTCCGTCGCCTCTTTTCACAAGTTTTGTATAAGGACTATAACGGTACTACGTTCAACACACCCACGCCCCAACCAACTCACTCATCACTGCAAGTCACAACAACACACCCACGCACCAACTCACTCATCACAGCACGTCACAACAACACACCCACGCACCAACTCACTTACTCATCACATCAAGTCATAAAAACACACCCACGCACCAACTCACTTACTCATCACTACCAGGTCACAACAACACACCCACGCACCAACTCACTCATCACAGCACGTCACAACAGTACACCCACGCACAAACTCACTCACTCATCATAGCAAGTCACAACAACACACCCACGCACCAACTCACTCACTCATCACAGCAAGTCACAACAACACACCCATGCCCCAACTCACTCACTCATCACAACACACGTCATCACAACACGCGTCATCACTGCACGCGTCATCACTGCACACGTCACGACACTTCTGTTTCTTCTTCTTCTTCCCCTGGCAGCGCTCCACTTTGGAATTCCCTCCCACCGTCATCGTCTCTGGTCCCCCAAGCTCTTAGAATCATAATAACCTTGACTACTCCATTGAAGACACGTGTTACATTCTTATCTGTTACAACTTTAACCGTGCTGTTTGTTGCTGACCGCTTGATATTTTGGGCCTTTGGAACTGTGCTCAGCAACTGCTTTTTAAGTATATACAAATACTCTGCATGAGACACAGGCCATCAACTCCATTTACATTCTACACACGCTAGGCAAAGCACTGAACAGAAACATTCCTTGTCAACGTTTTCCTTAAATCGATGTCCACTGTTTATCCTGTGAGACCGACAAACCAAACAACCCATCGTCGCCTGCGTTTCAGAGCCATACCCGGGCCGGAGAATCTAAGGTGCTTAATTCAGATTGAATCTCAACGTGGGGAAACAGCATTACTGACTCAAAGCCGAACACGTCGTGACGAGCGAACATCACAGGAGTTCTCTAGCGCCAGATGTCCCCGGCACCAGCGTGCGCATGACAACACCCACTGAACTCTTAACAGCAAGGTCATGGGAGTAATGCAATTATGATGAGTACCACAGCGAATGTGGAAAAGCCAATGTTTTACATTTCCCAAATCTGGCCCTGTGCCCTTTTTATCTTGCCCTGCCACAGGCCATGCCAGGCCACGCTATGCCCCGACCACGGCCCGCCCGTAGCTTGCCGCGCGCGGTGCACTGGAGGAACGCTTCATCATGCAACCTTGCAGGAGCAGCCGAGACAAAAAAACAAAGGTAAAGGCGCAGCTCTGCAATTGCACACTCACGCCACGGCTCGCGAAAGGGGCCTCCACTGGAGGGAGCTTTAGAGTGGTGTTTGGCCTACTCTGCCACACGGGACAGACGTCTCAGAAGAGGTGGGAGTAGACCCACACCTTACCCCACCACACTCGACCTGCCGATCGACTTAGCTGTGGCTGTACCCATTCACACTGCCGGATGGACAGAGGCCGTGGGAATTTGAGAATCTTGCCACCGTCGTGTCAACTGCCGCTCCGGGAGATGGAATCGAACCCCCAGGCCCCGGCTTGCGAGTCCAGCGCGCCGCGGTGACCATTACACCACTGTGGCAGCCGCCGCTGCGGACCGAGCTGTAACTAATCGCATCAAAGTTACAGGAAATGAATTTGATTTCGTATTAATTTATGCTCGTGCACCGTTTTCAATTTATTCTCCAACGCAATTGTTTTTTCCACAGATTTCTTATTTGTTTTTTTTCGTGTTCTCACATTTTCTATTTTCGTCACTGCTGTGACAATATACTTCGCCATTGCCTACAATACCATTTCGGTGACCCCACCACCCCCCCCCCGGGTCAAAGTCACCGTTGTGTAAAGATGAAAGTCATCCTCGTCACTTGCGCTCTAAGCTGCTTTAAACAAAATCAACCTGAAACGTGACCCGCCACACTTCATTGCACAGTCATCATCGGCCCAGGCTGCCACGACATTCAAAAGCAGCGCTTTCCATGAGCGGACAAACAGCGCCCCCCCCCCCAGCACCCCCCCCCCCCAGCACCCCCCACTTGCGACGATGAAATGGCCACCAGCTACAGCGCTCCCGAACACAATTCCCGACTGGATTCAAATATCAACAGCCAGCCACGGGCGGACCCATAGCTCCCAGGAGCCCTGCGGTCCAAACACAAACACTCCGCGTGGAGGGGAACGCAGCGCGGCTGTTGGGGGCAGGCAGCCACCATGGAGCTTGGCGGTGCGGCCCTCAGCACCACGCCCGACCGCCTTTGTCTCCCCAGCGATGACGTTCATCACTTAAGGGCCGAGTCGACCTGGGTTAGGGGAGGACCCATGCAGCACCACGAGCCGGGTTCGTATCGCGACGCGTCCACCGCTCGCCACGAATACGAAGACTCTCGCCTCGGCAGACCGCTGGTTGGCAAGCGCCGTGAGCGAGTAGCACCTGCGAGCGATACAGGAGGCCCCCGGGACTGGTTCAAATGTTCGCCACCGTTGTTGATCGCCAACGGGAATCGAACTCGGGTTCGCCGGGTTCCCTTGAGCGCCGGTGCTGCGCTAAGCGCTCCCCACACGCGCCCTGGCTCGGCGCCGCCTGCACCTGCCTCGCACCTGTGTCGGCGCACAGGTGCGAGGCAGGAGATGCAGCAGCAGCAGCGGGATCTGGGGGGAGGAGGAGGGAGACGAGGAGGGAGAGGGAGGGAGCGAGCGAGCGAATCGTCGCATTCCTGCCGGCTTGCACGCATGGCTCGCGTTAAGACGACGCCGATGCGCACTGTACCTGGCCGGGCGTTTATCGCGCCGAGGTCGAGTCACCCGCACGTCGCTCGTCCAGCGTCCACCAGCGGGCGACAAGACACACGCGGATGAGGGGCGCGAACGAAGAGAACGTGCCCCGAGCGGCAGGGCGAACAGAGGGCACACGACAAACGTCAAACGAGCGGCAACAAACGGCGCGCGCATTGAGGTTGCATTGGGTGCGAGTCGACGCGGTGCTTGCAATTGAGCAAGGTCGTTGTCATTACTGTTGTTGTTATTGTTGTTGTTGTCGTCGTCGTTGTTGTTGTAAGAGCTTCGGGAGGAGACGACGATGATGGGAGGGACTTATAAAGTGGGAGTAGTGCGGGGGAAGAAGCACAAAGAGGAGTGATCGTGACCTGCAGTGTGGCGAGTGAGCGGGGGGGTGAGTTAGTGGGTTGGTGAGTGGGCAGGGGGGTGAGTTAGTGGGTTGGTGAGTGAGCAGGGGGGGTGTGAGTTAGTGGGTTGGTGAGTGAGTGGGGGGGGTGAGTTAGTGGGTTGGTGAGTGAGCAGGAGGGGGGGGTGAGTTAGTGGGTTGGTGAGTGAGCGGAGTGTGGGGGGGGGGGGTGAGTTAGCGGGTTGGTGAGTGAGTGGGGGGGGGGGTGAGTTAGTGGGTTGGTGAGTGAGTGGGGGGATGAGTTAGTGGGTTGGTGAGTGGGCAGGGGGGTGAGTTAGTGGGTTGGTGAGTGAGCAGGGGGGGTGTGAGTTAGTGGGTTGGTGAGTGAGGGGGGGGGTGAGTTAGTGGGTTGGTGAGTGAGCGGAGTGTGGGGGGGGGTGAGTTAGTGGGTTGGTGAGTGAGTGGGGGGGGGGTGAGTTAGTGGGTTGGTGAGTGAGTGGGGGGATGAGTTAGTGGGTTGGTGAGTGAGCGGGGGGATGAGTTAGTGGGTTGGTGAGTGAGTGGGGGGGGTAAGTTAGTGGGTTGGTGAGTGAGCGGGGGGGGGGGGGGTGAGTTAGTGGGTTGGTGAGTGAGCGGGGGGGGGTGGTGAGTTAGCGGGTTGGTGAGTGAGTTGGGGGGGGGGGGTGAGTTAGTGGGTTGATGAGTGAGCAGGGGAGTGGTGAGTTAGTGGGTTGGTGAGTGAGCGGGGGGGGGGTAAGTTAGTGGGTTGGTGAGTGGGGGGGGGGTGAGTTAGTGGGTTGGTGAGTGAGCGGGGGGGGTGAGTTAGTGGGTTGGTGAGTGAGTGGGGGGGGGTGAGTTGGGGGGGTGAGTTAGTGGGTTGGTGAGTGAGTGGGGGGTGAGTTAGTGGGTTGGTAAGTGAGCGGGGGGGGGGTGAGTTAGTGGGTTGGTGAGTGAGTGGGGGGTGAGTTAGTGGGTTGGTAAGTGAGCGGGGGGTGGAGGGTGAGTTAGTGGGTTGGGGAGTGAGCGGGGGGGTGAGTTAGTGGGTTGGTGAGTGAGCGGGGGCGGGGGGTGAGTTAGCGGGTTGGTGAGTGAGCAGGGGGGGGGGGTGAGTTAGTGGGTTGGCGAGTGAGCGGGGGGGGGTGAGTTAGTGGGTTGGCGAGTGAGCGGGGGGGGGTGAGTTAGTGGGTTGGTGAGTGAGCGGGGGCGGGGGTGAGTTAGTGGGTTGGTGAGTGCGTTGTTGTGACCTGCGGTGGTCGAGGCGGGGGTTCTCTGCTCGAGCGACTCCTCGGCGTGGGTGGAGTCATGAAAGGAGTGAAGTTCGAGGATAACGAGGAGACGGAGTCGCCGGGGTGAGCGAGCGGCTGTGCTCCATCCGCTGCTTGCGTGCACGCCGGTCAGGAGTCGCAACGGAGTGGCAGCCGAGGAATGGAACGGCTGTTTCATGCCATCCACGTCGCGTTCAACTCCCAGTTTGCACCCGCAACAACAAAACCACACTCAGCCACTCAATCCGCCAATCGCTCCCTTTACCCGCTCACCAATCAACTCGCTCGACTACTCATCAACTCGCCGAGCTCACTCGTTCACCCACTCGCTCACCACACCGCGGGTGACAAACACCGCATCGTCGCTCAATTCCAGGAACGCGTCACACTCCAAGCTGTTGCAAATTCGACGCTGCCATTCGTTGCTGGGCGCTTGAGACTTTGGACCCGCGGTGCTCACAGACACCGTGCTCACCGTACGAATCCACCGTGTCACGACGACGCCGTGAACACGCCTTGCCGTGCCGCCGTGCCGATCGCAGCAGTACCCCGATGATGAGACAGCCTGATGCACAACTGCTGCACCACTGCTGCACTCTGCTGCATGCTGCTGCACCACTACTGCACCCTCTTGCACCCAACTGCACCACTGCTGCATGCTGCTGCACAAGATAGCCGCGAGCAGCAGGCCCAGCTGCATAGTCACTTGTCACCCGCATTCCGTGCAATTATCTTCGGCTGCCGATGTCCCATTTTATAAACGCACACTGTATAGGTTATACATGTCAAATCTTGATTGCGTGTTTGCTATGTGTGGGTGGGTGTGTATGTACATGCTAATGTTAGCACGGTTGGCTATGTACGGTGCGAAAGAAGTTCAATATACATACAATGTGTGTCATCTCAGTCATGTAACCCATGGCACCTGGTTCTGTTCCATGCTCTCCTGCCAGCAGGCCTTCGACACTTCGCGTGGCCTCAAAGTGCAACTTGCATGGCACAAGCGCCGTGGTGACGTCACCGCCACTTCGTGGCAAAAGGCAATCGTTGTTATGGTTATGACTCGCTCCGGTTTACCTAGCGCTGTGTGGAAGACATCACTCCATGCAAGGCTCTGGGACTTCTCGGCCACAATTATGCTCTCCCTTTTGTAGGGATGTGAAGACTGGGCCTCTCTGGGGGAACATCTGCACCGGTTTGAAACATTCAGGCTGGCCTGCCTACGATCCATCCTGGATTTAACCAGACTGGATCACAGTGTGAGGAGCTCAGAGATCCTTTAAAGATCTCGACACAGTCCCAGCAGTGAGGTCCTGCGACAGGCGAGGCTGCGTTGGCTGGGTCATGTAGCCCGCATGCCCAGGCACGGCATGTCCAAGCAGCTTCAGTTTGGCCAGATAGAGGGGTTTAAACGGGCGCGGCATGGGCTAGAAAAGAGATTAACTGCTGTGGTAGAGAAGGCTGTTGCCGATGACTGGTAACAGCGGTGTCAAGATCGGCCTCTGTGGAGGAGGCTCGTGAAGGACCCTGCTACTGGGTATTTGGAGGAAGTCGCGCTCCAGCAACAACAACGGAGGGCGCCGGATAGCTAAAACGCAGTAAGTTGGCACAGTAGGGGGCACAGGTGGTGCATCTGTCAGTCACCTCAGTAAATTAACCCATAGCACCTTGGTCTGTCCCGTGACATGCCAGCGAGCCTTCAACACTTCACGTGGCCTTAAAGTGCACATAGCCTGGCACAAGTGTCGCGGTGGCGTCATCGTCACCGTGGCAAATAGCCGTCGTTGTTGTTTGTGTGAAGTGGTAGCGTAGTGATTAGCGCGCTGCGCTACGAACCCGGTGACCCGAGTTCGATTCCTGCTCACGGCCTACAAGAGTAACGATTATGAGCCGGTCCTGCGCCTCCCCTAGGTCGACTCAGCATCAAATGATTACCTTGTGCGGCGTATAAACATCGGCATTAGGGAGACAAAAGTGGTCGGGCGTGGTACCAGCGACCCAGCCCTTTGTGTGCCACAGTGCCAGCCTTCATAGGTGCTACTCGCTAACAGCACTTGCTGCAACAGTCAATGAATGCTACACGGGGGTTCTTTGTTTTTAGTATGCGGTGTGAATGTGTAAGTTTACGCATGATGTGTGGGTATTTTTACAGTAGCTCACCACGTGTTTTCTATGCACCTGCGTCAATCGACACTCTGGTCACCCTTGAAAAACAACGACTGCTCCAAGGGTTTAGCCATGTGAAATATTTGAATGAATAAGATAAATTCAACATGCATAATCGTAGACTTGCTGTCATGCAGTCCGAGCTGCACAACACACTCCCGTCACCTTGAATGCCTGCACTGCCCACACTCGACACAAGCATCGGTATTTGGCAACAATTGGAGGCCCTGCGACTGGTGGCCACGTGTTCTCTTTGTTCCGCCGTAGACCAAATCAGGACCGCATTCCCTCAACGCTCGGTCTACTGTCCACACGGTGCCGCAGTAAACCACAAATAAAGTTGATCACGACAGTGCCGCGACCAGACCTCGGTTACAAATCAATTCCTGCCCCCTAACACACGGGTGGCCAATTCCCGGATCGTACCAGGTGAAACCCAGACGGGCGGCCAACCCTAACGCCGCTCACTGCCCGTGAACTTGCGGGACCCAACAACCTGAATGCCATCGCGCCGTGAAACACTTTAGAGAACTCTTGGGGCTTCTATCTTTCTTCATTTTCACAGACCCGAGCTGCGCGCATCACTGCGCGATTTGGGGACTGGGCCGGTGGCAGCTACGCTGCACGTGGCCTGCCGTCCGAGCACTGTGGAGGCAGCGAGGGCCTGGTGGTTCACACACAAATGTTGCTAAACTCCCCTTCCCGGCTCGCCAGGAGAAGGCAGTCCAGCAAGACGTGGGCTCCGCCTGTTCCGTCCGTGCGGGATAGCGTGTTACTCCCTCGAGCGCGCGTCGGTTTTCGCCGGGCGATTCGTTTTCCTCGCACAGGTGAGCACTCATTAATTGGCTGAAAACATCTTAACATGTAGAAGACCGTAGAGCTTTGGCAATAGTTGGCACACCAGCTCAGCGCGTGGTTCCCTCCCCACTGGTCTGCGGTTCCTCCTCATGCCCTCCACGAGCCGTTCTCCATCTACGAGGGTGATTGAATACCGTACTGCGCATCACAAATCGAAATAATGTGATTTATTAATTTAGAATGTGCCTGTGTTGTCATCCCACTTACAAGTGAATATCTTAATGAATTGCCAGGAATTGTCATGGCTTGGGACCACAACCGCCAGTCTCAAATTATTCAAAACACTCTCGGCACAATGTTTGCAATTGTTACAGCCCAAGTACAAAACAGAAAATGAATACGATAACTCGAGAAAGGCAGAGTTATAGATTTCTTGGACGTGTCATGTAAAAACTAGACGGAATATAAATGTGTTTTGACTGGGAAAAGTATAGGCGCAACAATATGCTGGGGGAAGACAGCGAATCACGTTCCGTAAGCAATTTGAACAATTGAATGCAACGAACTGGGAGTATCCGATGCTAATTTCTCAAGTAGGATAACAGACGGAGATAAATGGAAGACGGCCACGATCGCCGACGTCATTTGAGAAAGGATGCGGCACACGGAGAGAGAGAAGCAACGAGTGTGGATTCTACATGGAACGCGGTGTGCACCATCTCACCGTTGGCTGTATGCATCGGTGTGTGTGGTGACTGCGTGTCATATTCGCCGTATCAATGCACATTGTATAAGTTGTAGATTTAAAATGTGTGTACACGTGTCATTGCATGTTTGCTACGCGTGTGTGTGTATGTGTACGTGCGTGGGGAGCGGTAGTGTCGCGGTTAGTGGGCTGCACTACGAACTCAGCTACCCGAGTTCGATTCCCGCTCACGGCCAACACCAGTGACGATTATCTGAATCGGTCCTGGGCCTCCCTTAGGTCGATTCAGCCTCAAATGAGTACCTGGTCTGGTGTGTAAAACATCACCACTGGGGAGACAAAAGCGCCCTGACACTCGAGCACGTGGTGTTAAGCCACCCACCCCCTCATGTGCCGTTCCGGCCTTCATAGGTGCCCGCTAACAGCACTTTGTCCCAACAGTCTGCTAAGGTTATACGAGGATCTTTATTTTTTATATGTGTGGGTGAATTAGTGTATATGTATGTATGCGTGCATGTGTGGGTGAGTGAGTGCAATTGCGTGCGAGGGGCTGGTAACCTCTCTGCGAAAATTACTACACCAATAACCATAGTGAAATCCCCAAACCAAGCTTATGCCCAAGACCCCGGAGGGACAGGCAGACAATGACATTTTCTAGCCAAACCCCGTTTGACGGAGCCAGAAGACGGTACCCGCCCCCTCCCCAATCTACCCCCTCGGGGTTTCTCTAGAAGCAGGGGGAAACCACTGTGGTTGGTAATGCGCAATTTCTGAATGGACAGGCTGCCATTCATCTGTCGGGAGCTGCTCCGGTACAGCCTGGAGCTCTGTGGAATACAGGAGGTCTGGTGGACTGGCTTAGGCTCCGGTCATCAAGTGGGGTGGACAGTCCTCCACTCGGGGCAGGAAACTGGTAAACAACAGGGAGCGGCTCTTCTTATGAATAATAGAATAAAGGTGGCAGTGGAGCGTGGAGACGAGGTTTGGGAAGCTCCAAGTCTCAGGCTGTTGTGAACTCGTCTAGCTATCCACAGGAGGTGAGGAATGGTGGTGGTGGCTTACTCCCCCACCGAAAGTGAATATCAGTGGAAAGATTCCGGCAAGGCTGAGTCAGCTGTCTTCTATGACCTCCTGTTACAGGTTCTGGCTAAAGTGGCCCCTCGCAATAGTCATCTTGTTTAGTGACTTGAGTGAGTCATGATACAGGTGAAGTACCGGTGAAGACACTTGACGCCGAGGTGGAGGCACACGGATATTTATTCAACACAGCTCGTATGTGACATACAGCACTGGAGGGGGTATCGGCCCCCTCACCCGACTAGCTAAGGATACACTTCCTAGCTAAGTCCTAGCCTGCCTCACAGTCCTCCACTACTGGGCTAGGGGAGGCTACTTGGCCCGACACTGGTAAGTCGGGCCGGTACCCGGAGTCCCAGACCAGCTCTTAGAAGAGCACCGGCTCTGGCTTTCGGGACCACGCCGCTGGCTCAGTCCTGTTCGGCCCTGATAAGGACATCGAACGAGGGGAGTCCAGGGCTCTATCTAAGGCGTCTTCAGTCTTCTTAGTTAACTATAACATAACTCCCCCCGAGCCCCTATAACGTCCCCTTTTATACCCGACCCTCCTTGAGGGGTGGGGCCCCGGGGGATCATAACGCCAAACCAGCCCCCCCCAGGGTGTCTGGCTCGGACGTCGCAGAGGGCATCTCCCTGTGCACACACGTAGCCCCGCCCACTGTGTTTGTTTCCCATAGACTGCCATACATAACGGCCCTCTCTCTAACATCCCTACACAGGCAACAGGGCTGGAGTGATTGGAAGACATGGGTCAGATTAGCTCAATGACAATGGTAAGAGGCTGCTAAACTTCTGAGAATCCCATGGGATAGTAAGCACCAACACGCTGTTCCTGCATCGGTGCATCCACACATCATAAATGCACACTGGGTCCAAGAAAGAACATCCGCTTGCTACATAGTGGCGGCACAGAGAGTGTGGGTAGGCACATGTCCGAAATGGGTGAGGTTCAGGACTGTGGCTCATAGTTGCAATGGCTGCATCTGGTACCTGGTCCAGACCTCAGAGACCCTGGCTGATGGAGGAGGTGTTCTGGCTACCTGAGAGAGAGCGGCTGGCACACTCCCACCATCTACAATATCCCACTCTGAGAATGAGGAGGCTTACCACAGCCTTCTCTCAGAGGTTTGGGGAGCCATATGGTGCTGCAAGGATGATTGGTGGTTGCGGGTTGCTGAGATGGAAACTGCCTCAGCATCTTGGCATCACAAATCACTCGTTAATTCCATCAATAACGTAACTTGCAGAGCCACACCGATTACCATCCTTTAGGGAACAAATGGGGATCCAATCTGACCCCCAGAAAGAGGTTTGCAGATTTTCTGAGCATTCCTGCGAGGTCTTTGGGGAAGAGAAACCCTCTCAGTTCAGATTACACCATAGGGCAAGGTAGGCTTGATCCTGCAGGGGGCTGCAGTGCCTCAATTTTTGGAGGAAGAAGTCACCCTCTGTGATTGACTGGCTGATGTGTCATCTAATGAGGAAGGGTGAAGGGCGATCTAGAGTCTGAGACCAGCTAAAGCACGAGGCAGAGATGACCTTTGAAGTGAATTTTCTGAGGGTGGGGTTTGTGTACAGGCTGCCCTATATGACATCATTACCACCGTCTGGTCCACAGGACAGGTTGTGCAGGATTGAAAAGATGCCCTAATGGTCCCTATTTTTAAGAAGGGGGACCGCACTAATTGCAATAACTACAGAGACATATCCCTCCTCTGTGTGAAGCCGGGAAAGCTCCGGGCAAGGATTATGCAACGGCGCCTTGCCAGGCACGTTGGAGAGAGAATTGCAGATCCCCAATGTGGTTTAAGACCGGGGCAGTCCTGCACTGACGCCATATTCTCTGTCTCTCGACTACACTGAGATGCATGGGATTTCAGCAGGATCATGCATCTCTGCATTATTGATCTGGACAAGGCATATGATACATTCAAGGGGCCAGGACTCTGGGTTATTCTTCATGTTTTCCGAGTATGACCTTCTGCTCACAATCATTCATGATGGTGGGCAGGTCTGGGTAAAGCTGCGTGGCTGGAAGTCGGAACCATTTCTGCTCACCTTGAAGTGAGACAGGGATGTTATCTGGTCCCTACATTGTTTAACGGCCGCCCTCCAACAACCGCGGAGGGCATAGGAGTAACGCTCAGAACATAAGGAGTGCCGGGCGGCTAAACACAGCAAATTGGCACAGTGGGAAGCACAGGTGGTGCATCTACTAGGCATCTCAGTCAACTCACTGCACCTGCACATGGGTCAGTCCCGTGACCTCCTGCCAGCGAACCTTCCGACACTTCATGTGACCACAAAGGTGCACCTAGCCTGTCACCGCTACTTAGTGGTGAACGGTGGTTAATATATGTGTGCGTGAGTGTACATGTGTGTATCTGTGAGTGTATGCATGGGTATACGTGCCGTCCCGTGTTTGCTGTACGTGTGTCAATTGACATCCTGGACACCATTGCAAAATGAGATTCTCCGCCTCAGAGGACTCTCCACGTGCAATATTTTAATTAACAACCGATATTCAGCAATGCTTGTGTTTAGCCGCAGAAGGTGGGTGCATGCGATGAGAGACAGCCACTTAAATTGGCAGGGTTACCCAGGGGGCATAAATGAGCACGTGGTGACTGCGCTGCCTGAGACGCCATAGGCGAGCAGAACCACTCACAACCCAACCCTCGCTCCCTCCACCACACACAGAGAGCAGATCCACTCACAACCCAACCCTCGCTCCCTCCACCACACACAGAGAGCAGAGCCACTTTCAATCCAACCCTAGCTCCCTCCACCACACACAGAGAGCAGATCCACTCTCAACCCAACCCTAGCTCCCTCCACCACGCACAGAGAGCAGAGACACTCTCAACCCAACCCTCGCTCCCTCCACCACACACAGAGAGCAGAGCCACTCTCAACCCAACCCTCGCTCCCTCCACCACGCACAGAGAGCAGAGACACTCTCAACCCAACCCTAGCTCCCTCCACCACGCACAGAGAGCAGAGACACTCTCAACCCAACCCTAGCTCCCTCCACCACGCACAGAGAGCAGAGACACTCTCAACCCAACCCTCGCTCCCTCCACCACGCACAGAGAGCAGAGCCACTCTCAACCCAACCCTCGCTCCCTGCCTCAACCAAGCGCTGCATGCGATTGGCCCGCCTGGTGCCATCCTCCTCCATTCCCCCAACACATCATCCACGCGTCTCCCCTCGCCAGGCCTGGCTGCCAAGCCTGCTTTGCAATCTCGCAGAAGCCAGTGATAAAATAATCACGAGTCAGACATGACGCCTCCCCTACCCATATCTGTCTCTTTACAAACGTAACGAATATTTGGCTTTTGTGCATAAAGCAAGCTCATGTCAAAACTATGGCAGGATTGTTCAGAAGCAGCTAATTTACAGTTTAATCCGTTTAGTTGATTTTGTTTAAGCAGGTGAGAACTCAAGGGGCGAGGATCAGACTCATTTGCTAACGTGGCCTGGGTCACCAATATGATACAAAAAAATCATTACAATAAAGTACAGCAATGAGGCAAACAGAAATCGGAAGAAAAACCAATCGAACAAAAATGAGAGAATAAAAAAAACAACTACATTTATCTTTAGGTTTTATTTTTTCGGGCAGTTAAAACCCCGTTGGGCAATACATTTTCATTTTAAATGGGGACATGGGGCCCGATTAAAAAAAGCTGCGTAGGCCACGATCCTTCGCATTCCCTAGTTCCCCACGGCGTTTACAACGGGGACCGCGGACATTTCCGCGAGAACGGACGTACGATAAGCGAGCGGCCGCACGTCTATCACGTCTACCCGGTGCAAGGAGAGATCTCCGCTATTGTCGTTCGTTATTCTGCGGTTGTGTTGTTTGCGTGTGTAGTTGTGATGGTGTTGTACTTCTTGTGATGTATGATTGTGGTTTGAATGGTGTAATGGTTGTGGTTGAAACTGGTTGTTGTGGGCTATCGTGTGGTTCTTTGTGGTTGTGTTGGCGCGATTTTTGTGTTGTATGATTGGCGTTTAAATGGTGTAATGGTTGTGGTTGCTTGAGTGCTTCTTATGGTGGAGGGTTGTGGTTGAGTGGTTGTCGTCAACATTATTTCTAACGATGCAATAAATGTATAACATTAACAACATCGCACTCTACAATAACTTAGATAACCTTTATAATATAGTTAACGTTATTTATAACGATACAATGAAATATTAAATCGTTAACATTACATTCTACTGTCAACTTTGATCACCTTTCTAACGCGGCCAACGTTATTCATAGGCATATAATAAACTCGCAACATTCACATGGTTGCCACGGGCTCATCTCGGCCACGCGCGCTCCTTTCCCACGTCACAGCCACTGCTGCCGCGTCCGCCGCTGCTACACTCCGGCTTCCTTTCACAGAGGTGAACAACCGCCCTCGCGTCGTAAACGAGGGCGGCGTCCACCTCATCAGACGCGACGTTCGCTCCCTCCCCCACCGAGGAAGAGGAGGAAACGTGGAGTAGCGTCCGTTAAAAATTTGCGCCAAAATCCCCGTTGCAGCCTATTGGCTGGTGGCGGCGGTGTGAGGGGGGGGGGTCGTGACGTCAACTCATCACGACCACTGACGCGACCGTCCATGTCTGAAACACGGCTGTGAACGTCGTTTCTCTCGCTACGAATCTTTGTAGCGCAAGGCGATCGCTTCCTGTTATATATGTGGGACGCCATGGTGGCGAGGTGTTGACGAGCTCGCCTAGAATGTAGGAGGGTCGTGGGTTCGATCACGACTGACGCCTCCTGTATATCTGGAGTTTGCACTTTCTCCCCGTGGTCACGTGGATTTTTATCTCGTTTTTCCCCCTCCATAGAAAGGAACATGCGTTTAGAGTATTTGGCTGCTATGTTTCCACTTGATAAACCACTTCGTTGAGCTATCATTTGTGGCCAGGTCACTTCTGAAAAAGAGCTATTTAGCTGAGTGGGCCATACCTGGTAAAATAAAAAGTTTAGTTTAAAAATAGTTCTTAGTTTATATACGCAATTTCTTCTGTATTCAGGCCCCTGGTTACATCAAAGAAACCTGGTTACTGCAACAACAACAAAACATGAATAAAAAAACTATTATCCAAAAATAACTCTACATGGTCAAGTTTCAAATTAGAAAATAGATTTCAAATAGAATTCAGAGCAAACTCAACTGTGTTACAGAATAAATCGAACACAGTGTACAAACATAAATAATATATATTTTTAAATGCCCTGTAATTAAAGTTGGGTTGGACAAATAACTTTGAAAAATCTGTTCGTACGTGAGTAAAACTTAAACTACATAAACAACATGAATTTATTCAGGGGGTGATTATTGCACTGGTATGGAAGCAGACACGGAAAAATGAATCAAACGCAACTGCAAATGAAGTTATCACAGAAAGTCCGACAGCTGCATGGCAGTCGAACTGAGATCCTGCGGGCAACACGGTGGACATTGTGAAGTTTTGGCAAGTGGGCCCTCTTTCTTGGCCTTCACATCACAATGCGGAATGACCGCAGACTGCCAAGGCGGTGTGATGCTGGCCACAAGTAGCCTCTCCATGTTTACCTGAATGACCCTGCGTGATCCAAATGTTAAATTTCAGGTCAAGCGAGTATGTGAATTGATGCTCTTTGCAGTCAGGGAGCTCCAAGGCCCCATGAGATGCACCTTCTTTGCAGTCTCTATGATTCTGAAGGTCCATGATGACCTCATGTAATGTCTAAAATTAGCAGACAATACGCCTCCTCCTTCACGTAGCTCACACCTCCGATTAGCACGGTTGGCTATGTACGGTGCTATAGAAGTTCAACACACACACTCGAAATACTTTATCGAACAGAGAGTGATAGCAATATAATCATCCGGCAGTTCACCAGCATTGGTTCACACAAGCCTGACTCTGCTGACGAGACTCGAGATGTCAAAAGCGATCCAGAGTTTCTCTTGTGTTGAACCGATGATGCTGAAATTGTATGCTCCCAGGTCGTGTGACCAATGGGATGTGTAGAGACATACTCGTGTTGTTATTTGGAGGCAAGATGCGGAAGAAGGCGTCCTGTCTGCTTAGTTATTTTGTTACTTACATTCTCCACCATGACGCCAATGATGATTTTGTGTTATGATGCGTGGTTAAATAGTCTCTGCAATCATTCTGCAAAGAGTAACCACAAAAGCGTCGTAAATAAATATATGGCTGATCTAAAGCAGCGTCTGGCCCAAGTATAATGACAAGCTCCAACAAATGTCTGGCTTTCACTTCCTCTAATTTCTATTTGCTCTGATTTATTTTTGTGTTGCTCTTATTTCTATCAGGATGTCTTTGCTATAATTTCTATTCCGGTTGTTTTGCTCTAAATTTCTATGTTATTCCTTTTGTCATTTTGGTGACCCAGGTCACCCTTGCGAATTAGACTTCCATCCTGGCCTCTCGCGTTCTCACCTGGTTAAACAAAACACACTTCCTAGAGCTCAACTATTTCAAGCGCTGCCGGTAATAAACATCTGGCTATTTTCTTTCATAACATGAAAGTTGCTTGTGTTCAACCGCTGCGACAGAGAGGGAGGGAGTGGGGAAGTCGCTGACTTCACTGTAATTGCTGCCACGTGCCCGACGCAAGAGTGGCCTCATAAACACCAGACGTGCCGCTGCCTTAGCCATGTTACCGCTTCCGGCTCCACCACACAACAACGTCGCGAGCAACCGTAACGCATCCTTCCCAAAGCGGCAATGACAACGCTGCAAACTACGTGCGTGTCTGCCTCGTGAATGCTTGATTACGTGCCACTCGAGTGCCTCCATAAAGTCATCAACAAGTCGAGTGACTTCCTGCTCACGGTGGCGAGATGTTAACGACCTCTCCTGGTATACAGGACGTCGTGGGTTTCATCCCGACGCTGATGCTGTATATTTGGAGTTTGTGTGGCTCTCTTCCCGTGGATTTTTCTCCGGGTCCCCCGGGTTTTTCCACCACATTTGCAAACATGCGTTTAGAGTCTTTGGCTGCTATAAATTTCCACGTGATAAGCCACTGCATTGAGCTACCATTTGTGGCCAGGTCGCTTCTGAAAAAGAGCCGTATAGCTCAGTAGGCCTTACGTGGTAAAATACAAAATAGTTCATAATAGTTTTAAGTGAGCGTTGAGGCATTGCCGCCCGTCTCCTGTCTCAAAGCCCTGCAGAGCCAGTGGTGGAAATGTTGCATTACTATGGCGGGGCGGGGGGGGGGCGAGTATATCCAAAGGACAACCACCGTTGACTCCCCCACAGAAGTGGGCACTCATTCTATCGACCCAGATTGGATAACGGGTTGAGTTAACCTCCGGTCAGGATGTGAAATCGCAAACCTTTCAATTACGAGCCGCGCTCGCTCTGCCATGGAGGGCCTCCTCCTGCAAACAAAATGTTCCATCTCGTGAGATTTTCCAGGTAAAATATTTCAATTAAAAAAACTAACCATCGCAAGAGAGGGGGTCCTGTGAGGCAGCTCAACAACAGTTTCCCCAGCGATCCTGGTGCCGCCAGCAGGGTGATTGATGATTCAGCACTCACGGATTAACTCCAGTCACCCCGCTCGCTCACGAACTGGTGGTCAGTCACATCCCTGTCACTCTGCTATCGCTACGATTGATTTGCTCTTCCCGTGAAGTTCACTCTTCGAATCCTCCACCATGTTGAGGATTCGGTCTAACAGACACTTGCCTCGTCTCACTCACCACACAGCAGATCACAACAACGCACTCATCCACTCAATCACCCTCTCACCTACTCACCCACTCACTCACCACACAGAAGATCACAACAACGCACTCACTCTCTCACCTACTCACCCACTCACTCACCACACAGCAGATCACAACGCACTCATCCACTCACTCACTCTCTCACCTACTCACCCACTCACTCACCACACAGAAGATCACAACAACGCACTCACCCACTCACTCACTCTCTCACCTACTCACCCACTCACTCACCACACAGAAGATCACAACAACGCACTCACCCACTCTCTCACCTACTCACCCACTCACTCACCACACAGAAAATCACAACAACGCACTCACTCTCTCACCTACTCACCCACTCACTCACCACACAGAAGATCACAACAACGCACTCACCCACTCACTCACTCTCTCACCTACTCACCCACTCACTCACCACACTGCAGATCACAACAACGCACTCATCCACTCACTCACTCAATCACCCCCTCACCTACTCACCCACTCACTCACCACACAGCAGATCACAACAACGCACTCACTCTCTCACCTACTCACCCACTCACTCACCACACAGAAGATCACAACAACGCACTCACCCACTCACTCACTCTCTCACCTACTCACCCACTCACTCACCACACAGCAGATCACAACAACGCACTCATCCACTCACTCACTCAATCACCCTCTCACCTACTCACCCACTCACTTACCACACAGCAGATCACAACAACGCACTCACTCTCTCACCTACTCACCCACTCACTCACCACACTGCAGGTCACAACAACGCACTCATCCACTCCCTCACTCAATCACCCCCTCACCCACTCACTCACCACACAGCAGATCACAACGCACTCATCCACTCACTCACTCACCCTCTCACCTACTCACCCACTCACTCACCACAGAGCAGATCACAACAACGCACACATCCACTCTCTCACCTACTCACCCACTCATTCACCACACTGCAGGTCACAAAAACGCACTCATCCACTCACTCACCCTCTCACCTACTTACTCACCACACAGCAGATCACAACAACGCACTCATCTACTCACTCACTCAATCACCCTCTCACCTACTCACCCACTCACTCACCACACTGCAGGTCACAACGCACTCATCCACTCCCTCACTCAATCACCCTCTCACCCATTCACTCACCACACTGCAGGTTACAACGCATTCAACCACTCCTTCGCTCACCCTCTCACCTACTCACCCACTCACTCACCACACAGCAGATCACAACAATGCACTCATCCACTCACTCGCTCACTC
This sequence comes from Lethenteron reissneri, assembly GCF_015708825.2. Taxonomy (NCBI): domain Eukaryota; kingdom Metazoa; phylum Chordata; class Hyperoartia; order Petromyzontiformes; family Petromyzontidae; genus Lethenteron; species Lethenteron reissneri. The sequence goes on from NC_083817.1 coordinate 11,928,089, forward strand.
TCTCACCTACTCACCCACTCACTTACCACACTGCAGGTCACAACGCACTCATTCACTCACTCACCCTCTCACCTACTCACCCACTCACTCACTACACTGCAGGTTACAACGCACTCATTCACTCACTCCCTCACCCTCCCACTCACTCACCACACTGCTTCTCTTTCTGCTCCTCCCTTGCGCTGCTCACACTTCGGGATTCCCTCCAATCGTCTCTATTTCCCAAGCTATTGTAATAATAATAATCTTGCTCCATTCGAGAAATGTGTTAACGCTCTCTTATCTGTTACAACTTCGATAAGGGTGCTGTTTGTTACTGGCCGCTTGACATGTTGTGCCTCTGGGGCACTGTGCTCAGAAACAGTTAAATAAATAAAAATCCGCATAAAAGACGAACACCACTCAACATCCAGCGGCTATCGACCCAGGGGCGTTTGAACAGATCAGACAAAACGGAGGAAAACGAAAGCACGTGGAGGTTGTAGCGGTTCAGCCCTGAGATTGCTCCCCACCACAGCCAACGAGTGAGCGGCACTCGGCCTCTTCTTCCGCGGTCACCAGACGTGCTGGAAGAGGCCGGTATCCCCACATTTTACCCCACCACACCGTGAATGGGGAGGTGGGGAGGTGGGGAGTGATTTGAGAAACTTTGCCTCTTTATTTCAACAGCCGCGACGCCGGGATGATGGAATCGAACACGGCGAACCCTCGCTCCGGCTTTAGCGAGTTACGTGCGCGCTGGACCATTCCACACCGAGGCCGGGCAGAGCTCCATCCGTACACACACACTACACACACACTACACACGTGTGTGTGTAGTGTGTGTGTAGTGTGTGTGTGGTGCGTGCGTGCGTGCGACAACCCAGACGGAGCGCAGCAGGAGCAGGTGCGAGGTGGCACTTTTTGCGAGTTCGCAAAGCACGGATTTTAAGTGCGAAACCACAGCCCCTGCCTGTTCTTTAGGCCACGTGTTGTGTTTTGTTGTCGCTGATCTCTCGGGGCTGCTGCCAGTGGGACACGAGGCTGGCGCAGCGCGTGGCACGGGGGCTGAGGCGGCGGCGTCGAGGAGTCATCCGCCACTGCCCTTGGCGGCGCGGCAAAGGCGACAGCGGCGGTGGTGGTGGTGGAGGTGGTGGTGGTGGAGGTGGAGGCTGCGCAGCGGGAACCCTCGCGACTGGCGGCGGGAACGAAGGGGGCCGCCCGCCCGGGCTTCCGCTCAACCCCCGGGGCCCCATTCTGCGCGTGAATTGTGTGCGAGTGAACGGGGGAGCGGGTGGCAGCGCGCCTACGGAACTCGGCGACCCAATTTCGATTCCTGCTCGTGACCAACATCGGTGGCAATTGTCTCAACCACGTCCTGGGCCCTCCCCTGGGTCGACTAGGTCTTACATGAGTACCTGGTGCGGTGTGTAAACATCACTGCCGGAAAGACAAAGGCGGCCGGACGTGGGTTTGGCCACCCACTTCCTCATGTGCTTACTCGCTCACAGCACTTGCAAGGCGAGGGAGGGCCCTTGTCTTTTGAGTGTGTGTGGAGTTTGTATGTTCTCCCCCTGGTCTGCATTGGTTTGATCCAACTTCTCCCGTTTCCTCCCACAGCTCAACACACAACGCAACCGGCATTGGTGCGAAATATCACGACGCTGAAACGTTACCTGTAAATTGACCAATTGGGATTACACAAAGCGGCAACATCGCCCCCTACTGGGACAACTTGGCAGGACCCTTCTGGGAAAAAAAACTCGAGGCTTTCGTGGACACGGAAATGAAGTTCACAATAGCACCACACTCCACCACACTGCACCACACACTCCACCACACTGCACCACACACTCCACCACACTCCACAACACTCCACACAATCCACAACACTCCACACAATCCACCACACTGCACAACACTCTACCACACTCCACACAATCCACCACACTCCACAACACTCCACACAATCCACAACACTCCACACAATCCACCACACTGCACAACACTCCACCACACTCCACACACTCCACCACACTCCACAACACTCCACACAATCCACCACACTCCACACACTCCACACAATCCACCACACTCCACACACTCCACCACACTCCACAACACTCCACACAATCCACCACAATCCACCACACTCCACACACTCCACACAATCCACCACACTCCACACTCCACCACACTCCACCACACTCCACACACTCCACCACACTCCACACAATCCACCACACTCCACACAATCCACACAATCCACCACACTCCACACACTCCACCACACTGCACAACACTGCACAACACTGCACCACACTCCACACACTCCACCACACTCCACACACTCCACCACACTCCACACAATCCACCACACTCCACCACACTGCACAACACTCCACACAATCCACCACACTCCACCACACTGCACACAATCCAGCACACTCCACACAATCCACCACACTGCACCACACTCCACCACACAATCCACCACACTCCACTGCTGCACTACATTTAAGACCCCTTGATCCGCATCGCATCCCCTCACATCCCTATCACGAACCATCACAACCTCATCACGTGCCCTGTCACATCCCATCAAGCCCCATCGCATCCCAATCACGTGCCCTGTCACATCCACCAACGTGCCAAAACATCCCCATCACATCCCCATCACATCCCCGTCACATCCCATCATGCCCCGTCACATCTCTGTCACATCCCCGTCACATCCCATCATGCCCCATCATGCCCCATCACATCCCATCATGCCCCATCACATCCCTGTCACATCCCCGTCACATCCCATCATGCCCCATCACATCCCCGTCACATCCCATCATGCCCCGTCACATCTCTGTCACATCCCATCATGCCCCATCACATCCCATCATGCCCCATCACATCCCTGTCACATCTCCGTCACATCCCTGTCACATCCCATCATGCCCCATCACATTCCTGTCACATCCACCAACGTGCCAAAACATCCCCATCACATCCCATCACATTCCCTCACAATCCCAGACACCCTTAATCAATTCACGAACAGTGTCAACTCTTTATCTATTACAACTTTGATCGTGCTTTTTCATGTTGGAGTACTGCGCTGTGCTCAGCAACTGTGTTTACAAAACGTAAAAATAACAATCCACAAATAGAGCAACACAAACCCCCCCCCACACATCACCATCATCGCCAATCCGAGCCAGGCTGCCACGCACATTCCTAAACATCCACGCATATCGACAACACGGGAGACCCCCCCTCCTCTCCTTCATCCCCACAGCCTCTCGCATGCTCCTGCATCCCCCTAAGCCCCCCCCCCCGCCTTGTCAACCCCCTTCGTGCCCCCTACTGCCCCACCTCGCACCCCCCCCCCCCCACCACCACCTTACGAAGGCGCAGTCAATGTTAACGCTCAGGACAAAGCCACATACCGAGGGGGGGGGGGTAACTGAGACTCACGGAGACGCGGAGACTCACGGAGACAAGTCGCCAGATACAGAGGAGTATGCCGAGACTCACGCAGACGCACGTACCGAGATACAGGAGGGGGGAGACGCATGTAGACATGTGGAGACGCATGGAGACAAAGACACGAGACAAGTCGCGATCCACGGGGGCATGACTGAGACTGAGACACACGTACCGAGACACGGGGGGGGGGGGCACACGCGTGCGAGACGGAGAGACAAAGAGACACGCGGAGGGCACAGAGAGAGAGAGGCGAGACAGAGACAAACAAGTTGCTAGACACGGGGTAATAACTGACGCACGCACACACAGAGACACGTGGAGACAGGGGACAAAGGGGACGGGCGCACGCACCACAGAGAGGTGAGGGTGGGGGCAACATTCCGAGACACGTGAAGACAAAGACGCGCCGAGATTCCTGGGCACATCGACGCAGGCGGCGGAGACGCGGGCACAGCCACACAAAGGGATTATGCCATGAGCACGACCATGCCGAGACATAACGGGGCAATATGGGGAGACGGTGGGGGGGAAGACACGCGGACACACGCCAGCACCTCACTGCGCTCATGGCAGCAGCCTCTTTGTCTGCGACCCCGAGAGACGCGCGCACGGTCCGGGACATCGAACCCAGTCGGTGATGAGGGGGGGGGAGACCGTCCTGTGGCTCGCCGCGGTTACGACCATCCCGTGCCCTCTGTGCATCCGATCCTCATCCCTCACCCCGCGTCCTCCTCCTCATCCCTCACCCCGCGTCGCTCGTCCCGCATCTCTCGTGCCACCCTCGCGTCTCTCTCTCGCTACCTGTCCGCGCCGCCTCCTCCGCCACGCTGCGTGGGCCGCTCCGCGCGGCCGTGCCCCCCTCGCATGCCGTCCTCGCCTCCCTCACTCCTCGCGGCGTCACTCACTGAGCCGAGCGGCCCCCCCGCGGCCCGACAAAGTTGCGGGAGTGGTGGAGGAAGGAGGAGGAGGCTGGGGGAGAGAGAGAGAGGGGAGATGGGAGGAGAGGGCGGCTCCGCGGAGAGGAGGGAGGGAAGGGCCAGGGGTGGCGAGACAGACGGCGGGGGAGGAAGGGAGGGAGGATGGAGTCGAGATGGAGGGTGGAGCAGGGAAGATGGAGCAGAGGTGGGAGGGTGGAGCACGGAAGATTGGGTGGAGGGGGGATGGTGGAGCAAAGATGGGGAGATTGAGCAGAGATGGGAATATTGAGCAGAGATGGGAAGATGGATAGAGCAGATATGGAGGGTGGAGTAATGAGGGTGGAGCAGGTGGGATGGAGCAGAGATGAAGGGTGGATCAGCTATAATTGAGCAGAGATTGAGGGAGGATGGGGGAGGGTGGAGCAGAGATGGAAGGTGGAGCTGGGAAGGTGGAGCACGTAGGGTGGAGCAGGGAAGGTGGCTCAGAGATGGAGGGTGGAGCAGAGATGAAGGGTGTAGCTGGGATGGAGGGTGGAGCAGGGATGATGAAGCAGGGAGGGTGGAACAGAGATGGAGGGTTGGTGGAGCAGGGAGCCGGCTTGTTCCCAGAGGCAGCAGCGCTCTCTGCTGGTTATGGTCGGAGCTGGGTTATTGGTCTCGTGGCTAGCGGACACGGCGAGTTCACACGGACGGGTGCTTGCAGGTACCGCTGGAGGACCTTAGGTTTTTATGGCCCCAGGGTCTCGGGGTTTTGGACTCTTGGGGTCTCGGGGTCCTGGTGTGCTGTTGTCCCGTAACCGTATTTATTTACAGGAGGATGTTGGATGTAGCCCTATGGTCATATCAGATCATAATCATCCATGTATCCACTGCTGGAGTAATTAATCCCCACGCCGTCGCCATCCTGTGATGTCACAATAATGCATATTTATTTTAGGAACATTGGTTCAATGCAAGCAAAACTCTGGACCGGCGTAGACATTTAATGTCTGATCAGTGATCAGCAGTCAGGCGTGTTTGAACTGCCAACAGATGTTCATAGACAAGGGTTAGATATGGGTCCTAATTCAGGTCGCTTACTGAAATTATGCACTCCCACAAGGCGGTGTGGCTGATGAGATGTGTAAAGAAAATGGAATGTGCATGACCAGTTATGTGAGAGAAATCAGATTGCTTATTTATTTTAAGTTCTGCGCAACGACGCCAATTATAATTTTGTATCATCCATCTCATGAATGCGAAATGTCATCACCCATGGGCATATAAAGACGCGTGAGTGATTCGTCTCGCACAGAGGGATACACATTGAGGCGAATTCCTCATTTGTTGGCTGTATCTGCAATGCAATTGGGCTGCAGGACTGCGCTGCACACTGGGAAGACTCGTGCCTCAGAAAGAAGCCCCTGGGTTCGATACCAGACTCTGGGTGAGGGGTTTGGATGTCCCCCCCCCCCCTGTTCTGTACTCCCAATTTTCTCCCAGAGCTCAACACACACACAGAATGTAACTGGTATTGGCCAAAACATCCAAAAGCTTGACATTTTAACTGTAAATTACTCAGTTTGGATAACATATAGCAACAATCTTCTTGGTTCTTTCGGTAAAGTCACGTAGAAGGGAAATAATAAAATAATGAAAATAAAACATAATAAAATAATATAATAATATAAAATAATAATAAAAAAGGAAAAACTCATTATTTTATTATTTCCTTTCTATGTGACTTTACCGAAAGAACCAAGAAGACGAATCCTTGCAGTCACGAAAGCTTTAAATCGAAATATAGCAACAACACTTGGCAAGACCCTCCTGAAAAAAGTCCGAATGAAACAACAGAATAATGATCTTATTTGTCTTTGGTGCTCTGCCTTCGCGGCAGGCCCTTGACTGCCATAGTCTCCATCCTCTGTTTCCTGCCCCCAGTCTCTTTAGTTCCACACACGACCCCTTCAGCTACAACAGTATCTCAATCCTCGGCCTTCCTCTCCGTTCTTTCCCCTTCCATCCTTCGTTCTTCGACACCGTCCTCATTCACCACACCGTGCCCTCTTACACTATGCCCTCTTACACTATATGGCATTTGGTCTTCTTCTTCTCTGTGCCATACGTAGCGAACGGATTATCACGGGTGGCTAGGTAGGGTGCGAAAGAAGCTCATACGTAATTATATAAACACAACACTTCCAAACAGAACGGGTCACTTGATATTTACGTGACTCTTAGCGTGCATTATATTGTTTGTATGTTGAACTTCGTACGTAACCAACTGGTGCTAATCGGAGGTGCGGGGGAAGGACAACTCAACACAAAACGCAGTTATAAAGAAACGAGTTTTCAATCTAGATGATTTAAAAGTGCATAGCTGCAGTGGCTTCCTGACGGCCGCAGAAGCGCATCTGGATGATTATTTTTGTGCATTATTATTGTGGTAGTTTAGCAAGGAAAGTCTGACTTAAGTTCCATGACTATTTTTCAGGAGGGTCCTGCCAAGTTTTTTTGCAGTAAGGGGGCGATGTTGCTACGTATTCGCATAGCAATTTGAGAGTCACTGAGCGAAACAGATCAGCCACAAAACCTTAAACATCTGGCAGCTCACTCGCATTGTTTCAATTAAGCCCGGTAAGCTTCACCATCCGAGACACATATCTAACAGAGAGGTTGCTTGTCAATAATCGTTGGGTAATTCAGCAACATTGCTTTAATCAACCCTGCGCACGAGACACTGAATGTCGAAACCGGTCCAGAGTTGCGTTTTTGTTTGCTTGTATCATCACCCAATCAATGCTTGTGAAATTGTGCATTCCTGAAGGCCGTGGCTGATGGGATGTCAAAAAAAATGTATTCGCCTCGTGTATGTGGAGGGACAGTATAGAGGAAGGAGTCCGTATCATCGCAGCGAGAGAGGGCTCTCCAACAATCTCTGCTGTGGTCGCGATTCGGTTGTGCGGTCACGGATGTGGTCTCGTTGGGAGTCTCCCACGCACGTGTCTGCGGCCGGTAGCTATCGGGGCGGGGGGGGGACCCTGCAGCCTCAGCAGCTATGGGCGCTCTCGTGGGATTTCACGGCCTGCCGGGGAATCAGAGGGCCTACAGGGTCATCGCTCAAGTTCGCGCACGTGCTTGTTGAACTTATTTCTATAGGGGGGCCCTCATGGGACCCCAGCGCCTCTCGGCGGACTGGTCGCATCTCAAGATAATGCCATCTCATGATCATCCTGTCGGTATGGCAGGTGAAAGTTTCGAGTCCGTCAGGGGGGGGGCGATTCGGGGTCTTGTGGAACCACGAGCACTGTTGTACTCTACTTCTATGCTCCCTCCGCGGGGCCACCCAGGCGGCAACTGTGGGGGCATCACACACGACGGCCTCCTCGCAACAGGACCTGTGCTGCTTTGCCTCGCGTTGGCTTTCTGTCCCCGGGGGGCGACGATTGTGAGGGCCGTGGTCTCTGGGAGAGGCCGTCGACACCGTGCTGGATGTCGAGTCTGTTGAACTTCTTTCGCACCGCACGTATCCAACCGCGACAATCGGAGGTGCGGGGACACCCGTCATATGGCGAATGCACCTCGGCGTTTCTCAACCCCTCCACGCCGTCGACGGCCCACGTTGACCAAGGTGGTGAAGTGCGGCTCAGACGGCCGCGTGAAGACCCCTCGCCTCCATCCACATCCAGAAGTGAACTATTGACCACGGCGTGGGGGGGGGGGGAACTCGCCCCCATTGGACGATGAGGTAACCGCGGACCAATCACGACGCGCGCTCTCACCCAGCTCGCGCTCTCACTTCAACCAATCGGAGCAGCGGGGGGGGGCTCTGGGCCCCGGTGAAGCCCCCTCCCCCATACCGCGTTCTCTTGCTCCCCCCTCCCCCCTCCCTTGTATTCCCCACCGCGCATCGGTGGCGCGCGCCGCGGCGAGCCAATGGCGCGCGGCCTCTGGGGCGCGCGCTCGAGAGCGCGGGCCAATGGGGAGGGCGCGCGCGCGCATCCGCTGTGTGGAATGTGATCGGCGCGGCCTCGCCGCGTTGCCGCAGTGACGCCGCGTCGCTCCCCGGCGCCGCCATTTGGCTTTGTTAGCGGAGACCCCGGGGAGAGGCGGCGAGGCAGAGAGAGACGCACGCCGCACACACGACGCGCACGCCGCGGCGGGAGATCGAAGGCCAGGAGCGAGGGAGGCGACACGGCGCGGGGACGGGGAGACGCAAGGTACCGCTGAGCTGACGCGGGCATATGCAGCGTGGGGGGGTCACGCCGGGAGAACACCGCGGGTTCAGGCGGTGGGAGACGCCGGGAGAAGGGAGAGGAGGACCGAGAGGTCGGGGCAGGGAGACCACGTCGCGCTCGGAGGCACGCGATGGGGGGGGGGAGAGGCAGGTGGACAGGGTGGACAGGCGGTGAGACGCGGGGATGAGAAGACCCGAGGACGGTGGTGTTGGGGGTTAAGGATGAAGGGAACGAGAGACGAGGGAGGCATGGCGATCGCGAGACAAAAGGCGGCGCCGCATGGAGACACGGGACAGTGAGAGAAGCGAGGACAGCGGGACGGGGAGATGCGAGCTCGGGGTGCAGGGGAACGACAAGAGACGCGGAGAACGCGAGGCGCTCGGTAGGCGGTGGAGGCGGTGCGGGGCCCCCCGTGCGGTGATCCTCACGCACCGGCAGAGACGATCGCTCTTAGCGACACACGGGGGGGGGGGGGGGGGGGCAGCAGCACTCTGCCTTTGTCTCCTCGGTGCGAATGTTTGCAAACTGCATCGGCCAAATAACCATTTGGTGCCGATTCCATCCAGGGGCGGCTCATCACCGGCGAGGGACATAATCGCTGCGCCACCGCTCCCCACTCAACACGCCGTCCCATTCATTCAGACTCGCGCCTCGCCTCCCCATCACCAACTCTCCTCACTCGCTCGGACACGTTGCCATTCACACAATCGCTCCGTCACTCGCTCTGTCACTCGCTCATTATCGACGACAGCAGCTGCACATTTGCCACCAAGTGGCAGTGACGTCACCGAGGCGCTTGTGCCAGGCTAGGTGCACCAAGGAAGCCACGTGGAGTGTCGAATGCTCGCTGCTGACATGAGGTCACGGGACAGACCCGGGTGCTATGGGTTGACTGACTGAGATGACTGGCACCACCTGTCACCACCTGTGGTCCTCCGTGTGGCACTTCGCTGCGTTTTATCCGCCCCGGCGCTCCGCCCGTCGTTGTTGTGAGCGTCGTATCTCTGCCCTCCCCGCTTTTGTTGGAGGGGCGACTGCCTCCTACTGCCCAGGAGCCTCCTCCACGGTCGATCTTGGTACCACGGGTACCAGCCATCGCCACGTCCACTCACTCGGTGCACGTACCGCGTCAGCCGTCTCCTCTAGCCCGTGCCACTCAGACACTCAGCCCACTCAGGCACACATTCACTCACAGTCTCACATCAGCCCCATCTCCTTTCCAGCCCGTGCCATTCACTCGCAAACACTCACACACACACACTTTCACAACAGTCCATCAATTCTCTAGCCCGTTTCTGTGCTCTTTTAGCCCCCCCCTCTATCCGGCCAAACAGAAGGCGCTTGGGGCATGCGGTGGTTGTTGGGTCTTGTCGGCTTCGGGAATCAACCAACTACCGAAGGAGCTCTCGGTGATGGGGGCTGTGTCCAGATCTCCCGCTGACGATCTCGCACTCCCTCACGAGGTCACACGCTGGGGATGCTATTGTCTAATCCGCCTTCACCCAGTAAACACAGACACAATAGACGCAGAGTAGACGAATGAGTCTCCATAAAATTAAACTAGAGAAAAGTCAAATGGACATCGTTCCACTGAGACGAGCACTAATCCGGCCAGGCTACTGCTGCTGCTCAGCGGTAGAGCGAGCGGGGAATGCTGAGAGGTTCAAATCCTGGTTGGGGGGAGTTGGGGTGCTTGGGGCGTCTCAGCCCATTAACATCATTGCGTCCGGAGTCAATGACATGAGCACCACTGTCTAGGGAAGTCAACAGAAATTGCCCCGTTTGTGAGTGAGTCCCTGCCGCGTTTGTAAATGAGTCCCTGCCGTAGGAATGTGGAACTTCCACCATTGGCTCTGTGCAAGGCTTCTAAGCGGGAGATGGGCACGGATGCTGCAACAATTCCCATTTCAGCAGGGAGTCGATTAACTCAGAGGTTCAATTAACTCAGAGGTTCAGTCATGGAGCTCTCCTGGACGGAGACGTTGGTTGTTTGAGCTCATTGTGAAGATCTGATCACATGGCTTTATTTTTAACACCGTTACCGAGCGAAGGGCCCAAAGGGCCAACACGTCAAGCAGCCAGCAACAAACAGCAACTTCAAAGTTTACGAGTGCCATATTTCTTTGAATCGAGCAAGTTTATTATTATGAATGTTTTGGAAATGAGGCGATGGGAGAGAATTTCTGAGTTGAGCAGTGCACGGTAAAAAGCATGAAGAGAAATGTGATCTGCAGTGTGGTGAGTGGGTGAGGGAGTCTGTAAGTGTTGTGATCTGCAGTGTGGTGGTTGTACAGTGGGGATGAAACAAAAGAGTGTGGTGGAACCCAGGGCCGGATCATGGTCCCGTGAGGCCCCTGGGCACATTTCTTTTGGAGCTCCCCCCCCCCCCCCCCCCCAGATTTCCTATATTGGTGTCTTTCTTGCCTTCCTCCTCGCAAAATCATCCACTAGATCGTCAAAATCTAGCTGTCTGACAAGGTCTGACTCTATTGACTTGAGTGGCAATGAGCTGAGACGTGTTTGGCAACATGCTACTCCGCAGCTTATTTTTTATTCTGCCTAAAAGGGAAAATGTTCGCTCACCCTGGCAGTTTGTCACTGGCAAAGTTTGACAAATCCGAAGTGCCACGAAAATATTGGGGGAACACTGCAGATTAAGTGCCTGCAACGTCTCAAGCAATTTAGTTGGGCAGTTCTCACTCTCAGTCAGACATGAAATACTTGAATTGGATGAGTTCGTTGGCAAAGTTCATGTCCAGGTCTGATGGATATGCAGCAGAGAGTGCATTTACCTTTTCCACTATGACATCACTGTTAGACACCTGATCTGACATAAACAGAACTCCAAAGAGACTGGTCAAACGCTTGTAAGCGTCCAAGCGATGTTCAAGGCATGCCACTAGCTTATCAATGACCACATAAAATGTTTCTATTTTCAACTTCTCCCTCCCCTCAAGTGTCACACCTGGCTCTGAGCTCTCATCTGCAAATGTTTTGCGTTTCTTCTTTCGCTGAAGATCGTGCTCATATCCTTGGTTGCTGATTTGATTCTTGTGAACTGCCCAACTGCTCCTGAGGTGGAAATGATGGTTCTTGTATACCATTATCTGTTGAGGGTTCGCTTTCAAAGGATGGCTCTGGGGGAGTGACAACATTACTGGAAACTGAACTAGTGCTAGTTCCTTCCTCACAGCTGACAATAGTGCTGCTGTCATCATTATTACTATCCGAGGGTTTTTGAAAGAAGTTGGCAATGAGTGGAACACTTTGAAGCAAAACTTCCTCTCTTGCCTCTTCTTTTTTGGCTTTCCTTTTGGAAGCACCACTATTCCAACGTTTGTGGTCCATATTTCAGAACTAGTATGCTATTTATATGAATATATTGATAGCATATCTCAATACTTATTAAATAATAATTGAATGAATATATATTAATAATGACAACACCCTTCAGATACTTTTGTTGGAAAATACAATCAAGTGGTAGTATTTTATAGTCTACTTGTACCTAAAGGCAGCTTTGAGTAGATAAAAGAAAAACATAGAAAAGCACAAAAAAGAAAATAACCCTAACCCTGAGAATAGGTTTTCCCCTTTTTTCTGGCAACACAGGTGTTAAGATGATAAAACACCAAACTGAAGCCTTTTACAAGGAATCATGTCTGCATTAACCACAATACTTGTGGTCAGAATGCAAAAAAACATACTCTTGATAAAAAATCCATTGTCTTTGAAACTGATTGGTCCAAAGACAAAGCTTGCCATAATGACGCCCTTCAAACTGTCCTGTTATGCAGAATGTACTGACTTGTTGGTGAATATTGTATCATGTTACAGCATATTGTAGTGTGACAACCAGTGGCTTAGTTGTACAGAAGCACTATACCCTCCGAGAGGCTCTCGTTTTAAGCATGCACTGTACGTACCAAGGGGCCCCAGGTGTTACGCGTGTGCACCGAGGGGCCTGGGGGCCCTAGTGGTCAGCTCACGCTTTAAGCACCAAGGGGCCTCACATTGTAAGCGCTGCGGGGCCCGGGGCCCTAGTGGTCAGCTTGCTCTTTACATGCCAAGGGGCCTGGGGGCCCTCACATTGTAAGCACCGAGGGGTCTGGGGGGCAGTAGTGGTCAACTCACATTATAAACACCAAGGGGTCTGGGGGATCCTCACATTGTAAGCACTGAGGGGTCCTAGTGGTGAGCTCACGCTATAAGCACCCAGGGGCCTAATGGTCAGCTTGCGCTGTGCGTGCTGGGGGCCCTGGCGTTCAACTTTCTTCGGAAGTCTTGGGCCATGCCACCGTGTGCGGCCTGAGGCTTGGAGGCCCCCTGGCAGTCCGAGGCCCCGGGGCACTGGCCCCACTGGCTCGGTCCATAATCCAGTATTGGTGGAACCGAATCCTCAACTTTATGGAGGTGTAATCATCGAGTTAAGTTCACGGGAACAATAACTATGGTAGTATTAGTGATAAAAGAGTGATTGAGAAGCGATTGACAGGCAGTGAGTGAGTGACTGGAATAAATGAATGAGTGCAGGATCATCAATCACGCTAACTGCTGCTTTACACTGAACTGCTGTTCTCGGTGCTGTGACTGACCGGCACTGTGTTCTTTGCAGGTCTTGTCTCGGCCCAGCGACAGGAGGCCATGTCAGGCGAGCAGGGCGGCGTGCCGTCCGGCGTGGGAGGATCGACGGTGCCCAATCCCGGGCCTTCTCACAGCCCCATGATGGGCCCCAGCCCGGGTCCCGGGCCCTCCCCGGGGGGCGGGTCCTCGCACGGCCTCATGGGCATGAGCCCGGGCCCGGCGCCGCCACCGCACCCGCTCCCTCCCGGGGCCCACTCGGGCCACGCTCACGGAGGAGGGCACTATATGCACCCTGGGGTGCCAGGTCCCTTCCCGCATGACAACATCCACGCCCTACACAAGGTGAGCGTCACGACGACGCGTCTGGCTGCGGCCGTGCCAGCCCGATCGGCAGCACACACTTTCACGTTCTTCCCCGTCTGTTTGCATGCTCCGGAGTTCCCAGTGTCTCTCGGGATGCCTGGGCTCTATTTTCCAGAAACTTCCTTTTGGGCTGCTTCGCCTCCAGCTCTGATCCCCACAGTAATTGGGGCGAGATGTTAACTCCCTCGCCTGGTATGCAGGGTTCAATTCCAACCCTGACGTCTGTATATTTAGAGTTTGCATGTCTCTCTCCCCATGGTCTCGTGGATTTTTTTTTGACTGTCATACATTTCTTCTAGATTTGAAGTTTTCGTGACTGCAAGGATTCATACTCTTAGTTCTTTCGGTAAAGTCACGTAGGTAAAAAATGAAATTAAAAAAATAAAACGTCGTGATTTTTATTGTTTTATTTTTATTAATTTTAATTTCATTTTTTACCTACGTGACTTTACTGAAAGAACTAAGAGTATGTTATACATTTCCACATGATAAGTTGTTGGGTTATCATTTGTAGCCAGGTCGCTTCTGTAAAAGAGAAGAAGAGCTCAGAGGGCCTTACCTGGTAAAATGAAATAAAAATTAGGTAAAAAAATAGTTTTTCAATGCACACACTTTTGTTTCCACTGAAAAGTAGAAAATGTATTATTTTCACCCCAGAAATTCATACAACTTCATGTGCTGGGTGGCTTGCATTAAGGAAATTAAACATATCAAAAGGAAGCCACCCACTTTTATTCAGTACATAAAATGTAATTAATTTCTGGGGTGAAACTAATTATTTTTATACTTTTGAATGTAAATAAAAGTGTGTGCATCAAACAACTATTTTATTAACCATTTTTTTGTTACCGTGAAAACTATTTTAACTATTTAACCGCTACGGAGAGTACATGCACACTCCACATATGCAAGCGTGAGGGTCAGCATCGAGCCCATGGCCTCCTGTATACAAGGCGAGGAAGTTAACATCTCATAGAGGGTGCCACGGTGGCGAGATGTTATGAACAAATCACCCGGACTTGGAACGTTCCCTATCTGGTCGGACTTCGAAAGCCAAGCAAATATGAGCTTGGACAGTGCCTGGATGGGTGCCCACCATGCACAAACAGGTTGGCATAGGGCTGCGGGCCCTTTACCAATCTGCACTGACCAGCCGGGGCGAAGTATGGTCAAATGGCCTCCACGACCCAGAGGGCGTGGAGAGGCCCTCATCCAGCAGTGGATTGACAAGAGGTGTATATGCTCCTGCAGGCATTGTGTAGCACTCATCTCCACCAGTGGAAATTCCAGATTCCCATGGCAGGGACCATCTTTAAGAAGCACTGACGACTTCGCACAAAGTGGTATCTATTTTATGACCTTGTAGAGATGACAACGATGGCTTGCCTATGTGAACCCTTGACCCTACAATAAATGAAAGCATACATATTGCTATACAACAGTAAATGTAATGAAAGTTAATAGCACGCAGCCTGAAGAACGGCTATTGCAATGAGAATAACGATCACCCCGATTGCAAAGTAGTGAATTACAATTAGAACAACACGATACGTATAACACGTTGAAATTGTCGTTATTTGCGAACATTGAGTACTGTACTCTATGAAAGACGGTAAAACATTGAGACTGCAATGTTATAACAATGCGTCCATATGCACAACGGTGCATATCGCTACACAGTTTCCAAGATTTAGCACATTAACTTAAAGAACTTATATCAACAATCATAATAAGAACATTTTGGCAATCAAAATAGGCATAGCATTACGGCACTTAATTCTAAATCATGATCACGGCTCTCACCTGCTCGCTCAACTTGAGCATAACCATGTTGCACTCGCGCATCGGAACGGACGTGACAAAGCAAATGATAATGCGATTTATTAAGATTATAACTCATTATTTTAACAATAACAATAGTCATTATTATTGCAGTAGTAATTATTATCGTAATTGTTGATCTCGCACAACGGGTACCACAACGGCCGCTCTGGCGCCATGATGAGTGGCGATGTAAGCGCGCCTTGCATTGGTCAGAGGCTCCCCAAAATCAGCCGCTCTGATTGGATAAGACGTTTACCCGCATTTGTGGGGCACAACCATTCTTGATTTGAAATGGGGGGGGGGGCAGAATATACAAGTATTGCTTATTCACAGGAAGTAAAAAACACATAGGCGCAGGATCGGCGGGAACTGGACCGTTTTTTATGAATTCTTGAATTGTCACGCGAGATGAGTCGGTGTAGAAAATATCAGCTCGTTATTAAGCGTCAAAGATTTGAAAGAATAAAAACAGACAACAAGGCAAGTTCAATAAAAGTGTGTAATTCGTTTTCATAGTTTAATACAGATTTCACTCCCTCAAAACATCTTGTTCCATACACACTATACTTCGCTGTTGTGAAGCGAGGCGATTCAGTAACATCACTGATATGCCATCAATTTCCATGAGGCTCACCTCTGGGTAATGGCTAATACTTATCACCCCTGGGTAACGATATATTACCCCTGGTAATGGTTAATACTTATCACCCCTGGGTACCAGTATACAGCAAGTCCTCGCTTAACGTGGGGGTTTGTGTTCCTGAAATTTCCCGCATAAAGAGAATTTGCATTAAGCGGGGAATCGTTTTCCTATAAGGAATAATAAGGTGGGGATGCCGTTCCAGCCCGTAATTTTTTTATTGTTATTATTTGACACTCCAGTACATTGTTGAACATGTTTAGTTTTAAATAGCTTTGATTTATATGATGTTTATATACATATACTACGTGTGACAGTCATTTACTTAAATACAAAGTGTGGATATGGCGAGGAGTGTGAACATGCGTTAAACGGTGATTTACTGTGTACGTACCACCCATGGGTAACGGTTTACGTACCACCCCTGGGTAACGGTATGCATAACATCCCTGGGTAATGGTACACATATCCCTGGGTAACGATATATATGTGTTTTTTCTGGGTAACGGTATGCGTGTCATCACAGACATTTTGACATTTACTAAACCCTGACACTACTTCCCATGTGTGACAACCAATTCACTGCTTTTTCTTGAACAAATTTGTGATAAATGTTTCTTAACGTTGTGCTGTCTTCTAAACTGTCCGTGATTATTTGTATATTTGCATGTTCCTGTTTGAGAGGAGCACAAACCTTAATATATAGAGGAATGCAGAGCTTGGGCAATTGTTGACACCAGCTCACCATGTGGCTGCCTTCCCACTAATCTGTGGTTCCTGCTCGTGCCTCCGAGTCATTGTCTCTCTTGGAGAGTGAGTGAATACTGTGCGGCGACGGGCGCGTTATGAGTTGACATCACAGTCCGTTCTCCTTTAATGCGGTGGTAGTTGTTGCGTTTCTCAAGATCACCGCGTTATGGAAACATCGCGTTATAATAAATCATCTTTAATAGAGGACAAAGCACAGTCCGCGTTAACACATGAGATGCATACACAGCATCTAGAAGCATCCAGCAGCATCCCACCTCCTGCGATGCTACGCAGAGGCAGCTGTTCGACCGCTTATTCCTGCTCGTGCAATGTACTTCCGCTCACTCGAACGCGTTATATCCAATTCACATCCGCGTTATGAAGAAAATGTGTTTCCCAATACATTCATCACATGATATCCAATTGCGTTATGAAAACAACGCGCGGCGTTGTAGGAGAACGGACTGCATTAGGAGCCAATAGTATCGCAGGGCTCTCTTTTTACGCGAGACGGCGTCTCGGGCGAGATGATCACGAGGGGCGACGGTGACTGTGGACCGCGTGCGCAGACCGTGGAGTCCCTGCAGGAGAAGGGAGCGGGCGACGATGCTCGCTTTGGCCAACGGAAGCCCCTGGTTGTGATGAAGCCGGGCCACCCGGCCATGTTCCCTCCCAGCCCCATGGATCAGCACTCACAAGGTGCCTTCTCTCTCTCACTTCCCTTTGTGTAGGCCACATGTGCCAAAATGAAGGGATCATTCGTGGATTTTCTCCGGGAGCTGCGGTTTTATCCCACACACACGTATAAACACTCATTTGTGGAGGTGGACAAACATCACGATATAGGAGCATGGAGCAACAGCAATTTATGGTAGAGCCGGTTTTGTGTGGTTTCCCCCATGCCTCTGTGCAAACACCGGTGCGTGACAAATTCTACGCCGATGTTAAATTCACTCGTGAAAAGTCATAAGCCACCACCGATGAGGAGGAGGAGCATTCCC
The DNA here is from genome assembly GCF_015708825.2 of Lethenteron reissneri. Lineage (NCBI taxonomy): Eukaryota > Metazoa > Chordata > Hyperoartia > Petromyzontiformes > Petromyzontidae > Lethenteron > Lethenteron reissneri. The sequence continues at coordinate 11,945,850 of NC_083817.1, forward strand.
GGTGATAATTTTATTGATTACATTGGGACTTAGAAGTAATAATCTTGTGAGGTGGTGGATGGTCAATGATGAGACTTTTGGCTTAAAACGAGCACCAAATTCCCTCACCCAAAAGACAATATACATCTTGTTCACCGGCACTTTCCAGAAGGGCTGCTATTCCTACACCACGGCGTTTCCGCTCATATTTCTATACCACGGTGTTTCCGTAGAGGGGGGCTGCTGCAGGATGAATGGGGGTTTCTTCTCTTGGCTTCTGCACGTTTACATTTCCACCACTGACTTTGTGTCAATTGACTTTCACTTGTATTCATTGCTCAAGAGAAAGGTTCAGAAGATACCACCAACACGTGCCAACTGAACTGAGGTGTACGCGGGGGTGTCCCCTTCCTGTGTGCATGGGGAGCGGTAATTCGCTATGACCCCGGCAACCTGAGTTCAATTCCCGCTCACGGGCCAACACCAGTGACGATGATTTGAACCGCTCCTGGGCCCTCCCCTAGGTCGACTCTGCTTCAAATGAGTACCTGGTGCGATGTGTAAACATCGCCAATGGGGAAACAAATGCGGCCAGGCGTGGTGCTGGCCACCCACCCCCTCGTGTGCCATGCTGGCCTGCATCGGTGCTCGCTAACAGCACTTTCCCCAATAGCCTGTTAAGGCTATAATGTGGGAGCGGGGATCTTTGTCTTTGCCTGTGTGCTGCTGCTGAACTTGTGCTCTGTGTCTCGCAGGTTACGCATCACCACACCCGTCCCCGCTGGGGGGCCCAGAGCATGCATCCAGTCCCATGTCGGGGGGAGGGCCCCCCACTTCATCCGTGCCCATGGCCTCGAACCCGAATGGCCCCCCTCCAAAGGGAGATGCCCAGGCTTCAGGACCCGCTGTGCCAAATGCAGGTTCGGACTTCACCAAGCGAACGTCGTTGTAGGCGCTTTCATTTTACGTTTGCCGAGTACAAGCCGGCCAAAGGGGTCCAAAACGCCGAGAAAGGCCAGCAACAATAAAAAAAGCACTGTCAGAGTTTTAATAGATGAGTGTAACGCTTTTCTTGAATTGAGAATGGTAATTATTCCAAGAGTTTGGGAAAATAGACGATGGAAGGAAATTCCAAGGTGGGAGCAGTGCGAGGAAAATTTAGCGGAAACACTGAAGTATTGTGACTTGCTGCCCAGTGATTGAACACCGTTTGGACGAGACCAAACTGTCTGGTCGACCTAGTTCTCAGCATGCGAGGAGGAACCGACGATTGAGGGATCACGGGAAAGATAGCCATGGCAGTAGCGATAGAAGAGTGATAATGAGGTGACCGATAGCCGGTAAACAAGTGACCGGAGTGGATCCGTGACTGCTAAATTATCACTCACCCTGACTGCTAAAGGTGATGGTATGGCGCTTCTTCACAGCACCCAAGTGCTTTGAAGAAATGTGTTGAATTTGTGGAGTTCGTCTGTGTGCAAGGCTGTGAACGCAGCAGCAATCGTCAAATCGTCTTTACGAGCACCGACGTACTTTCACCAATGCTGTCGGTGTTGCCTGTCGCCAACAGCGAACGGGGGGCCCGGCGCCCCCTCCCCGTTTAACCCGATGCAGCTGCAGCAGCTGCGGGCGCAGATCATGGCCTACAAGCTGCTGGCGCGGGGGCAGCCGCTCCCCGAGGGACTGCAGATGGCGCTGCAGGGCAAGCGCCCCATGGGCGGCCTGGCGCCCCCACAGAACGCGCAGAGCCAGCCGCCCCCTCCCCAGCAGTCGGCCCAGCAGCCACCGCCCCTGGGCTCTCCTCCGCAGGGCCACCTGCAGCACCAGCCGCCGGCATTCGGGGGCCGTCCGCAAGGTCTGTCTGTCCGTCTGTGCATCCGTCCGCCTTTTATCCCTTTAATTTTGATCAGTTACATTATTTTCGAAGCGCAGTTTCTGAGCGTAAGCCCACAGGCCCAAATCGTCACACGGCCAGCAACATACGGCACTCATCAAAGTTGTAATCGTCCAGAGGTGACGCGTTTCTTGAATTGAGTAAGGTTATTCTTTGGGTCTTTCGGTAAAGTCATGTAGATAGAACAATACAATTATTAAAATGAAAATAAAGTGAATCAAAAATGATACAAATATCACGACGTTCTGATCGCAACACAAGCAATCGTCATAATATTTTTATTATTTTATTCTATAATAATAAAGTGAATATTTGTGTAAGGTTGTTATGATAAAAGCTTTGGGAAAATGGACGATGAGAGGGAATTCCAAAGTGGAGCAGTTCGAGGAGAAGAAGCAGAAAGAGCTGTATTGTGACCTGCAGTGTGGTGGGTGAAGTGGGTGAGTCGGTGAGGGAGTTAGTGAGTAGGATAGTAAATGAGTAGGTGTGTGTTGTTGTAAACTGCAGTGTGGTGGTTGGAATAGACAACACAAAACAGTCAGTCTGGTAGAAGTGAGTCCTGGTGGGGGAATCAACAAGTGAATTTCACAGGAACAGTAACCGTGTTAGTAGCAATAGAGGGACAGGGAGATGACTGGCTGCAGGTGAGTGAGCATGTGACTGGTGTCAATTCGTGACCACTGGATTATACGTGTCTGTGCTTGTGCATACGCTGCCTGCATAATCACGGTCCCTTTATTTGCACTCAGCGTATATCTTGTGTGGTTAGTTGTGTTATTGCATGTCTGGGTGCTTGTGTTAACATGTATATGGGTTTTGCATATTGTTCAGTCAACTACTGCGGCTATGTGTGTGAATACGTGTGTGTGTGTATGGCGTAGCGGTTAGTGCACTAGGCTACGAATCTGGTGTCCCAAGTTCGATTCCTGCTCACGGCCAACACCAGTAACAATTGTCTGAACCGGTCCTATGGCTTTCCTCGGTCTACCCAGCCTCAAATGAGTACCTGGTGTGGTGTGTTAACATCACCACTGGAGAGACAAAGATGGCCGGGCATGATGTTGGCCACCCACCCCCTCGTGTGCCGTGCCAGCCTTCATAGTTGCTCGCTAACAGCATTTGCCCCAAGAGTCTGTTCATGCTACACGGGGGATCTTTGTCTTTATATAGTTACTGGTGTGCGTGTACCTGTGCAGTGGTGGTACAGTGGTTAGCGCGCTGCTCTACAAATTTGAGTTCAATTCCCAGCCACCATTAACATCTGTGATGAGTAATATCAAATTACAGCCCTGAGACATTGGTTGATATTAAACATTCCTGTGGCAAGGGGTGAGTCTGTCCTAAAGATAACCACTGTTGACTTTCCTTATAAACTAGTACTAAATTAATCGACCCCTGAGAGATGATGGGCTGAGCCACATGGCTCAGATTTAAAAAAAACACAATTGTACAATTGATTGTGTGTAACGTGTGTGTTTTGTGGCGACGTGAATTAGGGATGGGGGTGCCCCCTGTTCCGTCCGGGGCACCTGTGGGGGCTCTGCCGGGGATGCCGGCTCAGCAGCAACACCCCCCCAGCAACACCAAGCCCTGGCCTGATGGTAACGCCACACACCAGCATCAGCATCAATGGAAACGTACATTATTATTACGGCTACAGTAGTCCCTTGGTTCAGAGTGACATTGGTTAGCGGTTTTTCGGTTAATGTTTCGTCTCCCACAGGACCCCCATGGTTTCGACGAACGTTAACATTTTGATTAATGGTATGTTTATGTTACGCATGCGGGCACCAATTTCGGCCAACCCGAGTGCTTGTAAGTGGGGCTGAGCCATGCCCTCAGCCAATCAGCGACGACCTTTAATGGCTTTGTCTATATTACGTTTTATGTATTTGCAGTGGAAACAGCTCTCTTGCAGACTCAATCGATGAACAGTTTTTTCGGTTAAAAGTAGTTTTCGTGGAACGGACTAAAAACGTTTACAGAGGGGACTACTGTCCTATGCTTGTTCACCCAGGAAAACCTCACCGAGGCTCGACTCTTCCAGGAGGGTCCTGATAAATTGCTAAGACGATAGCAATGGCGGTGCTGCCGTGGTATGATGTTAACTACCTCGCCGGGTACGCAGGAGTTCATTGGGTTCCATCCCGACCCTGACGCCTGTTTGTTTGGAGTTTGCATGTTTCTCTCTTTCCCCGTGATCGCGTGGATTTTTCTCCCGGTCCTCCGGTGTTTCCCTCCACATTTTGACAAGTGTGTTTAGAGTATTTGGCTGCTTTAAATTTCCATATGATAAGTCACTTCGTTGAGCTATGATTTGTGACGAGGTCACATCTGAAAAAGAGGTGTCTAGCACAGTGGGCCTTACCTGGTAAAATAGTTTAACGACTGCTGCTGTGTGTAATCCCAATTATGTAATGTGTGGTAATTTTTGTTTTCAAAATTTTTTTTCCGTAAAGCCAGCACACAATTGCAGAGGAGTAGGCCAATGACGTCACAGGGTCTTTACTGTCCACTGTGAGTGAAGCAGACGGCCTTGCTGTATTTTATGGTTCATGCTCACTCTAGTATTAACCAGAGGAGCATGCTGGAGTTGAACCTCTGCAACAAATGGCGAACGTGCTACTACCTCAGGGCAGCTGCGTCATTGTTTACAATGACACCATTGTTGCATTTTGCAAATACAGGATTTCGCTTTTTAATAAAAAAAAAAGGAAAAATCCCGAGAGACGGCACACAGATATACACGTGCACACTCACCCACATTAACCCACACCTATATCCACACCCATGCATATACACACACAGATATACGAATGTACGCTCACCCACACACTCACCCACACGTAATGACAGGTCTACACACACACGCAATATACAAAGATACACATACATACACGTAATCACTCACCCCCCTACACGTTCACTCACCCACACACTCACCCACACGTATACAAATACGCACACAATATGCAAAGATATACATACACGCAATTGTTCATCCACCTACACAAACAAATACACATTCACCCATGCACCCAGACACATACGCTCACCCATCCAAATATGCACATATAAACTCAGACACTCATAAAGCGCACATAAAATACAGCAAAGCCGAGACTGGTGGCATTGCATCATGCGTGTGTGGGAGATCCTTCCGTTTTGAAGCGGCGACTCCATGTCAGCGAGGGTGTTCCTGGTCGGCTTTTGTATTGGTCGTCATCGTCGTCGTTGTTATTGCTGTCTCAGGCCCACCCCAAAACGCGGCGGGAGTCCCCCAGAAAGTGGCGCCCCCACAGACGGGCACAAGCCGGCCGTCTCCAGCCCAGACCCCCGTGCCGGCACCGCACGCCGCCATCACGCCCGTGAGCGCTCCCACGGCCCCCGCGCACATGTCCGGCCCGCCGGGGCCTGGCGGTGGGGCCCAGCAAGGCCCGCCACTACCGCTGGGCCCCCAGGGGCCTGTGCCGCATCAGGGCGGCGGCGGAGGCGGTGGCGCCGCGCCGCTTCAGTCGAAGCAGACCAAGATGGTGCCGGTGCAGAAGCCTCGTGGCCTGGACCCCGTGGAGATCCTGCAGGAGAGAGAGTACAGGTGCCGCCTGCACTCGGGTCGTCGTTTTGCACTGCGCAAGGGGCTCTAATGTGGCCCAGCAGCTGTAGTGCGTTCGCCGATTGATGCGGAGATTCACGGTTCACATACGTATGTATTTACGTACATTCTCTCGCACCATTACGTAGACAACCGTGGTAATCGGAGGTGCGGGGGAAAGACAACAAACTAGACACAAAGCAATTGTAAAGAAATTAGTTTTCAATCTAGATAAAAAAGTGCATAGCTCCAGTGGCTTCCTGATGTATACTGCGTGGTGTGCGAGCAAGCAAGCAATTGCAGGGCTGCACCTTTACATTTTAACTGAGAACTGAGAGGATAAATAATAAACCACGCGGTGACTTAGGCCTGCACCGTGTAGTTTGTACGTTCACTGTCCATCTGCGCATTCTTTACGTTCCACTGGAATCGGTTACCCGATGCCGACTTTGAACTGGTAACCGATTACGAGAGCGGTTACCGGTTAACAATCCTCGTCCATATGCAGGCTCATGCATGCACCAGTGTGGATGGGAATTGTGCCTGGGTTCATTCTCTTAAAGACCCAAGACCCACATGGCATCATGGCCAGAGCCAGTGATGCCACCGGTGGTGGTTGGTGGTCGGAAACGATGCGTAAGGTGGATCTCCTGGTTCCCAGTGCTCGTGGGGTCCATTGGCCACTGAGAGGCTCATCTGCCTTCACGATTCAACAGATGACCCAGGGACCCACAGACCAATTTCATAAGGAGAACTGTAGACTTTGTTTATAAACAGGCAAGATTTGTTTGTGGATTTTCCATATTGTGCAGTCAACTTTTGCTTATGTATATAGATGTGTTAGTGTGTTGTGAGGAGCGGTAGTGTGTGTTGTGGGGAGCGCGCTGACCTACGAATCCGTTAACCCGAGTTTGATTCCCGCTCACGGCCAATACCAGGGCCTCCCCGAGGTCGACTCAGCCTCAAATGAGTATATGGTGCGATGCATAAACATCGCCACGAGACAGACAAAGGCGGCCGGGCGTGGTGCTGGCTACCCACTCTCTTGTGTGTCGTGCTGGCCTTCATAGGTGCTCGCTAACAGCACTTACCCTTACACTCTGCGAAAGGTTATACGGGGGATCTTTGTATTTGTGTGGGCAGTGGTTATAGAGTGGAAAGCGAACTGTGCTACGAACTCAGCGACCCAAGTTAAATTCCCACTCGTGACAAACATTCATGCCAAATATCTGAACTGGTTTTGGGCCCCCCTATGCATACAGCGTGTGGGGTGTAAACATTAGCACTGGGAAGACAAAGGCGGCCGGGTGTGATGCCGGCTACACCATCCTCCTTTCATCCTGCGTTGTGCTTCATGGGTGCCACTCTCCAACAGCACTTGCCCCATCGGTTTGTTAAGGCTATACGGGGCACTATTTTTTTTGTTGTAGGCTGCAGGCTCGGATTACACATCGTATTCAGGAGCTTGAGGGACTCACGGCCGCGCTGCCCTTTGACCTTCGTACCAAGGCCACCGTGGAACTCAAGGCCCTTCGTCTGTTAAACTTCCAGCGCCAGGTAAGTGGTGCGCGGGTCCCACTGTGGTCACGGAGAGGAGATGCAACCTGGACATCTGCGTCCTCACGGCACCACCGCGCCGGACCTGTGGCCTCTGGGCTCACTGCTGAAGCAGTGAACTGAGACTTGATTGTTGGTTTATTCAACCAAAGTTCTCTTGTCTAAAAAAACTCTTGAAAATCGATTACTTTTTGTGCATAACTTGCTAGCAGTAGCACTTCCGATTAGCACTGTAAGCTACGTACAGTAATAAAAGAAGTTCTATATGCATACGATAGGGTAAGCTTCTCATAAATTAAGTTGCAAGTTGATTTTGTTGAACTGGGTGAGAACTCAAAAGACCAGGATGAGTCTCAATTGTAAGTGTGACCTGGGTCACCAACACGACAAAAGCAATAACATAGAAACAAAGCGTAGCAATGAAGCAAAGAGAAATCAGTGCAGAGGCAACGAAATTGCAATCAGAGCAAAAACAACCAACATAGCAATCGGAGCAAAGACACAGAAATTAATATAAAATACGTTTCCCTTAACAAAAGTACGTTTCTCTTAACAATTTTTAAAACCATTCTCGATGGTCAAATTAAACATCAACGCGGATTTCAGGCGAATATCGCAGCCGCCGCGCAGAGCGCAGTGCCGGCACGTTGACGTTGACGTCGCGCCCCACACACGAGTCGCTTACCTCGCGCGAGCGCGCCACTTGCTCGCTCACTCGCGTGTGCGCGTCTATGTGTGTGCAGCTCCGGCAGGAGGTGGTCGCGTGCATGCGACGCGACTCCACCCTAGATACGGCCCTCAACGCCAAGGCGTACAAGCGAAGCAAGCGGCAGTCCCTGCGTGAAGCGCGCATCACCGAGAAGCTGGAGAAGCAACAGAAGATCGAGCAGGAGAAGAAGCGACGGCAGAAGCATCAGGTGCCCGTGAACGCTACACGTGGCCCTTTCCTCCCGGCGGGTCGGCATCGGTGCTGGAGGCTGGTCCGTTGTCTTGGCGTCAGAGTGAAACTAAAGTTATTTTTAACTTTTATATTTTATCAGGCCCACTGAGTGGCGACCTGGCCACAAATGATAGCTCAACGCAGAACATGTGGAAATTTATATCGGCCAGAGAAAAATCCACGCGACCACGAGGAGAATGTGAAAACTCCAAATATACAGGCATCGTCAGGGTCGGGATCGAAGCCACGACCTGTATACCAGGCGAGGTAGATAACATCTCGTCACTGCAGCGCCCAAGCTAAGTTGAAAAAGCCAAAGCGAATCTCAAATGAGCATTGAGGCACTGGGGCTCATTTCTCGTTTACAGCCCTGCAAATCCAGTGGTGGAAATTCCTCATTCCTAAAGCGGGGGTGAGTATATCCATAGCATATAGAAGGATAATGGGCTGAAGTCGATGCCTTTGTGTGTGTGTTTGTCTTTGTGTGTGTCTTGTTTTGTGTGTGTGTGTCTTTGTTTTGTGTGTCTTTGTTTTATGTGTGTGTGTGGGGAGCGGAGTTCGATCCCCGCTCATGGCCACCAACACCAGTGATGATTATCTGAACCGGTCATGGACCTCTCCTAGGTCGACTCTGCCCCAAATGAGTACCTGGTGCGGTGTGTAACCATCACCACTGGGCAGACAAAGGCCGCTGTGCATGGTGTTGGCCACCCACCCTCTCGTGTGCCATAGGTGTTCGCTAACAGCACTTGGCCCAACAGTCTGTTCAGGCTATACGGGGGATCTTTGTCTTTTTTGCATGTGTGTGTGGTAAATTTGTTTAGTTCTGGGTTAGTGGCTGATAATTGTTTGGTCATACCTTTGGTAAGGCTTCTGCCGAGCAACCATTAGAGATGCTGCTGTAAGTGATTTGACAAATCGCTTGCTTTGTGTGAGTTGGTGAATTACAGAACCACTCTATCAACCCACACCCCATTCCTTTCCCCCCACACCCCACCATACATACCCACACCCCACTCCACACCCCACCCACACCATACTCACGCTGATTTTGAGGCTGAAATTTTGCATTGCTCGGGGTCTGCGTGGCACGTTTCCAGACTGGCGTCATCATCACCTCCGATTAGCACGGTTGGCTACGGACAGTGCGAAAGATCTTCAACATACGTACGCGTACACCTGAGCTGAATTGTATCTGATGTCGCTCGGTGCTCCCCGTGTGTAGGAGTACCTGACCAGCATCTTGCAGCATGCCAAGGACTTCAAGGAATACCACCGCTCCATGGCGGCCAAAGTGCAGAAGCTGACCAAGGCGGTGTCCACGTACCACGCCAACACGGAGCGTGAGCAGAAGAAGGAGAACGAGCGCATCGAGAAGGAGCGCATGCGGCGTCTCATGGTGGGTCGCGTCGCCGGGGGCCACCCGTTGCCCGCTTGGTCAAGCGTAACCAACGTAGGACCTACGGAGCTCGGGCGATTTGTCAGCGTCGGTTCTGGCTGCCTTCCCCCGGCTTTGTCTTTGGTTTTCCGCACACCTCCGTGCAAATAACTGCATGCATTACACATTAATTTGATCGGTTTTTGTGAGGTCACGATACCTATTTCAGGAAGCCTGGTCAAGTGACGCTGTTACCTGGTTGTTGTCCTGACGATGTTTGCCGTAGTTTTGAGTGAAACGTTCCTCCTAATTGCTGCTAAATTTGGTTATGAGAATTGTTCTTCAACTCGGCGGGTGAGTGAACTGAAACGATAATAACTGGAATGTCGTTAAACGCTTATACACCATGTGATCGTTTTTTTGCTGCATTGCTTTGGGTGGTGGAGGGTTCTTAACACAGATCATGACGTTGTGGCCCAATGACAAAAAACGATTACGAATCAAACTCTGTAGCGTTTTGAGATGAAATTTGCATTCATGATTTTCCGTAACATTTTTATTAAAAATCTATTTGCATTCAGTGGCCAGATAGAATAAGCAATGCAGAGGTCCTGCAGAGAACACGGTGCAGGTGAGTGCTATAGCTACGATTCGGCGTAAACGATTGCGCTGGGTGGGCCGTGTGTGCAGCGTTGGCTGTGGGGCCCATTGCCGAGACCGGGATTGGAGTGGTTTCCACAAGTCTGGCGACCAAGGGGAAGAGAATATCTAAGAGCAGACGGTTAGGAGACTGTCGGTGCATATTTTGCAGGGTCGCTGCATGTCGACCGTGCAGCAGCGGGGAGGGTAAAAAGGCATTTTGATTGAAGCTTTGTGGTGGTGGCGATGCCATCCTGATCTTGCGTGTGCTTGCGTCGGCCTTCGGACGCAGGCCGAGGATGAGGAGGGCTACCGGAAGTTAATCGACCAGAAGAAGGACAAGCGCCTTGCGTACCTGCTGCAGCAGACGGACGAGTACATCGGTAACCTCACGGACCTGGTGTGCGAGCACAAAGCCACGCAGGCTGCCAAGGACCGCGAGAAGAAGAAGAAAAAGAAGAAGGTGAGTGAGGCTTTTGAACGCCGAGGCCCTTGTTCGGAAATATTGTGATTGTGAGCAGTTCGGACCCCCCCGTGTGTCTGGGAAATGGCTTGCTCGAGTCTGTATAAAGTTGAGAATCAGAATCGGAACTTTTATTTATCCTGGAGAAATCCGATGAGCTGTGAAGGTCCTTTTCACAAATATCAAGGAAGGGGGTTGGTCATAAATTTGCAACAACATCCATACAACACACACAATAGGAGTGCAAAGCATAGGAAAGGTAAGCAAGTCACTAAAAGTTAAATATGTAAAATAGATAAAGTATACGTGTTCAAATTACGTAAGTTCACCAATTCATAAGCTTCGGCAAGGCAGCAACACAGTCCCTCAATAGAATTGCACATTCAAATGTTACTCTCGATACTACATGGGTATCAATCCCACAGAGTCTGCTGAGATATTGGTGGTTTGTTGCGCAGTAGTCAAATTGAAACTATCAGAGGTGAAATTTTAGCCAAATTATTTTCAGAACTCATATTTGAGTGTCATGGTTTTTTTGTGCAGTTGGTAACTGGAGCTGCCGTGGTTTAATCGGGATCCAGGTTTCCAGTTCGATTCAATCTCACGGCGCGGCAGTTTAAACACCGGTGCAAGTTTAATAAATCCCCAACACCACCGCCTCTTTCAACCCAGCAGTATGAATGGGTACAACCCATGGTTAGTCGATCAGAAAGTCCTCTGTGGTGGGGTAGAGTGTGGGCACTCCCACATCTTCCAGCCCCTTCTGGTCAATTTTGGAAGAGTAGAACAATTACCCCTCTGGAGTTTGCTGTAGTGGAGGCCCCTTCCGGAAGGAAGTGGCGTGAGCAAGCAATTGCAAGGCTGCACCTTTACCTCTTGACCTTTACCACCAGTGACCAGGTTGAGACTACCATGGTGGCTGTCGGCATGGGGAGGCTGATGCATTGTAATGTTGGGCGCGATCTGTGTTTAACAGAAGGCGGCAGAGAAGGCGGAGGGAGGAGCGGTGGGCCCCGATGGAGAGGTGAGCTATTCACCCCAAGAGCCAAGTAGCAGCATCTGATGCTCATTCAGATGATGCTCATCTGATGCTCATCTGATGCTCATCTGATGCTCATCTGATGCTCATCTGATGCTCATCTGATGATGCTCATTTGATGCTTATCTGATGCTCATCTGATGCTCATTCAGATGATGCTCATCTGATGCTCATCTGATGCTCATTCAGATGATGCTTATCTGATGCTCATCTGATGCTCATTCAGATGATGCTCATTCAGATGATGCTCATCTGATGCTCATTCAGATGATGCTCATCTGATGCTCATTTCGACCTCACAGCAACGTCACCGTCCCTAGAGAGTATAAACCCGATCAGGCGCCCTCGCTAAGACACAGAGCCGCTGCTTCAACACGGAGCGATCTCCCACACACGCACAGACACACAGACACGACACTATGCCGCCAGTCTCGAACGATTGAAGCCTTTGATTAAAACTCGCACAGCACGAGCAGCTGTCGCGGAACGAGTCCGTTCTACTTGGCGCGGCGGTGGGCACCACTGTTTTTATTGATTTATATGTAGGTTGGCTCAGTGCGATACTCATTGTAGAAATTTGCACTGCTTAAATTATAGGTGTAAAATATTTGCATATGTTTCATTATGTATTTGCTATGGGTAAGTGTGTGTACATGTTTGAGCATTTATTGCGTGCGTGAGTGTGTATGTGTATATGTGAGTGATTATATACGTGTGTGTGTGTAAATTCCACTATGTGTTTGCTATGCATGAGTCAATCAACCTCCTGGTGGACACCCTTGCAAACGTGACGTTTCCATCTCAAGGAATTTCCAGGTTAAAAATTTTGATGGATAAAAAAAAGATGTTTTCGATATTCTGGCAAGCGTACAAGACGATGATGACCTTGTGCTGCTGCTGCTGTCGCTGCGTTTTGTGGCTGCGTCACAGCCGCTGGATGAGAGCAGTCAGATGAGCGAGCTGCCGGTGCGCGTGATCCACGTGGAATCGGGGCGGATCCTGTCGGGAGAGGATGCCCCCCGGGCCAATCAGCTGGACGCCTGGCTCGAGATGAACCCAGGGTAACTTTTGTTGGCAGGGCCCAGGACACACACACGACTTGCACGGAGAGATCTCGGCATCCGAATCAAGAGCCATGTCCTCTTGCTACTAAGGTCATTGAGGCATTGGTGCTTATTTCCAGTTGACAGTCCTGCAGAGCTAGTTGTGTCCAAAGCCTCCATCTTTAACTCCGAACTGCCACTACTTCTATACAAAACTCACATTTGGCTGTAGTTGGAATGCTACTCTTAACACATGTTGATTCTAAATGTGGAGGGAAAAACCAGAGGACCCGGAGAAAAATCCACAAGACCACCGGGAGGACATGAAACCCCAAATATATAGGTATCAAGGTCGGGAACGAACTAACGACCTCCTGTACACCAGACGAGGTAGTTCCATCTCCTAGCCACCGTGGCGCCCCAAACAAAAAACAAGCCAAACAATCTCCCATTGCCATGTGGAATCGCGACATGCTTCCCTGTGTCGACTCGTGTTGCAGATACGAGGTGGCACTGCGTTCTGACAGCGAGGAGAGCGGCTCGGAAGACGAGGAAGAGGTACGTGCGCAAATCACACAGCCAGATAATTGCGTCAGGAGTTGCGGAGTGGTGCATCGTTTTTGATGGTGCCTCCTTCGTGTTTGTGAATCGGGCATTGAGTCTCTCGATGATCTTGTGGTCTCTTTTGGGTGACCCCAGTCGCCGCACTCTGCCGTAAAGTTTTCCATTTTCTATTTGCGCATCGAGTGTCCGCATCTGCTGTCATGGTGTGGAGGGTTGATGATCACATTCGCACGAGTTAACTGCGCTGCTGACAGTCGCCCAGCAACAGAGGACGAGAGAGGTTTTCGCTGACTGAATTTAAAATGTATTTTTCCCACTTTATTTGGTGTGTGGCGTGATGTGGATTCACAGTTGTTGCTGAAGTCACCCTCCTGGTCCCCCAAGACCATAAAAGTCAAACATCGAATTAGAAGTGGGAATGTAACACCACGGTGGTGAAAAAGAGCTTCACAGCTCATCGGATTACTCCAGGATAAATACATATTTTGATACCAGCGAGTGCCAGCTGTGATACACACTGATTGTGTCTCTGGACCAACCGTTTGCTGTAGACCCAGGCGGCTTGCGTAGCAGCAGGCATGCTGCAGTGGCACGCAGCAACAGATTTTTAGACTGTAGCAGCAGTCGGGTTTGTGAAGCCTGACCTGGCATTAGATTCACCTGATCTGGCATCAGATTCACCTGATCTGGCATCAGATTCACCTGATCTGGCATCAGATTCACCTGAACTGGCATCAGATTCACCTGATCTGGTCACATGGATTTTTTCTCCTGTTTTTGCCCTCCATATTTAGAAACATATATTTAAACTATTTGGATGTTATACATTTTCAAAATGATAATCCACGTAGTTGAGCTATCATTTGTAGCCAGGTCGCTCCTGAAAAAGAGCTATAAAGCTAAGTGGGCCTTACCTGGTAAAATAAAAACTAGTTTAGTTTATCTGCATCAGTCTTCCTCAGGCCTACTGGTTCTTGGTGGGGTGGTCGACAGAGGCTGGGTGGAAGGAGGGCGACTTTAAGTAACAAATGTTGTAACGTTTTTGGCCGCCCCTCCTGGACATCTGTGAAAGAGCTTTATAGCTCATCGGATTCCTCCTCCAGTATAAATAAATATTCTGATTTTGTTTGGATCAAGCTGTCATGGCTGAATGAAGTAGAAATAAACCATTTGGGGAGGAGAGGTATCACGACCTTCTCAATCGAACCTTTGCTCTGCTCAGGATGATGAGGAGGAGGACGACAAAGAGGACGAGCTGCCCCACCAGCCGCCGTCTTCCGTCGAGGAACGCAAGAAGATCACGGACCCCGACGAGGTTTCGGAGCACGTGGCCAAGGACATTATTTTGTGAGAATCCCCGCACTGCTCCCACTTTGGGATTTCCCTCCCGTCTTCTCTTTTCTCCACGAGCTCTTCTTCCTCTGGAGGTCACCCACTTAAGCAGAACCGTAGTGCACACACTTACAACCTCTCGCCACTACGGCATGCAGCCATTCACCAACACACCACCTACTGCACGCTATAGCGGCCTATTCCCACCACATGCGACATGTCACAGTACTCCCACAGCACATTAACACGACGCGACTCCTTCACGCACGTGCTCACTCCCAACCGTGGCAACAGCAGCAGCAGGATCACTGGCAGCAGGCGCACGCCACACCGCACAAACGGGCGAGTGTAGACGCGGTTTGCAACAGGGGTTGCGGCTGAGCAGAGGTGCCCTCTTCTCCCCCTCCGCCTCCCTGCCCAACACTTGTCACCCCCCACGCTACGGACTCCCCACTCCTGATCAGGCCTACCGCTCTTACCCCAACTCGGCCCTTGGCCGCCAGTAGCACAAACAAAGTAAACTCTGTTCCTGACAACTTCAATTTTAACCCCCTCCACCGCCAACGATTTATCCATAAATTGAGAGCATAGGAGCATCTGGCTGAAGAAGAGAGGAGCTACCTGCCTAAATAGGCCGAGACAGCGGTGTTGAATGAGGTCCTCTGTTTTGGGGGATGAGGTCCTTCCTCTGTATTCCAGCAGATTTGTAAAAAAAAAAAACGAACACAATGTGGACGTGTGTATACCGCGATATTTTCTGGTATGCCCGTGCATCGGGATTTAAATGTTTCGCGTTGTCGTCTGTCCGTCCACCGCTAGGAGCGCCAAGCAGGACGTGGATGATGAGTACAAGATCAAGGAAGGCATGGACCTGATCGGCTCCTCCTCCTACTACGCCATGGCTCACGCCATCACCGAGTCCGTGCATCGCCAGTCGTCGCTCATGATCAACGGCTCCCTCAAGATGTACCAGGTGAGTGAGCCCTGTCCCGCGTGCAACCGCCTGCCGCACACTCATGGGGTGTCGGATGCAGGGGCCTGGTGTGTATGTGCATCTACACACATGCACGCGCGCGTGCGTCACACGTGTGATGCGTGTTTACTCGGCGCATTGTGGGGCGGCAGGTTGGCAGAGCAAGAAGGTGCCTGGATTCGATTTCCAACTCGGGCGTCTTTCTGTGTGGAGTTTGTTTGTTCTCTCACCTGTTGTGCATGGATTTCCTCCGGGTTTTCTGGTTTCCTCCTATAGCGAAAAACATTGTCATTGGTGTTGATTAAACATTCCAATGTAGCAGCAGGACCCTTCTGTAAAAGAGTCTTTGGACTCAGTGTGGCTTTCCTGGATAAATAACTAAACATATATACATACGATGACGTGAATCTGGTGTGCTGTGCAATGTGAGATTTGTTATTTCTGTATAGCGCCACCACGTGTCCAAACACTGTAACGTGTTGCAACGCGCCCAGAGTCCACGCGGCAAATTGCAGCAGAACGAACTATTTTGCGAGCCCCGTGCTCTTACACTGGAACGCTGAGTCTGTGCCGTGTGATGCCGATTGACAGGTGCAAGGCCTCGAGTGGATGGTGTCCCTCTACAACAACAACCTCAACGGCATTCTGGCGGATGAGATGGGGCTCGGCAAGACCATCCAGACCATCGGGCTCATCACCTACCTCATGGAGAACAAGCGTCTCAACGGGCCCTACCTCATCATCGTGCCGCTCTCGTCAGTCGCCTCCTCATCCGCACTGCTGTTAGGAAGCCGCGAGAGCTAGGCACTTTTAAATCTGGATTGGAAAACTCATTTCTTCAAAACTGCTTTTTGTGTTTCGTTTGTTGTCCTTCCCTCACACCTCCGATTAGCACGATTGTCTACGTACGGTGCAAAATAATTTCGACATACATACGTTCTATCGCTACTACATCCATGTTAAGGGACTTGGTTCTTCCAGACTGTTTTGTCTCATCCACACTGTTCAGCCATCACCACACTGTAGGTCACAACAACACACCCCCGATTAGCACGGTCTGCACCTCCGATTAGCACGGTTGGCTCCGTTTAGGTGCGAAAAAAGTTCACCATACATTCATACCATCATTCACTCACCCGCCTGCTCACCGAACCACGCACCCACCAAACCACCCACTCACCTACCGAACCACACGTTCACTTGCTGTTATCTGTTACAACTCTGATAGTGTTGCTGGCCGCTTGATGTGTTGGGCCTTTGGGGACTTGCGCCCAACAGCTGTTGAAGAGACAGTAATTTTGCTTAAGATTGTAATGACGATGCCTGATTGGTGAATGTCCTTGATTATGAGGGAGCTGCATTCATGTAACGGTCAGCACAGTGGACTTGCCAATCCAGTGGTCGCCGGTTCGATACGATCTCCTGGCGAAGCGGTTGAAACAGCGGTGCAAGTTTCTCAAATCCCCACTGCCACTGGCCTCTCTCTACCCAGCAGTAGGATGAATGGGTACAGCCACGGTTGCGTGTGATGAGGGTAAAGTGTAAGTCCTCCCACATCTTCCAACGCGTTTCATCAGTGTGGGAGAATTGGCCCAATGTCACTCTGGAGTGAAGGCCCTGAGTTAAACGAGCGTCAACCTCGCGTCACGGTCACTCGGTACCGGGCCGGTGGTAGCTGCGCTGCTGCACGTGGGTTCCTGTAATCCAGCACTGGAGGCAGCAGCTGCGAGGGTTGCTGGATCGCCGCACAGATGTTGCGAAACTCCCTTCCCGTTGGTGTTGAGGTGTCGTACCCCAACTTGCCTGGAGAAGGCAGTACAGCAAAAAGGTGGACTCCACCTGTTCCTCCTGTATGGAATACAGCGTTTCCCCCTCGCACGCGTGGGTGTTCTACAGGTGATGCGCTTTTCTCCCACGTGCAATCACTCCCTCATTGGGCGATAGCATCTTGATATTTAGAGGCCCGCAGAGCTCGAACATTTGTTGGTATAGGCCAATCGCGTGGCTGCCTTCCCGCTTGTCCGCGGTTCATCCTTGCACCTCTGAGTTAACCTCTTTTCGAGAGCGAGCAGCGGTGGCGCAACATTAAGAGGTGACATGGTAATACGCCGCGTGAGCCTTGAACCTCCCGGTGACCTTGGATCTTTTCCACCCACAGGACCTTGTCCAACTGGGTGATTGAGTTTGACAAATGGGCGCCCTCCGTGGTGAAGATCTCCTACAAGGTAAATGCATGGGGGGCTGCGTTTGTGAATCTGTCTGTGTGGAGCTGCAAGTGCCTGGCTAGAGTGGTGGGCTCCGCACTGGACTACTGACTGCACCGATTGTTGTCACCTTCTTACCCCATGCCCCTACTGGACATCTATGAAAAAAAGCTTTATAGCTCATCGGGTTTCCTCCAGTTTAAATAAATATTCTGATTCTGGATGTCGGCCAGCGAAACGTGTCCACTACATCGCGGCGCTGTCATGTGACGTGTGTGACGTTTGCTCAGTGGTCGCGTTGATATTTGAGACCTGTCAGAATCCTTGGCTATCCCCTTTTGGTGTACTTTTGCAATTTTTACTTAAGTACGTTATTTAGGAACATTAAGTAATTAATTAATTACTTTTTCCTGACTTGCTTACTTTTCCTATGCTCTGCACTACCATCGTGTTTTTGTATTGTTGTTATAACTTTCCGACCTTTCCCCTTCTGGACATCTGTGAAAAAGAGCTTTATAGCTCATCGGATTTCTCCAGAATAAAATAAAGATCCTGATTCTGTATGTGCATAATGGGTGCCTGTGTGTGTGTGGGGGGAGCGGTGGGGGAGCGGTAATGTAGCGTTTAGTATACTGCGCTACGAACCTGGCGACCCGGGTTCGATTCCCCCTCGCAGCCATCACCAGTGACAATTATCTGAAGCAGTCCTGGGCCTCTTCTAGGTCGACTCGGCCTCAAATAAGTACTGGTGCAGTATGTAAATATCGCTATTGGGGAGACAAAGATGGCCGGGCATGGTGCTGGCCACCCCCCCACTCCCTCGTGTGCCGTGCCGGTCTTAATATGTGCTCGCTTAACAGAACTTGCCTCAACAGTCTAGTAAAGCCTACATATTTTATTTGTGTGTGTGCGTCATGTGTGCGTGTGTGCATTTACGTGCGTAATGGGCCTGTGTGTGTGCGCAATGTGTGTGCCTGCAAGTGCGTAATGGGCGTGCGTGTGTGTGTGCGTGACCTGCGCGTTTGCCAGGGCTCCCCGGCTGCTCGACGTGCTTTCATGGTGCAGCTGCGTAGCGGGAAGTTCAATGTTCTTCTCACGACCTACGAGTACATCATCAAGGACAAACACGTGCTGGCCAAGGTACCCTGGCTCAGGCCAGACTCTTCCACCCTGGCTGACAGTCTCGCTCGCGATTCTAACGATGATCGTGATTTGATTTTACTAGAGCCACGCCCCGCCTTCACGCCCAGGCGGCTTGCATCACGTATTGTCTCAACACGTTTCAACGGGCACTCCCCCGTGGCTGTCCCTCTTGTGGCACCAGGTGATTTAGCACCCGTCCTGCGAGCGGGCATGAGGCTCCCAGGAGGTGGGTGACGATTACAATGTTGTCTCGCCTAGGGGACCCCACCCCCGCCCAAGTGGCAGCTGTCTCTGTGGGGCACAAGGTGATCAGACATCGACCTGTGAGCGGGCTTAATCCCAGTTGAGTCATTAGTTTTCAAGTGACGTCACGGGATCTTTAACGTCCACTGTGAGCAAAGTGGACGTCGCCAGGCATTTTATGGTGACGACACACCGCAGTACTAACCAGGATGGACTGCTAGATTCCAACCGGGAACCTCTGCAACAAGCTGAAAATGCGCTACCAATGGGCTATGTCACTGCCTGTTGCCGAATCTTCATGAAATTTGCTCAATTGAAAGTGGTTTACGCTGCGCCCTATGGGTCACAATGCACTCTACAGTTTGCAATGTGCCCTTTCGGTTCGCAACACGCCCTTCGGTTCACAAGGCGCCCTACAGTTTGCAAGGCACTCTAGGGTTTGTAATGAGCCATATGCTTTGGTAAGTCTCCGTAATCACAACCCGGGCTTTCCTTGGGTTTTCTGCTTGGTGAGTGCATAATGACGTCGCGGGTCGTACAGATTCGATTGAATCACGTGCTAACGTGGACCGGGATGCACACGCCGGTGGTGTCTGGCGTCGATTTGCGATCTGCAAAAGCGTCCCGAGTTTCTCCGTTAAGCTCTTTGCGTGTGCAGGGAAGCTCAGGGCAAAGTTAACCGCCTGGGGGACTCTGTCTGTGTGCAGATACGATGGAAATACATGATCGTGGATGAAGGACATCGCATGAAAAACCACCACTGCAAGCTCACCCAGGTGAGTCCTCGAGTTGATTTTATTTCAACCAAGGTGAGAAATCAAAGTAGACCAAAGGACGAGACTCATTTGCAAGAGTGACCTGGGTCACCAAAATTTAAAGAGTAGCAAAGTGCTACAATGATGCAGAGAGTTAATCGAAGCATAACACATCAGCGTGGTACAGAAGGAATTCAATGCAGCGCGTGAATGTTACGTGAATGGCGAGGTAAATTATAATTTGCCCCAAACGAAAATAGGGCTTAAGCTGAAAAACCAGGCTCCAGTCTACATTTCGACTGCCATTACACTCACTCAGACTTAATAACCATTGCTACAGTCTACATTATAGACTGCCAGTACACTCACCCAGCTTAATAACCATTGCTACATGTCTACATTATAGACTGCCAGTACACTCACCAAACTAAATAACCAGGCTACAGTCTATATTATAGACCTTCAGTACACTCACTCAGACTTAGAACCAGGCTACAATCTACATTTGTGTTTTTTTCATTTTTATTTAATTTGTATTCACTTTATTTTTCTATCTACGTGACTTTACCGAAAGAACCAAACAATATGTCATATATGTGTGCATGCGTATCGAAGTTACGAAGCCTTTCAATAGCATCTGTGGAGGGCCTGGTGGATTTTGGTGATATTGTCCTGAGAATCAGCAGTGCGGGCCGTGCCGGATTATGTGACCCGTGGTCCGCAGCGGGGTTACAGTGCCGACTCTTCTTCACCTTCCTTCGACGAAGGATGGGTGACCGCACCTCCCGTTACGCCTTTCCGCAAGCGGCTCGGGGCTGAACCACTGTTGCCCGGGCGCCTCCCCTAGGTGCTCAACTCGCACTACATCGCGCCGCGCC
This sequence comes from Lethenteron reissneri, assembly GCF_015708825.2. NCBI lineage: Eukaryota > Metazoa > Chordata > Hyperoartia > Petromyzontiformes > Petromyzontidae > Lethenteron > Lethenteron reissneri. The sequence continues at coordinate 11,966,466 of NC_083817.1, forward strand.
GCCTGCTGCTCACCGGCACGCCGCTGCAGAACAAGCTGCCCGAGCTGTGGGCCTTGCTCAACTTCCTGCTGCCCACCATCTTCAAGAGTTGCAGCACCTTCGAGCAGTGGTTCAACGCGCCCTTCGCCATGACCGGAGAGAAGGTACGCCCCTCACGGGATCGGTCGCCGCCGGAAGGGGGGATGGAGCGCGAGCCCCTCGGGCCACCGCGGCACCGTCTCCTTCCGAGGGCACGAGCGGAATTCGCTGGTGCCCAGCCATTGCCGCCGTTCACAACGTAGACCGTGGGTTTACTACCCCACTGCTCAACTCCGATCCACTGCAAAGAGGAAGTGTTCGTCAGGAGAACGGGCCCTGTCGACGTGCCGCACGTGCCTGTAATCTAGCGCTGTAGAGGCAGCGGCGAGGGTTGGTGGATCGCATGCGGATATTGCACATCGAGAAGGAGCCATACCATGGCGCACCAGCAGAAGGCAATACAGCCCGAATGTGGGACCTCAGCTGTTCCGTCTGTGTGGGATAGAGTGTTGTCCCCCTTCACACACGTGGGATTTCTCCAGGTGCTTGGGGTCCCTCCACATGTATGCAATCATTAATTTGTCAATTACAGCTTAACATATATATAGAACCGCAGAGCTTTGGAAATTGTTTGTAGTGTTGGCTCACCTCCTCGCTGCTGCCTCCCCGCAGGAATGTAAAATGATCTTCAGGAACATAAAATGACACTCAGGAAATGCAATGAGCGCAATGTCCATTTATTTGTTATATCTCAGTGCAGTCTCAATTTTATTCAGCACCGTTCACACAATTACCTCACAGCGCTTGACATAAAATATTCCAAACCTGAACAAACCGTTAACAAATAAAACTGAATAACCCTAACAAGAACAAAACAATGTGAAATGCACAGGACCTACACAGATGGGTGGTTCGCATGTGAAGACAAAAAGTTTTAAGATGGGGACCTAAAAGACTCAAGTGACTGAGAGTTCCCAACGCTCTGGGGACGAGGAGGATTAGGCTGCGCCTGGCTGCTGCTGAAGGCTCTGTCGCCCGCTCATCCCCGATTTGGCCTAGGCACGCACAGGCGTGCCTTGACCAAAGCTGCGTGATTGAGCCTCACGCACAGCTGCTTCACTGAGCTCGGCCGTGCGTGCGTGCGTGTGTGTGTGGGTGGGTGCGTGCGTGCATGTTCAGGTCGACCTGAACGAGGAGGAGACCATCCTCATCATTCGCCGATTGCACAAGGTGCTCCGCCCCTTCCTGCTGCGCCGCCTTAAGAAGGAGGTGGAGGCGCAGCTGCCTGAGAAGGTAACCGAGATGGCGTCGACCCCACGGGAGCCCCGATGGCTCGTGGCTCTTGATGTAGAAAGGCCGGCCGGGTGTGGTGCCGGCCACACCTACCCCCTCGTGTGCTGTGTAGGCCTTTGTAGGTGCTCGCTAACAGCACTTGCCTGAGCAATCTGTTAAAGGCTATATGGGGGATCTTTGTATCTTTGTGTGCACGTGTGACAGGTCGAGTACGTGATCAAGTGCGACATGTCAGCGCTGCAGAAGGTGCTCTACCGGCACATGCAGGCCAAGGGGGTGCTGCTCACTGATGGCTCCGAGAAGGACAAGAAGGTGCTGCTGTTGTTCTACTCGCACACATTGTAGATGTAGTAGAATGTGTGTACACGTGTCAGTACGTGTTTGCTGTGTGTGTGTGCGGATGAGTGAGTGTACGGCCTTTATAGGTGCTCGCAAGCAGCACTTGCCTCAACAGTCTGTTACGGCTATTTTGGGGATTTATGTCTTGTATTCATGTTATTGTGTATTGGCTATGTGTTTCAATCGACTTGTTGATTCATAACAGATTTTTTTGTCAGATCACCTGTATAAATTGCATGTCGTACATTCCTCCTCTACCCGACATGACCATTTCAATAACGCTGTCACGCGATGACCAAACGTGCCGGTTGGTGACTGCCCCAGCAGCCCCAGCGGTGGCGTTGCTGGAGAGCGATTTTGCACTCGGTGCACACCGGGGTGCGGACGTGGCGCTCTGACCGACGACCGGCATCGTGAAGCAGTCGCCACGATTGTCAAAGTGTCCTCCAGTCTTAGGCCTTAAATAGGTGTCATGAATGTGCACCCATAGGATTGCCTTTGTCCGGTAAAGGAAGGTTTACGACACGTATGAATCGTAACGTTGGTCGCGAAACCCCACTTGTTAAATGGGTGCGTTGGTGTCACGTGTGGACGTGTGTGCAGGGAAAGGGAGGCACCAAGACACTCATGAACACCATCATGCAGCTGCGCAAGATCTGCAACCACGTGTACATATTCCAGCACATCGAGGTGATGTGTGCGCGCGTGTGTGAAACGTTTAGTGGCTTCACTGAAGTCAGCTCAAATGATTCAGAGGTGGAAATTCATGCCATGCTGTGTGATTTACATGATCATTCATGAACAGTGCATGTGATTGCACAATTGCTCGTTAGAGCCTAAATAGTTAAAAGTAAATTTGAATTGAGCATTGAACCTAGCGATGTCCAACATCCGCTTACAGCCACCCTGCACATTCCAATAGCTGCTTATCTGAAAAACAACATGATTTCCCGACAAAATGGTATTCATTTTATCTATCCCGGAGGGAGGGATGATGTCTAGAGTCAACCCCCACCCTCCCCCCCCCTTCCCGAACCAGGATTTTAAACTCACAACCGTCAGCTGACCAGCCGCCTGGCAGTGAAGCGGCGGAGGCTTTGTGCTGCTTGACGCATCTCGGCTGTTATTAAAAGCCCCCCCCCCCTCCCCCCCACATGCTGCAATGGGAGAATGCTGCGTGCGTTACGGACTATCACAACGGCGCTCGTTGTTGTTGCAGGAGTCATTTTCCGAGCACCTCGGCTTCAGTGGAGGCATCATCCAAGGGTGAGCCTGAGCGTGACGCCAGCCCCGCGCACCATTCACTCGTCGTGTCCCTGGGCTGTCATTGGTCTCGTTTGGAGCTCGCGCTCGGGTCGCGGTGGTGGTGGACGTACATTTGTGGGGAAAGGTGGCGCAGCGGTTAGCGCTGCCCTACAAACCAAACAGCCTGTGGTTCAATTCCAGCTCACGGCCAACACCAGTGACTATTATCTGGACTATTATCTGGACCAGTCGACTTAGTCTCAAATGAGTACCTGGTGCGGTGTGTAAACATCGCCACTCGGGGAGACAAAGGCGGCCGGGCGTGGTAGTCCTCGCTAACAGCACTTGCCCCAACAGTGTTAAGGGTATACGGAGGATCTACATCTTTGGACGTATATTTTTTATTTAATTTGCACACAAAGACTCTGAAATCCCACGGCCGGAGTTCTTATATAACTTATTTGCCCAGGACAGTCACGCTAGGGGTGTGTCGGGCTGCGTCACAACGCTCGAACCGGCGTGCTCTCGCCACTACACTTGTGAGAGCGGACGCTGCGCTTGTGAGAGCGGACGCTGCGCTTGTGAGAGCGGACGCTGCGCTTGTGAGAGCGGACGCTGCGCTTGTGAGAGCGGACGCTGCGCTTGTGTGAGCGGACGCTGCGCTTGTGTGAGCGGACGCTGCGCTTGTGAGAGCGGACGCTGCGCTTGTGTGAGCGGACGCTGCGCTTGTGAGAGCGGACGCTGCGCTTGTGAGAGCGGACCCTGCGCTTGTGAGAGCGGACCCTGCGCTTGTGAGAGCGGACCCTGCGCTTGTGAGAGCGGACCCTGCGCTTGTGAGAGCGTGGACCCTGCGCTTGTGAGAGCGGACCCTGCGCTTGTGAGAGCGGACGCTGCGCTTGTGAGCGGACGCTGCGCTTGTGAGAGCGGACGCTGCGCTTGTGAGAGGACGCTACACTTGTGAGAGCGGACGTTGCGCTTGTGCTCGGTTCCCACAGAGCCGAACTCTACCGGGCGTCGGGCAAGTTCGAGGTGCTGGACCGCATCCTGCCCAAGCTGCGAGCCACCAACCACCGCGTGCTGCTCTTCTGCCAGATGACGGCGCTCATGACCATCATGGAGGACTACTTCGCCTTCCGCAGCTTCCGCTACCTCCGGCTGGATGGTACGCTCGCCGGCGCTGCCGATTGATGCGCCGCTCTCCCCTCTTCTGTTCCTCTGCTCACAGTGTTGCTTAGTTCGTTTCTTGTTATTTATGTTTATTTTCCATCGCGTCGTCATGCGTCGAGTGCAGAGCTGCCCCATGCTGTGTGTGGAGCAGAGGTTGCGTAAAGAGGTACCGCTATGATATCTGCTTCTGTGGGCCGTTCTGCAAGTGATAACTATGCTTTGTATTTGATTCTGAATTAGTTTTATTTTCGGTTAGATCATCTAGGTATAATGTCAGTTTTTAACTATAACCCTTTACAACCTGACATAGCGAATCAAATTAAGGTGTCACATCATGGACAAATATGACAATTGGTTTGGATTCTCAGGAAAACTGGAGGAATGTAGAATATTTTGGCAATTCTTATTTTACATGAAGTTTCGCTGGAGACTCCAACAGCATCATCAACAAAAGCTCAGCTATCGCGAGGACAAATCTGAGAAGGACAAGGTTGGCCGTGAAAGCCCTACATATAAAATAAAAAAATACTCGTTTTACTTTCACGTTTTCTTAGCGCCATTCATTCAAATCACATCTCTCTCAACACTCGGCTGGAGAAATGTGTAATGTGCTGCAGTTTCCTCCAGAGGCGCTGGGGGACACAGCAGACGAATCGGGGAAGGCCACCAGAACTGGCACCACCAAAAGCCGCCCTCCTTTTGTTGTCCTATGTTGGGATGTTTGGCCAACGCCACGAATGAGTGTGTGAGGAAACCGACGCGCGCGAGGGCGAGCTGGGGGGGGGCTGGAGGTCACGCTCGATCCCCGTACAGAACGGGCCATTCGGGGCACCCCCCCCCCCCGCCGGCACCGCCTCTGACTTTGCTTTGTTCTACGCCAGACTTGGCCCAGTTCTTAAAAAAAAAAAAATAGTTTTTGCCATCGCCCTGGGAAGCGTTGCCGAGCAACTCGATCCAGGTTGAGTGGTCTCTGCGCCCGGACGTCATTCGTTGGGTCGGGCGGTAGCCGTGTTCGGGACGCCCGCGACCGATCGCGTCCACGGGGACACCGCGAAGCCTCTGCAGTGTTTTGCGTCGAGGTGTCGCCGGCAGGAGGCGGCGGTTAGTGGGAGGGGGATGCTGGGCTACGTCATCCCATCGTTCCACCCGAATGGATCGCCAAGGAAGGGGGTGCAAGTAAACTAAGGGCGACTTGAAACAAAATAACATTTCATCAATTGATGATTGATCCTGATCGCCCCCAATCGACCCAGCAGGTCGTTGGTTCTCAGACCTTCTGGCCATGTAGGTGGCTACTGAATCGCGTTGTGGCGTTACCGTGCAGGAACTACAAAAGCGGAGGAGCGGGGAGACCTCCTCAAGAAATTCAACGAGCCCGACTCGCCCTACTTCATCTTCCTGCTGAGCACCCGCGCCGGAGGCCTCGGACTCAACCTCCAGGCCGCCGACACCGTTGTTATCTTTGACTCGGACTGGAACCCCCACCAGGTTACCCCTCCTCATACTGTCGCAAACCGCAACCCAGTGGCGAGTCTGCACTTTTCACGGTTTCGCGTAAACCGCTTCTGATTTACACGCCGCGGAGATGTAGCGGAATGTGGAGCGCGCACCGACTGTAAACGGAAGTTGGCGGGCCGAGACACGAGGCTAGGGGGTAAGCGCGTCTGCCGCTCGTTGTGTAGTTTCACGGTTCAAACTCAGCAGGGCACCCTGGTAAATTGTATGAATGTTGAACTTCTTTTGTAGCGTACGTAGCCAACCGTGCTAATCGGAGGTGTGGGAAAGGACAACAAACTAAACACAAAATGAATACTGCTGTACACCGTATTAATACTACACGCCATCTGCTTTGCTCGCAGTGGATGTTGCAACGTCATTTGAAAAGGAGCAGGAGGCCGTTTTGTGCGCTGGCATTCCAGTCCAAATTTGTCAAGTATGAAAAATGACCAATAATTAGCTTTTTTTGGATCGTGCCGTCTAAATATCACTCTCCGCCACCCGACAGCCAATCAATTCACATTGTCACGTGGGTAAGTGTACCAATTGATTTGGTTTATATATCGAGGACCCAGAGGTTGGACAGTTATTGGTAGCACTGGCTAAACCCGCGTGGCTGCTGGCCTTCCAGCTTGTTTGTGTGATTCCTCCTCCTGCGCCTCTGAGTCATTCTCTGTCTTTGAGAGCGAGGCGGAGTTTGTGCCCGTGTCGTGTTACGATCTGAAAAAATTTTTCATAAAATGGGGGGGGGTAGAATTTTATAACAACACAAAAACCGCGTGAGAGTGCCAACCGCTCCAGGAAACTCGCGCACATCACGACCCCTTCCCGGCCCTTCCTCTCGACTGCACTCCCCAGGACCTGCAGGCGCAGGACCGCGCCCACCGCATCGGGCAGCAGAACGAGGTGCGCGTGCTGCGGCTCTGCACCGTCAACAGCGTGGAGGAGAAGATCCTGGCGGCCGCCAAGTACAAGCTCAACGTGGACCAGAAGGTCATCCAGGCCGGGATGTTCGACCAGAAGTCGTCGAGCCACGAGCGGCGAATCTTCCTGCAGGCCATCCTGGAGCACGAGGAGCAGGACGAGGTGCGCCTGCCCGCCCGGCAGCAGATTTCTATTCATCATTTTTACACCACCCTGTTACCTACCACCGAGGTCGTTAACCGGGTAGTGTTAAACTACCGCCGTGGAAATATAACATTTGCAAGGGTGTCCGTTGCTTGGCGTTCATTAGCACGCACATAGCAAACACGTAATTACACCTATGCAAACACACACACTCATCATATACACTCACCCACCAAAGGCAAAGATCCCCCACATAGATTGTAACAGACTGTTCGGGCAAGTGCTGTTAGCGAGCACCTACGAAGGCCAGTAGAGCACACGAGGGGATGGGTGACCAGTCTCACTCCTAGGCCTCGGCAAGGTAAGGTAAAAGGTAAAAAGCAACGAGCCTACCTTTACCTTACCTTTTACCCTTACCCCATACAAATTTCCCAATTACAGGGTAATTACTGGGGTACTACACATGAAAAGGTTTATAACGGTAAATGCTAGGTAGAGGGCTTTATAACATATGTTGAGGAGTTCCCAGGACGCACTCTGATATGAAGGTAAGTTGAGAGGCTTCCGCCAAGGGTTTATTACAAACTTAACAATACACAAGGGTAGACAACGCCCAGGGGTTAGGGGTCCTACACCGAGTCCTGGTCCCTGCCCGGCTAGCTCCGGTCTCTCTCGTGTCAGATCGGGGACTCTGCCGACTCCACCGACCGGAGAAAGAGCACTTCTATCGGCTACCACCGGCTTCTCCCCAGACTTTCCGCTCGATCCCTCTCTACCCCTGGCTCTCTCTCTACCCTTCCTACTCTACCCGTTCCCACAGTGACCCCGCTTTTGTCACGGGGTCTCCCTTAAGTACTCTAGGAGACGTGACGTCATCGAGCCGCCCAGCGCGCATGACGTCACGTTTCGTGATGTCATCGCACTGGACGGCACACACGACGTCACGTCCCCATATTACCCCTCTACACATATAGAATACTCTCGATTCCAATTTTACATGCTTTCTTTGAACTCATTCTGTCTGTTGTTGTTGTCGTTGTTGTATCCTCAAATCTAGTAACTCAATTTTAACCCACTTCCCAATGTGGTATCGACTGCAAACTTGGTATACATATGTCATACTGATGACAACACTATATTCTATCATAAACATTCTTTTTTATATGTTATGTTTCTGTTTGGGTCTAATTGTCCACGGTCAACTGACGTTGGCTGTAATTGGCCACGGTCCCTTACATTATGGAAAGTTTCGGGGCCACTTCCTGGAGTCGTGGAGTTCTGCCATTACTAGTACATTTAATAAAAGCGTGTTTTTTTTATTATTACTTATTAAATGGAAGCCACGGACTGCGCTACGGAGTTTTTAGCGGTAAACAAGGTACGTATTTACCGGGTAATACTTCGCGCTACCTTTACCCTACCGGGTAATTCTTCCGAGCTACCTTTACCCTACCCTTTACCTTACCCCTTGGCATGTCGACACCTTTACTCTTTTACCCGGTAAAAAGGGTAAATTACCTTACCTTGCCGAGGCCTATTCACGTCCGTTTGCCTTTGTACACTACTGCTCCCCAAAACACACGTACACTCACTCGCCCACACAAATGCACTCGCACGTGCACACACACATAGAAAACACGTCACGTACAGTGAGTATCGCACCCAGTAAAACACATCGCGCCCCCGACTGCAAAACTACTGTGGGCTGGGTCTGTGAAACAGCGATACCTCTCTTTCGTGATTATCGCCGTGCGCTATGGGAATGTAAGCATGAATGCCCGCGACTTTATTCGTTTGCCGATGCTCGTATAATCCACAAGGTCGCGGCAGCAGCAGGAGCGGAGTTGTGAGGCTATGAAGCTGTGTGGGCTGGAGCCGCCGGGTCACGAGGTGTGGCGGTGGTTCCGCTTCACTTCGTCCCCCTCTTCCCTCCCTCTCGTTGTTGCATCCGCAGGATGAGGACGAGGTGCCCGACGATGAGACGGTGAACCAGATGATCGCCCGCAACGAGGATGAGTTCGATCTTTTCATGGTACGGAAACCATATTGTAACTTGTGTGGTGATCTCAAAGGGCGTTTATATTCGATTCATCGTTGATTATTTGCTGAGGCCACTGCGTAATTCCCTGGCCAAATCCGTATTGTTAAGAACCCTTAACCACAGGACGCAAGCCAAACAAATATGCTTGTATTATTCATTGTGTTTAAGAATGCTCCAATTATTATTTCCTGTAACATCGACACGAGCCCTGCATGTCACGTATATATGCGTTCACTCTTCCCCCTGGCCATTGGGTTAATGGAGACCCAATAGCAATTGCCCCTGACCATCGTGCTTACACGGTCCACCCACCACAGCTGTTTACGCTTCATCATAGCCACATCACACAACCATAGCCACATCACTCCATAGCAGCCACGTCATTCAATCATGGCCACGTCACTCAGTCAGAGCCACGTCACTCAATCAGAGCCACGTCACTCAATTATGGCCACGTGACTCAATCAGAGCCACGTCATTCAATTATGGCCACGTCACTCAGTCAGAGCCACGTCACTCAATCAGAGCCACGTCACTCAATCAGAGCCACGTCATTCAATCATGGCCACGTCACTCAATCATGGCCACGTCACTCAATCAGAGCCACGTCACTCAATCATGGCCACATCACTCAATCAGAGCCACGTCACTCAATCAGAGCCATGTCACTCAATCAGAGCCACGTCACTCAATCAGAGCCACGTGACTCAATCAGAGCCACGTCACTCAATCAGAGCCACGTCACTCAATCATGGCCACATCACTCAATCAGAGCCACGTCACTCAATCAGAGCCACGTCACTCAACCAGAGCCACGTCACTCAACCAGAGCCACGTCACTCAACCAGAGCCACGTCACTCAACCAGAGCCACGTCACTCAACCAGAGCCACGTCACTCAACCAGAGCCACATCACTCAATCAGAGCCACGTCACTCAACCAGAGCCACGTCACTCAACCAGAGCCACGTCACTCAACCAGAGCCACGTCACTCAACCAGAGCCACGTCACTCAATCAGAGACACGTCACTCAATCAGAGCCACGTCACTCAATCAGAGCCACGTCACTCAACCAGAGCCACGTCACTCAACCAGAGCCACGTCACTCAATCAGAGCCACGTCACTCAACCAGAGCCACATCACTCAATCATGGCCACGTCACTCAATCAGAGCCACGTCACTCAATCAGAGCCACGTCACTCAATCAGAGCCACGGCCACGTCACTCAATCAGAGCCACGTCACTCAACCAGAGCCACGTCACTCAATCAGAGCCACGTCACTCAATCAGAGCCACGTCACTCAATCAGAGCCACGTCACTCAATCAGAGCCACGTCACTCAATCAGAGCCACGGCCACGTCACTCAATCAGAGCCACGTCACTCAACCAGAGCCACGTCACTCAATCAGAGCCACGTCACTCAATCAGAGCCACGGCCACGTCACTCAATCAGAGCCACGTCACTCAATCAGAGCCACGTCACTCAATCAGAGCCACGTCACTCAATCAGAGCCACGTCACTCAATCAGAGCCACGGCCACGTCACTCAATCAGAGCCACGTCACTCGTCACTCAATCAGAGCCACGTCACTTGTCACTCAATCAGAGCCACGTCACTCAATCATGGCCACGTCACTCAATCAGAGCCACGTCACTCAATCAGAGCCACGTCACTCAATCAGAGCCACGTCACTCAATCAGAGCCACGTCACTCAATCAGAGCCACGTCACTCAACCAGAGCCACGTCACTCAACCAGAGCCACGTCACTCAATCAGAGCCACGTCACTCAATCAGAGCCACGTCACTCAATCAGAGCCACGTCACTCAACCAGAGCCACGTCACTCAACCAGAGCCACGTCACTCAATCAGAGCCACGTCACTCAATCAGAGCCACGTCACTCAACCAGAGCCACGTCACTCAATCAGAGCCACGTCACTCAATCAGAGCCACGGCCACGTCACTCAATCAGAGCCACGTCACTCAATCAGAGCCACGGCCACGTCACTCAATCAGAGCCACGTCACTCAATCAGAGCCACGTCACTCGGCTGCCCCATGTTCTCTCCATTACTTCTGCGTAGCTTCTCCTGTTTTGCCACGGAATTCCCGGCATTCATCTCGCACATCTGTGCTCAAATGCCAGCAACTTCTTTTTAAGCGGTTTAAATTAGGGCCCAGCTGTCCGATTCACACAGCCGTACAGATGGCACTCCTGGCCTCAAATACCCTTCTGCACCCACCACACTACAGGATACAACAACTCACTCACTCACCACACTGCAGGTCACTACAACCCTCCCACCACACTGCAGGATACAACAACTCACTCACTCACCACACTGCAGGTCACTACAACCCTCCCACCACACTGCAGGATACAACAACTCACTCACTCACCACACTGCAGGTCACTACAACCCTCCCACCACACTGCAGGATACAACAACTCACTCACTCACCACACTGCAGGTCACTACAACCCTCCCACCACACTGCAGGATACAACAACTCACTCACTCACCACACTGCAGGTCACTACAACCCTCCCACCACACTGCAGGATACAACAACTCACTCACTCACCACACTGCAGGTCACTACAACCCTCCCACCACACTGCAGGATACAACAACTCACTCACTCACCACACTGCAGGTCACTACAACCCTCCCACCACACTGCAGGATACAACAACTCACTCACTCACCACACTGCAGGTCACTACAACCCTCCCACCACACTGCAGGATACAACAACTCACTCACTCACCACACTGCAGGTCACTACAACCCTCCCACCACACTGCAGGATACAACAACTCACTCACTCACCACACTGCAGGATACAACAACTCACTCACTCACCACACTGCAGGATACAACAACTCACTCACTCACCACACTGCAGGATACAACAACTCACTCACTCACCACACTGCAGGATACAACACTTCTCCTTTTGCTTCTTCCCCTCGTATTGCTCCACTTTGAAATTCCCTCCCGTCATCATCCTCTCTTTTCCCCAAGCTCTTATAATGATAGTAAAGTATACAATAAATAAGTATTAAAATATAACAATAGGTTTTACCCTTTCTGGCAATAAAACACGTGTCCAGATGTTAAAACACCAAATGTCTCATTGTAGCTGCTCATCCCGAGCCATAATGCCCTGATAGTGCATTGTCTTTGTGCTGTTCGCCTTTTGGCGGTCTCTGGTCTAAAACTTTGAGATATCGGCTCAAAAGAAAGCTGTCTCTGGTGTGGACCAATCAGTTTCAAAGACAATGTCTCTATTCTAGATTTGAAGCTTTCGTGACTGCAATGATTCATATTCTTAGGTTTTTTCGGTAAAGTCACGTAGGTAAAAACATTAAAAAGTAAAATAAAATAAAAATCACGACGTTTCGGAGGCAACACAAGCTTCCGTCTTCAGGTGGTACCGTCACAGCCACGACAGCTGTATCAAGTAAATGAGAGATTGCAGGAGCTACCACTCCGTTTATATAATGGTTGGAGAAGGTGGTGGGGCAAGGGCCGCATACTTTTTATTAATATGGTAAGGTGAGGCTTAAGACTAAGAATAGACTGCATAACAAAGGCTGAGCCTTTGTTATGCATAACAAAGGCTGAGCCTTTGTTATGCATAACAAGGCTGAGGTGCGGTTTGTGACTCAACCTGTGAAAGGGAGACCACCACTAAACATGGTAAAACAGTAATGGTTGTCTGTCAAATAAGATTGGCAAATAAGTGTAGTTAAATCTTTTTTGCATGGTTAATCACATTTTTCCAATGATTACTCAGTTTGTAACCGTCATCACGGTTGAAATTATGTCTGTGTTTGTATATTTGTATGGCTTCGTGTACAAACCTTTGATGGTAGCCAGGAGGTTTGCAGAGAACCTTGGTCTCGGAAAATACAATTTCATGAGAGCCCACCGAGTTGTAGCAATGATCGGCAACGGCCGAAGAATCAGTTCTGCCGTGTTTCAGATCTGACTTGTGCTCGCGGACACGATCAGAAACATGACGTTTCGTTTCTCCAATGTAGCAATCACCACAAATGCAACTCAATTTGTAGACTCCAGGATACTGTAAGTCAGGAACGACATCCTTCACAGATGGAATCAAATCACAGATTTTATGCACTGTACTGAATCGGACTTGGATCTTATGTTTGTTTGGAATTTTGGAGATCTTTTTGGTCACGCCTGCTATGTATGGCAACGTGATAGTTTTGGTCGGAGTTTCATGTGACTGTTTCTGTATGGTGGGAGAAACAGCTTGGCGGATAGTGCGGTCAGAGTATCCGTTCATCCTGAGGGCCCGATGTACATGTCTTAATTCACCGGCCAGGTGGTGTTGGTCAGAAATGCCATGGGCTCTGTGGTATAGCGTTTTGATGAGAGAATTCTTTTGAGATGGGTGGTGGTGGGAATCCGGTTTCAAGTAGGAATCTGTGTGGGTGGCTTTCCTGTAGACAGAATGTCCCAAGGATCCGTCAGGCCTCCTCTCAAACAGAATATCCAAGAATGGTAGTTTACCGTCTTTCTCCACTTCCATGGTGAATCCCTCATTCTGTTTGTAGAAGGTGCCATTCCAGGTAAAATAAGAATGAGGGTACCCCTATGGGCTCCCCCTTGTCATCAGTTATAGCCAACATATTCATGGAAAAGTTTGAATCAGACGCCATCCAGACATCCACCCTGCGTCCTTCCTTGTGGAAGAGGTATGTGGACGACACTTTCGTCATCTGGCCACATGGCCTCCCAGCATTGAACCACTTCTTGGACCACATCAATTCTAGACACCCATCCATCAGATTCTTAAGCCTCACCTTACCATATTAATAAAAAGTATGCGGCCCTTGCCCCACCACCTTCTCCAACCATTATATAAACGGAGTGGTAGCTCCTGCAATCTCTCATTTACTTGATACAGCTGTCGTGGCTGTGACGGTACCACCTGAAGACGGAAGCTTGTGTTGCCTCCGAAACGTCGTGATTTTTATTTTATTTTGCTTTTTAATGTTTTTACCTACGTGACTTTACCGAAAAAACCTAAGAATATAAATGTCTCTATTATCAGAGCATGTTTTTTGTTTGCATGTTCACCACCAGTACGTGTGGTTAATGCAGAACAGGATTCCTTGAATAAGGATTCTGGTTGGTGTTCTAACATCTTGACACCTGTTTTATTGCCAGAAAGGGTAAAACCTATTGTTACATATAATAAGTATTAGCCTTGCTTGATTCGCGAAATGCGTCAACTCGATTTCAACTGTTACACGTGCCGTCTGTCCCTGGCCACTGACATATTTGGGCCTCCGGGCCTGTCCTCGGCAAGTGTGTTTAGAAGGGGACTCTGATGTGTACGGTGATTGCGCCACCTCTGGTGGGCTGCCTCCCCCACCCACTGCATGTCCACCTCTCTCTCTCGTCCCTCTCGTCGCGCTGCTCAGCGCATGGACCTCGACCGGCGGCGTGAGGAGGCGCGTAACCCCCGTCGCAAGCCGCGCCTCATGGAGGAGGACGAGCTGCCCGGGTGGATCCTGAAGGATGACGCCGAGGTGGAGCGCCTGACGTGCGAGGAGGAGGAGGAGAAGATGTTTGGCAGAGGCACCCGGCACCGCAAGGACGTGGACTACAGCGACTCGCTCACCGAGAAGCAGTGGCTTCGGGTGCGTGTGGGCTGGAGCGCGTGGCGGCAGCAGGCCCCGAGTCCGTGGCCCGCACGGGCGCGTCGGGAGTCGCCGGCGCATGAAGCGCGCTGCTCAGGTGGTTGTCGCCACGCTAGTGCGCCCTGGGTGACTCCTGCAGGAGTTTGGCGGGGGGGGGGGGGGGTGGTGGGGGGTGAGCAACCATGATGGCCTGTGTCATCCCAATAGAGTGATTTTGGATTATTCATGTTATACGTAGGCCTTCAAGTGGAATGTTATGATTTTTCGGTTATTTTGGGTTAGCAAATTGTACAAATTTGTCACATTCTGCTGCTTGATTTTCAACATTCCTCTGGTTTTATGAAAAGCCACATAAATTGTAATATGTATCCACATGACAACTTCATTTGATTGGCTCAGTTCCAGGTAACTTTTCAAATTTGGACCACAAAGCTGGTACACAATGGCCTTATCTTCTGTTCTTTTAATGACATCATGGAACCTTCAACGTCCACTGTGAAGCAGACGGGGCGGAGTGTCTCACGGTGCAGACACCCGCAAGGTTACCCGGCCAGGCAGCTTCCCAGCACCATTGGAACCTCCTTTGCCAGTAGCAAAATATGATAATTGGTTTTTTACCCTTTTATCTGGCAACAAAACTGACACCTTTTTTTTACAAGGAATCATGTTTGCATTGACCACAATACCTGCGGTCGGAATGCAAACATTCCGACTGCAGGTATTGTGGTCCTTGTAAAAAAAAGGTGTCAGTTTTGTTGCCAGATAAAAAAGTTAAAAAACAATTATCAGCTTCCCAGCAATGAAAAATGATAGGAGTTACTAGTAAATAAGGACTTGTCCCTTGCTTTTTATTTGACGCGTGTGCGGCGATGGCGCAGCCATTGATCGAGGGTGCAGCCATCGATCGAGGGTGCAGCCATCGATCGAGGGTCGAATTCGAACCGTGTGTGATCGGCATCGCGCTCGCTGAAGGTATGCCTTCAGGGAAGTCGTGCACTGTATACGCAACTGCGCACAATTTTGTGAGTCACTTATAACTGCTTTGCCGTTATTTATTGCCAATTATGGACTCAGACTATTGTACTATCATTTCATAGAGTCCCTGGCACGTAATAATATGCTACACAGTGGCAGTGGGGGTCGCAAAATACCAATTTATTACTAATAAACCCCAATGATCCGATCGAAATTAAGGATTTCTGTAGGATGATTGGGGGAGCACGTACCACCCCACCTTCCCAACTGGCTCTTCCAGTGAGTAGAGCGGCTCGCAATCGGAAGGTGGCGAGTTCTATTCCTGGTTCGGAGGGGTTTACTCAGTCCATCATCGCTCCCTCTGGGTTTGATGAAGTGCGTCCCACTTAGTTGCAAAGTCAACAGTGGTTTTCCTATAAAATAATGTGGAATTCCCACCACTGCCTCAGGACTGTCAACACCAATGGTTCAATGCTCAATTGATTAGGAAATTACTCTTGACTATTAACCAGGGTGGCCTGCAGGAATTGAACTGCAAACCTCTGCAGCATGAGCAGTGAACTTTTGCTGGCCATGTTGCCACACAGTCGGGCCTGTTGCTATGACGGTCACACCCTTCGCATTTGACTTGGGTCAGTGTAGGCTGCCGGAGAGTGACTGCGTCTGTGTAGGCCACCTGAGGGTGACTGCGTCTGTGTGGGTCACCTGAGGGTGACTGCGTCTGCGTTGGTCGCTTGAGTGCACTACTGCGTCTGTGCAGGCCATTGAAGACGGCAACCTGGAGGAGATGGAGGAGGTGGTGCGAGCCAAACGGGCGCGCAAGCGGAAGGCGTCGCCCAGCTCGGTGGGGATGGAGCCGGAGGTGATCGAGGAGCCTCCCCCCCCGCCGGTCAAGGAGAGGCACAAGAAGAAGAGGGGCCGCCCCCCCGCGGCCGACAAGCCAGTGCCCAACCCGCCGTCCCTGCTCAACAAGATGAGGAAGGTCCTGGACGCAGTGCTCAAGTACAAGGACGGGTAAGTGGGAGCGTCCCTTGTACAAGGCACTGATTGGCACGCGGAGTACATGACAAACGCGGAATGTGCCCCCCCCCCCCCCCCCCCCCCCGTATATGGCCTTTAACAAACAGTTTGGGGCAAGTGCTGTTAGCGAGCACCTACGAAGGCCTGCAAGGCGCGTGAGGGGGATAGGTTAGCCAGCACCACGCCCATCCGCCTTTGACTCCCCAGTGCTGATGTTTACACAGAACCTCGGGGATGCTCGAACCCACTGGAACTGCTGAACCAGCGAGAGAGGTGTTACAACAAGAGGTTATTTGTGGCGATGAGCAAGCAAGCGGGGTCTGAGCTGGAAAGGAATTCCATCCACGGACGCAAGCACGTCAGTTGTGTTAATGGGGGAGATTAGGGAGAGAGAGATTAGCATGAATGAGCTTCCATCGCCGCATAAATATCATCCCCGCATATGCGCACAACAGCAGTGTTAATGAGAGATTAGCACCATGAGAGTGCAATCCTAAGGGCATGTGAGCATGAGAGTGCAATCCAAAGGACATGTGAGCATGACCGCTTGTGTTGCGATCGAAACGTCGTGATATATTATTTTCATTTTGTGTTATTTTTCCACCTACGTGACTTTACCAATAGAACCAAAGAGTATGGTTTCCTGCAGTCACGAAAACTTCAAATCAAGATTGGGTCACTGGGTTTGTAGCATGGTGCGCTAACCACGACGCTACCACTCCTCACACTTGAATGTATACATAGCAAGCACATAATGACACGTAAACAGACATTTTAAATCCATAATATATATCTCGATGCCTCGCGTTTGTAGTGGATTCAGCCGAGTCGCAGATGTACTCTTTGGAGGCAACACATATTTATTAATACCAACACATTAACACAAGGTGGTTACTGCCCCTTTACCAGGTAACCTATGGTGGTGGACTACCAGGCTAACTACGCTAGTTACTGGGCGTAGCTACAACGGACAGGACCCTGGCTTGTGTCCTTGTCCACGTGTTGGTGACTTCTTCTTGGACGTAGAACGTAGATCATAGATCTTCAGATGACAACAACAACGCTGAACCCTGGTCCCTGTGGGGACCCCGTTTATATGCTCCTGGGTCGTGGCTGGCCCCACACTTGACCACGACCACCTTCGAGGAACCTCTTACCCTTTCTCGACCCTTCCCGTAGGATCTCACCCTGACACGTGACCACCCCCTAGCCCCCACTTGGAGCCCCTGTGTCGATCTTACTTGTCACGTGCCTTCCAGGGTCAACCAGAGTGCCGTGGCCTTGGGTATCCTCATCCCATGGCTGACACTCTCACACTCCCTCCTGTAGGGGTCAGCACTGAACGCCATGCGTGGTGCCACTGAGTGCTATCCCAGCGCTCACCGAGCCCCCTCTAGGGCTGATACTACACCCACCTACGGGGTGTCCGCGATGACGATGCATCGCACGTCGTGCCTCGCTAGAGCCGGCATTACTCAGTGACATTCACGATGTCGCTACATACGTGATGTCCGCGATGTGAGCACTTCGCACGCCGTGCCTCTCTGGAGCCGGCACCACACAGTGACATCCGCGATGTCACTATACGTTTAATGATCGTGATGACTGGTGGAGAAAGGCAGCAGCAGCGACAGCTCCTGTTGTTCATAATAAAGTTTTTGGGTTAGATCGCGTTATTTATAAATGTGTCGTAACCCTCCATCACCCGACACGGCCAATCAGCAAAAAAAGTGTCACGTCAAAAGACAAATAGTTCACTACTTTAGCCCACCGGTGTTTTGAAGAGTGAATCCACAACATTTACAGTTTTTGAGTACGACGTTTCACTGGTAATTACATCCAGCATCATCGGGCAATTCGCCAGAATGGTGAAGCCCTCACTTGTTCCCGTTCTTAAATAGAGCAGCAGGGTGACGTTATCATTTAACTCATGCAGGTGCGACGATTTCAGTAGGGGTGGGGGGGGGTATTGTAATTATATAATAGATTGGTAATCAGTCAATTGTTATAATTAGTAATGAGTTGTAATGTGTGTTATTGTAATTATATGCTACGTTAGTAATCAGTTAATTAGTATGTGTTTCCCCTATAAGGAATTGTAATTGGTATTATTTAATAATAAGCTTCCAGGCTGAACTAAGCCTGTAGCTGTCAGAGCTCCTGTTGCTTCACAGCTCACTAGGACATCGTGTGGTGTGACACGCGTTGAATCGTTATCTTTGGCCTGGGCTTGTAAGCGGTATTTGCGAATGTGCTAAAGCCCGTGCAGTGTGAAAACAGAAAGATTAATTGCTTAATAGCCCCCAACCCTTCTCCGCGTCAGTCTTGCGTAAGAGCCCGGTGTGGCGCGACGCATAGGCACAAGCGTCACCGCTTCCTGCGGCTTTCACGTGCATCCCAGGGTCTAAGGTCAGAGCGATCGCCTGCTCAAACCAGCATTTCAGACGGAGCCTGTCTACCGATCACAGTCCCGAGCCAATTATGGAAATTACACATTTTATATGGTGGGGGCGAGTGACCACAGGACAATCGCAGTTGATTTTTCCAACACAGTCGTTCTCGCTTTATCGGCCCCGGATGGAGGTATAATTGACGAAGTAAACCACCACCAACCAGGATTCGAACTCCGCAGCCTTGAGATTGCGGGCCGCTTGCTCTATCGCTGGGTGGCCACCAGGCCGGCGGTGTGTGGAGGTACGGACACGGGAGGAGGGAGGAGAACCGTCTGCTTCTTTGTTTTATAAAAACGATTTGGGAGGTGGGGGGTGGGTTTGGGAAGCGGTTACAGTTACTGCCACCACCTGGGTGCATGGAGCTGAGTCACAATCTCATGACACCAGTTGGGACACCTGGACCCCTTTCGCTCAACGTTGACAATGGGACCTCACCTATTCTTGCCTTCACCAAACACAACTCAGCCGTGTGACTCACGGCGAATGCTGCAATCTTGCATCATGCGAGTGTGGCTCCTATCCTCTTCCCCTCCCTTCCTCTTCCCCTCCCTTCTACCCCCACCTAGGCCACCACCACTTGTGAGAGAGTATCTCACAATTCGCTTTGTTTACGCGTTATCTCTCGCTCAGATCGCAGGCGCATTCCTGCTGACCTCCAGACGCCTGTGTGCGTGGGCGTGTGTGCATGTGTGTGTGGGGCCTTGTCTGCAGGTCTGGCCGGCAGCTCAGTCAAGTCTTCGTGCAGCTGCCGTCACGCAAAGAGCTCCCTGAGTACTACGAGCTTATTCGAAAGCCTGTCGACTTCAAGAAAATCAAGGTGACCAAACCATGGTGCCTTCCATCCCCGCCTGGTGTGCCCTTACATGATCGCCGCACCATGGCCGTGCGCGTGGGCGATTCTTCGTTCAGCGTGGAGTGTTCATGCTCGCAATAAGCACATTGCATTGCCCGTGCAGGAATCGATCACTTGAAAATATTTTTTCTCCTCGACCCCGTTTTTTCTGAACCCCGTAAGAATGGCCGGAGAATGGGGGCGGGGGTGGGTGACCGGACCTCAGACATTGAACCACCGTGGCAAAAATTTGATCGTCATTGCTCCCAGAGGGGGGGGGGGGGGGGGGGGAGGGAAAAAAACGGCTGATCCGGACATCGCATTTTGTATTTTAAAGTTTTAGCGGTTATATCCCCCCCCTTCACTTGTTCCCCTTTCTAATCCACCGCTCTCGACCATTATCTCTGCGGTTGTAGGGTTCGTGTACCCAGGTAGCTTTAATCGGCCCCCATTTGGGGGAGAATTACTCCGAGGTTGCGACTGGACCGAGTACATTGTGCACTCATAGAATATATCCCCGCTGTGTCTCTTGTTCGTTGAGTTCAAGAATAATATTTTTAAAACTTTTTTTTCTCTTTTACTCACTGATGAGCACATGCCCAAAAGCCCCAAAATGTAAAGCGGCCAGCAACAAAACAGCGAACTTATCAAAGTTGTAATGAATCATAGTTACTACTAACATGTTTCTTGAATTGAGCAAAGTTATCATTATTATTACAAGAGTTTGGTAAATAAGAAATTATGATGATGGGAGGGAATTCCAAAGTGGAGTTGTGCCAGGGGAAGAAGCAGAAAGAGAAATGTTGTGACCTGCATTGTGGTGGGCGAGTGGGTGACTGTGGTGTTGTGACCTGCAGTGTAGTGCGGTGGTTGAACATGGTGTGTGTGTGTGCAACAAAACAGTGGAATGTTAATCAGCAAAGATCCTAATCTGGCAGTTCACCTGCATTGATTTTCAAGCAAGCCTGACTGCTGATGAGACATTGAAGGTCAAAACCAATGCTGCTGTAAAATTTCACTTCCAGAAGGTTGCATGGCCGGTTGGATGTGTAAAAAAAAAAGTAATCCATCGGAAGAAGGGGGCGTATGGTCTACCTGTTGATTTTGTTACTTATATTCTTCATAACGACGCTATTGATCACGTTACATCTGGGTTACCGTGAGATGCATCTGCTGCGTGCTCTTTCACGCACTGCGGGAGGCTTCACGCACTGCAGGAGGCAGGGAGGGTGGAAGGCTGCTTGTGCCGCGTGTGTGGTGTGCGCTGGAAACCTTGTCTGCCACAGGCTGCACGGTGCGGTGTGCTCTGAAGCCGCCCACACTCCGCTTTGCTACAATGTCCTGAAGCTACATCTCTCTCTCTGCGTAGCTCGTGGCCTCTGATAACAAATTTGTCAGCAAAATATATTCGGCCGAGGACGTACAAACAGACAACAAGGCCACACGGAGTTTAATCTAATTTCCACTTGCGAGAGGCATGGCCTTGCTTATTGACAAGTTACCGAGCTTGTAACATAGAAGCTTCTACATGCAATTGAGGAGTTGAGGGCGAGCTTTGTTCGCGGAAATTGGAAGAATTGAGTGAGGAAATTCCTCCCTTAATACCATATTATTTCCACTTGTACACAATACGAGGAAGCTGCACTTGCAATCTAGAGGTCACCGGTTCGATTCCATCTTCCGCCGTGGCAGTTGAAACAACTGAAAGTTTCTTAAAACCCCACCACAGCCGCCTCTGTCCACCCAGCAGCAATGGGCACAACCACTTGCGAAGCACAATTTTGTTTTCGGCGAGCCATCGAACAAAGACGGTCACTGCATCCCTTGCTTTCAGATGCGCTCCCACGGCTATCTTGAACGCTCTTTCCATCCGATATTAGTAAGCCACTGGAGCTATGTACTTTTAAATCTAGATTGAAAACTCATTCTTTTTGAACGGCTTTTCGTGTTTAGTTTGTTGTCCTTCACCGGCACCTCCGATGAGCATTGTTGGCTTCTAACATACATGCGTACATTCCAATCAATCTGTGTGCCTTAGCAAGGTAAAGGTGCAGCCCTGCAATTGCCAGCTCGCTCACGTCACTGCTGGCAGGAGGGCCAGGGAGTATTTGGCCTACTCTCTCACAATGACCAGACATCTAGGAGGAGGTGGGAGTAGACCCACGCCTTATCCCACCACACTCGACCTGCCGACTGACTTAGCTGTGGCTGTACCCATTCACACTCCCGGATGGACAGAGGCCGTGGGAATTTGAGAATCTTGCCACCGTCGTGTCAACTGCCGCGCCGGGAGATGGAATCGAACCGCCAGGCCCCGGCTTGCGAGTCCAGCGCGCCGTTGTGACCATTACACCACTGTGGCAGCCGCCGCCGCGGACCGAGCTGTAACTAATCGCATCAAAGTTACAGGAAATGAATTTGATTTCATTTTTATTTCTGTTTATGCACTGTTTTCAATTTTTTCTGTAACACAGTTCTTTTTGCACTGCTTTCTACGTGATATTGTGGCTCCGATTTCTATTTTCGTCATTTCTGTAACCTTATTTCATCGTATTGCTCAAGATGCCATGTTGGTGACCCAGGTCAGTCACCTGTACATGAGATGATAGAATGGCGGCAGTGCATCGAGGCTCTGACACAGCAAATCTTGCACCGTCTTATTTTACCCAGTAAAGCCACAGCGAGTCCCAAGACTTGTGTTGAGGGTGGGGTTGTGCCACATTTGGATGTTTGACCAAACACCAATGACATGTGCCTTCGCTATGGGAGGAAACCGGGAAGACCTGGAGGAAACTCTCACACACAAGTCACACACCTCGCACACACACCACACACACACCACACACACACCACACACACACCACACACACACCACACACACACCACACACACACCACACACTAACCTCGCACACACCACACACACACCACACACACACCACACACCACATACAAACCTCACACACCACACAATCACTGACCACACACTGTCAACAAAGACAACGATCCCCCCCCCCCCATATCCTGTAACAGACTATTGGGGCAAGTGCTGTTAGCACCTATGAAGTTCGGCAAGGCACACGAGACAGTGGGTGGCCCGCACCAAACCCGGCTAATGCTCATGTTTACACACCGCACCAGGTACTCATTGACGGCTTAGTTGATGTCGGGGAAGGCCCAGTACAAGTTAAGATATTCGTCAGTGAGAATCAAACTCGGGTTGCTAAGTTTGTAACTCGATGCGCTAACAACGACACTACCGCTCCCCACCTCATGGCACCCACACTCGCACACCCATGCATCGCTCACGGTCTTGTGTGTCGCGGTCCCCCAGGAGAGGATTCGAATCCACAAGTATCGCAGTCTGGATGACCTGGAAAAGGACGTGATGCTGCTGTGTCAGAACGCGCAGATCTACAACCTCGAGGGGTCTCTGGTGAGCCTCTCCTCCAGCACCGGGCCCCCGCAGCGCTCCGTGCTGGATAACATGGCCTGTGTTCAAGCATTACAGCAGCAGGGATGCATTCAAACTTCCCCTGTACATGAACCCTTCCTCTTTCCGGGACATCTGCAAGTTGCAGGGTGGGTGTCCCGTTCACCGCTGAATCTCGGAACACGCAAGCGGTTACCGTTAATTTTATTTAGAGAGGCATAGCGCTGCAGTTTTTAAAGACATGGTACTGTACTCATCGCAGAGAACCGTAGCGACAGGACCGCACTCTCGATGATAGCCGGCGCTAAACTGTCACACGCCCTCCCACGTGGCCTTTTACTTCCGATTACATTCAGAATTGATTTAGAAGAAAAACCTACGACGCATGCGTCCGTCATGGGAGCAGGAAAGGGTTAATCAGTCCCACTCTTGAACCTCCTTCCGTTCCTCTCGTCAAGTCTCACCTCTTCTCCATTGCCCGTTCCCTTCCTCGTCCCTCCCGTCACCCCTCCACGACTTCCTGTCCCTCCCCTCCCCTGCTCTCTCCTGACCCCACGTCCCCTTTATTTTGCGGTCGCTCATTCCTCGGGCCTAGCACGCCCCTGCTATCTAAATCACTCTATTTTTGTTACCGCTGTTAAACTATGTAAAGCGCCTTGAGCTAAGGCGCTATATAAATATTAAATAATAATCCAGCTGTGTGCCGTCTGCACTAAAACTCAAGTCGGGGAGAATTTCCTGCTTTTTTTCCTTTTACAGTAATGATCCATTTGGTGGAACTTCCACATTCCTATGGCGGGGCTAAGTCCAGCCATAGGACAACCACCCTTGACTTAACACAGAGTGGTATTGCATTTATTGGCTCCTGAGAGAGGGATGATGGGTTGCGTAAACTCCAAAACAAATTTTTTACCTCACAACCTCGAGAATGGACATCCCGACCGCGTACTCCAGAATATAAATAAATAACCAGACGATACACCTCTTCCTTTTCATATCCGTGTCTCCATGTTAAACATTGAGGTCGTTTTACACCTCCCTTCAGCCACACGGCCTTCTGCGAGTGCCATCATTTCAGCTGGGACCATAGTCACCAAGAAAACAGTTGGTAACACACTATGCCGTGAAGGACTGAAATCCTGCAGCGCCCGCAAGGTCCCCCTGCTCAAGAAAGCACATATACATGCCCGTCTGAAGTTTGCCAATGAACATCTGAATGATTCAGAGGACAACTGGGTGAAAGTGTTGTGGTCAAATGAGACCAAAATGGAGCTCTTTGGCATCAACTCAACTCGCCGTGTTTGGAGGAGGAGGAATGCTGCCTATGACCCCTAGAACACCAATCCCACCGTCAAACATGGAGGTGGAAACATTATGCTTTGGGGGTGTTTTTCTGCTAAGGGGACAGGACAACTTCACCGCATCAAAGGGACGATGGACGGGGCCATGTATCGTCAAATATTTGGTGAGAACCTCCTTCCATCAGCCAGGGCATTGAAAATGGGTCGTGGATAGGTATTCCAGCATGACAATGACCCAAAACACACGGCCAAGGCAACAAAGGAGCGGCTCAAGAAGAAGCACATTAAGGTCCTGGAGTGGCCTAACCAGTCTCCAGACCTTAATCCCATAGAAAATCTGTGGAGGGAGCTGAAGGTTCGAGTTGCCAAACGTCAGCCTCGAAACCTTAATGACTTGGAGAAGATCTGCAAAGAGAAGTGGGACAAAATCCCTCCTGAGATGTGTGCAAACCTGGTGGCCAACTACAAGAAACGTCTAACCTCTGATTGCCAACAAGGGTTTTGCCACCAAGTACTAAGTCATGTTTTGCAGAGGGGTCAAATACTTATTTCCCTCATTAAAATGCAAATCAATTTATAACATTTTTGACATGCGTTTTTCTGGATTTTTTGTTGTTATTCTGTCTCTCACTGTTCAAATAAACCTACCAATAAAATTATAGACTGATAATTTCCTTGTCAGTGGGCAAAAGTACAAAATCAGCATGGGATCAAATACTTTAATCCCTCACTGTATATTTTTAAAGTAGACTATACGCCTTCGCCACATGTACAACTGCAGACGAACCAGAGTCCGCATCACAACCGGTCGTCACATTCCGCTCTGGAGCAGTGAATTGGGGGGTGGGGGGCACGATGCGGTTTTGACTTGAGGCATTGTTGGCAAAGTTTCAAGAAAATGTAACAAACAAATCTCACCCGGGCAGGGTGGGAGGGGCTGGGGCGAGGGGGGATTGTGTTCTCTTCCTGATGTAAGTAAGAGCGTATCGGTGGCTTGTTTCTTGAGCGTGCCGGTTGATGTTCTACACCGGGAGTGACCTTGTACCACCGGTGGGGTGGGGACTGCTAGATCTACGAAGACTCCATCGTCCTGCAGTCCGTGTTCACGAGCACGAGAGAGAAGGTGGAGAAGGAGCCAAGCTGCGATGACGTGAGTGACGATGATGAAGATGATGACGGCTCTGAGTCCGAGTGTAAGCTGCTTCTCTCCGCTCCTTCCTTTTTTCACGCTTTAAGCGATGTTGCTGGCATATGCACGTGCTTTTTGTTGGGATTCTGTTAACTCGCACTGTTTATCTGCGCCGGTAACCCCACTACATTTAAAATCTCAAAACGGACATTTACACCGCATTGCGCAAACGGTCGCCGGCTTGTGCGTCTCTCGACGTCGTCGCTGTGCGAAAGCGCGGACGTTCTAATTTCAATTTGTCTGACACAGCCCACTCGGTGAAGGTGAAGATCAAGCTCGGAAAGAAGAAGGAGAAAGGGAAGGAGAGGGAACGGGCTCGCGTGGGCCGGCGGCGGTCGGGCCGCGGGGCCAAATCCAGGCCCGTGGTGAGCGACGACAGTGCCGATGAGGACAACGTGAGTCAAAGCCAAATTTCAGAGTCCTCCTCCTGGGTGACTGCTGTTGATGCGAGGGATTGTGACGCTGTGGATTAGTCCTGAGTCGTTGCCCGCTCTCTCTCTGGGTCATGGTTGTGGATCTTTTGAGGTCTTTTGTTCCGTTGATCTTGTTCAAGCCCGGGTCGCCAAAATTACAAAATCATTCAAGTTCATTAAATACATCAATGAAGCAGATAGAAAGCAGACTAAAAAACTACCTCGTAGAGATCAGAGCAAATGCAATCGCATTACAAATAGAATTGAAAACAGTGCACAAACAAACATTTAAATAACTGTTTATTCTGCAATGATTTCACGAATTGCGTTTACAAGTTTATTCATAGTCAAATTAAGTAGAAAAAACACGTAAATGAAATTAGGGCAATTATTGCACTAGTATGTAAATAGACGAGGATATACGTATTTACAACCGCAGGTGAACTTATTGTGGGCATTTGTGCCTTAAAAATCATGCCAAAAGAGCGTTGGCTTGATAGGCGGTGCTGTGACCGTACCGCCTTCCTTGGGCAATCCAAGCCTGAAAGGAGTTGGAAGTGAGGGCTTTTCTACCGAGGGTCAGGGCAGCTGGGTATGTGTGGCAGCGTTCCTTCACCGCCAACTGTCTCGGTTGAAATTCAAAGCCTTCGCTGGGAACATTCAAGCCTGCAGTTGTTTGTGTTGGATCATCTGTGGGCCCTTGGCCCGATTTTAATGTGGCACGGGTGAACCCCCGTGCCTCAGAGTTCAGGAAGGACTGGTGTTCGATTCCAGACTCGGACGCTTTTCTGCGTGGAGTTTGTATGTTCTTCCCCCTGTACTGCAATGGGTTGCTTCTTCTGGCAGTCTCCGGTTTCTCCCGTAGCTAAAAGCATACAATGTAACTGGGATTGGCCAAAACACCCCAATGAGCCTGTATTTTTGGGTAAAAAGTTATTATTTTAAGTGAGTAATTCCACGAAACAAGTTACTCTCAGTGCCACACTCATTACCATGCTTAAAGGAAAGAATGGTGAACTGATCTTTGACCACCAGGAACAGGTTTAGATAGAATTTTTGGTGAGGTCTTGGGGGAGGAGAAACCCCTCTCTGGGCTCAGGTGGGATTGGCCCTGCTTGGGCTATATTTCGTCATATATTAGAGGAAGTAACCGCTTCTTGTGAGTGGCTGCCATCTGTGAAGAAAACGCAAAGAGTGATCCAGAGCCTGATATCACGTACACTGCTGGGTAGAGATGTAGGTCATTTGAACAGAACATATATTTGCTTTTTGACCTGGTTAATGCGTATGGTACCGTAAATAGGACTGAGCTGTTGATTATAATTCTTCATGGTTTCAAAGTTCCTGACCCTCAGCTCACAATCATGAACTTCCTTCATGATGGTGGACAGGCCTGGGTAAAGCTGCGTGGCCACGAGTCAGATCCATTGTCGGTTCACCTTGGGGTGCAACATGGATGTTCTATAGCCCCTACGCTATTTAACACCTTTTCCCACCTAATTCAATAGGTTTTTCATGGCTGTACCGGTGGAATTTCCATCTGGTACAGATACGATGTGAGGCTAATCTATGCCTGGGTGCAGGGATGGCTCGCTTTTTGTGTCAACCATGTTATGTGTGCAGATGGTCTGGCAATTGCTGCCCACTGAAGAGTTGGATAAGCTACTGTTGAACCTGGAGTGTGCTACTCGTTTTATGTAATCGAATGCTGCCCTCCCCATGAGTGATAGGGGCAGTTGTGGATAGGGTAGAGAAATTTCTATACCTGGGCAGTGTGCTTACGACCAGCTCCGGTTTGGCAGCTGAGGTCACACTCTGAATCAATCGAGTGGCATCTTTAATCGGCTGCGTAACTTGAGGAAGCTACCTGGACTGTCGCTCCATACAAAGCTCTGGGTCTGCTGGAACACAATTATTCCCTACCTTCTCTAAGCTTGTGAAACGTAGAGCCCTTTAAAAGAACATCTGTGCTGGTTTTAAACATTAAGGCTGGCCTGCCTATGATCCATCGTGGGTTTAACCAGACTAGATTGTGTGAGGAGCTCACCAATCCTTGTAAGATCTGGGCACAGTCCCATCTGTGGGCTCCTCCGACAGGTGAGGCTGTGTTGGCTGGGTTATGCAACCCGCATGCCCAACCACCGCATGTCCAAGCAGCTTCTGTTTGGTCGGATCGAGGGGGCTAAACGAACGAAGCACCGGGCGGCTAAAACGCAGCAAGTTTGCACAGTGGGGGGAACGCAGGTGGGGGTGCATTTGCCAGTCATCTCAGTCAGTCAACCCATGGTACCTGGGTCTGTCCCATGACCTCTTTCCAGCGAGACCTCCACACTTCACACAGCCTCAAGGTGCAACTCGCCCGGCACAAGCGCCGTGGTGATGTCACCATCATCGTGGCGAATGGCGGTTGTGTGTAAATGTATGTGGGATGTGTGAGCGAGAGCGTGTAAATGTTTGTCTCGTGGTTTACAGAGTTGGTATATTTTCCTTATCTTGTGAATATATAATAATTATTCTAAACGGCTTTGATTTAAATAAACACTTCTGGTATTGAGCTACTGTGGATATGGAAACCTTCCCTTTCTGTGCCGGTCCTCTTAGATGGCTCTGCACAGCGTTCATCATTTACCACGCCCTTGCATTTTACGTGTACATTTCTGATGGCCCACAAATGATGTATTTAAATGCAGCAGCTTTACTTTTAAGAGATGCGATACAACTGGAAATGTTGCCTTGCGCATTCTGAGCTCGCCACTGTGTTACAAGGGCATTGTGATTCTGATATTTTTCAGGGTCAGTCGGAGGTTAGTAGCGAAGTTGAGTGAAAGATCGACGTCATTCCAGACGCACGCCCGGCGTGGTGGTGGAGCGGCGTTTTGAGTGAACGGCGTGGATCACAAATGCGCGTCGCAGCTTGCGCGCGCACGGAGAAACCTTGACTCGTGTGCATCTAAAGTCCACACGCACGCACCGTTGCAACACAGAGTTTACGTGTTACCCAACGGACCCGTTTTATCACCGCCGGTGTGTTCTTCCAAGCCGATGTTCGGATCTAAAGCGGTCTCTCGGAATGACTGACGGTAGTACTCGTAGGATTTCAGTCCTAGATCTTCATGTTTGCATGAACAATTTCTTCAGGGGCCAAATGCCGAGGGCCACCCTCTCCGTGTTGTCGATGCCGCGTGCAGACGCTGGCTGCTGAACGAGTGTTAGCGTTCGCACGCCCCGGTCGCAGGTTCAGTGGTCACGTTTCCTGCAGCGCTCGTCAAATACTATTTCGTGTGGTGTATTGATAATCGTATCAGTGTTTCATTCTCGCGTCACGCAGACTCTAGCATGTATGTAGCAGGCAGCTTTTTATATTGCAAATCCGGTCCAAGTTAGAACACTAAGGAGGTGGGGGCAGGGGGGGGGGTGGTTTTTAGGTGCAATGGATGATTCGTTTTTCCGAGCGGGCCACGAGAGATACTGTGCGTGGCATATCGGTGCTCTGCGGCGGTGCCGAGTCTGCGGCGTGGGTATTTGGTGTCGCCGCGTAAAACCAAGCTGTTTTTTTCTCAGTAAAAAGCCGTAAAAATGCAATTACGTGTAAGCACCAGTTGCATTTTGTTTTGAGAAGCTTCCAGTGTGTGAGATTAATGAACTTGTGAAACGACAAAATAAACACCTAACATTACATACGTGTGTCCGCTTTCATGTATTTGCTGCTCGTGCGATTGTATTTACAGTGCCCGTTACCCAAGAAGCGTCGAGATCTCAAGACTCTTTTTCAAGAGGGTCCTGCAAACTTTTCATAGTAGGGGCGACAATTTCTGAGTCCCAATTCAGTCCGAGTAAATTTCCAGATTTGGCAAATTTGGCCTACGTCGCAGGATCAAGTTTTTTGTGGGTTAGATCGCGTAAATATATTAATGTGTCGTTAAAACCTGCCACCACCCGACACAGCCAACGAGTAAGGGTTGTCACATAAACAGAACATGTCAATTCGTCACTAGTACAGCACACCGGTGTGTTGGAGAGCCAAACCACAACATCTTTATTGTCCGTGGAGTGAAGCAGATGTAGCCGGGGCCCATATTGTCTCCTGCTACGATCGTAACGAGAGCGATCGATGTGCTATTGTCACAATTGGTTGTGGTGGCCGTTTGTATGTTGAACTTTTTTTGCACCATACGTAGCCAACCACGCTAATCGGAGGTGCGGGGGAAGGACGAGTTCACAAAGCAGGAACACGATTGTGCCACGTGACGCAACACTTTATTTCGAAAGTAGTCTTCGGGGGAGCACTTGTTTCTCTGCAATCATGACCAGAGACACCGCATCAGCCCACATGCCACAAAACACCACACTGCTCAACACCATCTGGGCAAGGGCCTAATGTGCACGAGCAGCTACGGGTACAATCCCTAAGTCACCAATGTATCACGTGAACCCTAACTTTACCTGTGGCAACGAAATGGTGCACAAGACGCCTCGCTTCACGTGGCAATTTCACCCTGATACGCACATGCAGCTACTCCAACGCTTTATCCGCAGCTCGTTACACAGCCCAAACAAAATTGTGACAAAAAAAATTGGACCAGTGATTATGCAATATGGACTAGAAAAGAAATGTTACCAATGTATAAAACCTCGTTTTAGTGGAGCCTCTAAAATGTTACATGCCAGACAGCAGGAATTGTTTTTCCACAAACGGTGCTTTGGGTGAGGTGTCCATAAAAGATCATGCTCCAAAAAGTTCAACCAGCACATAGCCCACAATGATGTTTTGAAGATGTTAGCACTCCCAAAGTGACCTTTAAATTACGTAAAAATAATTTCACGATGGGTTTAATTGCATCTTCACATAAACGAAGAATTATATTTACCTTTTCCCCCAGTTTTCCCAGAATTTTAGATGCGATGCTGTCACGCTGATGTAATTTCTTCACATGAAAACAAAAACTTTTGTATGGTCCAAAAACGTCTATGTGATGACATGCACCTCTGATCAGCACGGTTGGCTACATACGGTGTGAAATAAGTTCAACGTACATGCCATTTCTTGGTCCCAGTAGGTGACATGAAGATCTTCAGTCTGAAGGTACTTTCAAACTCGGTATTTAGCAGTCGGGCCTCGTTCAAGCCCAGAAATCATCCCACGTCGGGCATCTGGCTATGATTCGGAAAGCCCGACCACACCTGCACTCCCCCTCTTCACCTTTAACCTTTTTTTTCGCTCGTGAACCTGCTCAAGTGTGGGGAGAATCTGTGCTTGAACTTGTGAAAGCTTTCCTGGAGCATGTCAGGGTTAGGACTGCGTGCGTCAAAGGGCAACGCAGCAACAGGAATATTGTAAAGATTCCACGTAGAGATTCAATGATGCAATCGCTCGGTGTTTGCAAAAAGAGACGAAAATGAGGATCTCGGGACTTAGTGCTTCATAGCAGTATTGGAATATGGGACTTCTTTACCTCCTGGTTCTCCAGGCTTCTGACTCGTCTTCGTCACGGGTACCGTCCATAAGGTTAATGTTCGCGCTGTGTTGGAGTGTTCATAGAGACAAGGCAGTGACGTGAATGAGAAATAAACTAGTGTAGTGGCATCGGGGGATGCCACTGCATGCCACGTTGGGCCAGCCCGTGTGTAAAGCACGGGACAGGCTGCTCACACCACCTACAACACAGCAGTGTGCAACGTGCACTCGTTGTGCGGTGTCAGCCCTCCGAGGCTAGGGAACGAGAGCGCCGGGAGTGGCGCAGGGGTGACAGGGGGCCATGGCACTCCGGATGAACCCGGAGGTCTAGTGGCCGGAGGTACCGGGGGTGGGGCCCCAAAGAGGGAGGATCAGGGACCCCAGGACAGGTTCCAGGGGCCTCTGGAAAGGTCGAGAAGGGAGGCAGGCCTAGGGGCCCCGGGACTGGGGATATAAGCCGGACCCCTGAACGGGTCCGGCGGTTGTTGCTGGTCTGAAGACTTGAAGACGTCCTCCTAAAGAAGAAGCCCAAGGGTCAAAACCAGGACTCGAGTCGGAGTCCGGCTTGACAGCTCCCCCCCCCCCCCCCCCCAGTCGCGTGAGGGCGAGTTAGCCTGGAGAGACCACTCTCCCAGTTACCTGTTGGAAGGGGCAGCTACCCCCCGCGTGTTAACAAGTGTTGTTGAAATAAACGTGTTGCCTCCATGAAGCCTCACTCTCCCTCTTGTTATGTATCTCGTTTATTGTTAGATTTTAATCACAGCTCCTATGATTACTGTTGTTACATTGTTTTTATAGCTTTATTTTGGTGATTTCGAAAACATATGGTTAAGCCATGTTTCTTGTAGGAAGTGCGGAGTTGGTCTGATAACTTTAATCTAAATTGTCTTATGGCTGTTATTGTTTGACTTGCATCACACTGGGATGTTTGCACACATCGTTGTAATACGGTGGGTTTTTTTTCTGGAAGATTTGCTGGTTTATCCAGGATGTTTCTGTTGCGCGACGTCGCTTTAAGATGTTCTTTGTTCATATTTTGTTTGTTGCGGTTGCACCCGACTCAAAAGCCGCATGGCTCACAGGGCTATACCTAATAAATGAAACTTGAAAACTTGAAACTGTACCCACTACACTAGTAATAAGCCGCACAAGATGCGCTCACCCTCGTAGACCGACTCGGAGGCACGAAGATAAACCACAGACAATCGGGAAGGCAGCAGCCACGTCATGACACCAACAATTGCCCAAGTCCTGCAGTCTGTATGTATATGTTGAACTTCTTTCGCACCTTACGTAGCTAACCGTGGCAATTGAAGGTGCTATCGGCCAATTAATGACCACATGTGGAAAGAAACCAGAGCAACCGGAAAAAATCCAAACGTGCAAGGTGGAAACACACTATCCCATACAGACGAAGCACATGGAGTCTTCCTTTTACTGTACTGCCTTCTGGTGAGCCAGAATATGGCTCCTCGAGTGCTGGTTTACAGGCGTGTGGCAACCACCGCTCAGATGGGAGTGTCGTGTCCTCGCAATGTGAGAGGCCTTGAAGAAACGGCAGTTCCTGAAGTTGCCACAATGATATTTCAATGTGGAGCCCTCCAAACACGATAAGTCTGTCTTCCCCGTGAATTGTGGGCCCGTTCATTGAATGTTCTTGTAGTTGGCAAATATGTAGCAGTCACAAGTTAGAGCAGGAATACAGACGGTTCAGTGATGGATGGCAAAACATTCGTACCATGCTCTTAGTTCTTTCGGTAAAGTCACACATTTGTAGATCGGCGCACAGGAACTTTGTTTATATTTACCAACTCTTCTTTTCGTGTGGCTGATGTTGATGGAGAGCAACGGCTGTAAATTTACACTGAGGTGGTAGAGTGGGACGATAGCGCCAGGAGCAGCTGAGGGTGTCGTGGTTGTGATGACGCCCCCGTCGTTATATGTAGATCGGGCAAGGAGTTGGTGCTGTTCTGGGTGACCATAGTCGCACACTGCCGGAGAGTTTTTTTGTTTTATATATTTAATCATCTTACCTTTTAACGTCATTCTGTCTGTGTGTGGCCGCTACTTGCGAGGGTTTACGTTTAACAAAAGACCCCATGTAGCACGGCATAAGCCGCATGGTGAGCCAGCGCTATTCCGATTTCGCATCCATCACCTTTAAAGTACTTTAATTAGCGATTTAGTGCTGTTTTTGTAATTTATGTATTACCTTGCGCCTCCCAGCGCGCGCCAAAGCACGCATTGGCACATGTGCATCCCTACCAAGGTGCACACGCGTTCGGTGGGGGGGGGGGGATTTCTCATTCGTGTGGACACTGCGCAAGAAACATTTATTACCATGACTGTTTACTCATTACCATTCCTGTTGCCTCTTATTCCCCACAAACTTTGCTTTTGCGGCCACGTCGTTATGTGAGGGAATGACACTTATGCACACGTTTTCTCTTTTAAAATAGGTACCTTTCTAAATATCACTGTCCTGCTCACAAAAAACAAGTTTGAGGGGAAGAAGAGCCTTTTTCTGTACTCTTGAGGCATACGCAGCCACGTAATATCACTTACTGCACAGGGCCAAACAAATAAATATACTGAATACTATTATGTCTTCATACTCTTGGGTCTTTCGGTCAAGTCACGTAAATAAAAAAATAATAGATCACGACGTTTCGATCGCAACACAAACAATCGTCTTCAGGTGAGAGAGAAAGCTGCTGAGACAAGGTCTTATATAGGCCTCAGAGGGGTGCATCA
Organism: Lethenteron reissneri; assembly: GCF_015708825.2. Classification (NCBI taxonomy): domain Eukaryota; kingdom Metazoa; phylum Chordata; class Hyperoartia; order Petromyzontiformes; family Petromyzontidae; genus Lethenteron; species Lethenteron reissneri. The sequence continues at coordinate 12,000,640 of NC_083817.1, forward strand.
AGGTAGGTGGGTGGAGCTAGAGATGGTCCAACCACAGAGACTGGGGCAGTGGACACTCAGCCTGTCAATGCAAAGACATCCAACCTAGTAATGAAACTCAGAGAGTCAGTTAACATAGGTAGAAAAGATGGAAACATCATAGCAAGTTACAACTTTACCTGGTTAATCTTCTTCAGCCGACTTAATGTCAGCCAATTAGTTAGTAAATAGAAAAGTAATTGTGTAAGTCGATGTGTGCATGTGAGTCCATATATGTGTGTGCGTGGTGTGTGTGTGAGTCGATGTGTGTGTGTGTGTAAGTCCATGTGTGTGTGTGAGAGTTGATGGGTGTGTGTGTACGTCCATGTGTGTGTGTAAGTCGCTGTGTGTGTTTGAGTCACGATGCCGGACGGGCAACTCTGTCGTGGACAGTGCTCATGGCGTCTGTGACCACCAGAGTGGCTAAACGGAGGCTCTGGACGGGTGCGAGGGGCTGGTAACCCCTCCACCTTCAATTAATTACCACTAAACCACAACTTAAATATGTAACTAATAAGCTTGTGCCGGGGGGACAGGCGTTTATGACGTCTCTTGACCAAACCCCAATTGGCGGAGCCAGGAGATTGAATCTTTACCCTCGGGGCTCCTCCAGAAACAACGAAAAGCCACTTCGTGTGGCGACGTGGAATGTTCGAACGCTCACTGCGGAGGAGAGGCTGCCACTCCTCTGTCGGGAGCTGGACCGGTACCGCCTGGATCTCTGTGGCATTCAGGCGGTCCGGTGGACCGGCTCTGGCAACTGTCACCATGAGGGGTGGACAGTCCTCTTCTCGGGGCAGGAGACTGCCAAACAACAGGGAGTGGCTCTTCTTCTGAGCAAAAGAATGAAGGGGGTGTGGGAGCGTGGCGGTGAGGTGTGGGAAGCTGTAAGCCCGAGGCTACTTTGGGCTCGCCTTCACATCAACCAAAGGCGAGGAGTGGTGGTCGTGGTTACTTATGCCCCCACTGAAGACAAACATCCGTGGAGGGATGCAGGCAAGGCCGATGAGTCAGATGCCTTTTATGACCTCCTGTCACAGGTGCTAGCTAGAGTCATGCCCGAGTTGGTCATGATGCTGGCACCTGGTCTGGGCCAGATCAGCTCAATAACAACGGCAGGAGGCTGCTAGATTTTTGTGCAGCCCATGGGCTTGTTATTACTAACACGCTGTTCCGGCATCGGTGCATTCCACACAACATCATGGATGCATGCCGGGTCCAAGCAAGAACATCTGCTGGACTACATAGTGACAGAACAGTGGATGCGGACCCATGTCCTTGACACCAGGACCTACCGTGGAGCTGATTTGCCCACTGACCATCGACTTGCCATCTGTAAGATGCGCCTGCCATTCTTCCACTCCAGTGGTGGGTGTACACCAGTGGCGGCTCCTGCAAAATCTCTCAGGGGGGGCAAATGTCTGGATGATTGATAAGAATAAGGTCCACCCATGCAATGGATAAATTAACAGCTTAAGCATGTAAAGGCAACTTCACTTCTTTAATATTAATGAAAAATAAAGTGACTCTTACAATACATCTTGTTTGTTTCTATACTCACTATTAATACAATCCACTCAAGTTTCTTTTATTAAAGATTCCACTAGGTGGCGACAAATTATATTGTTGGATGAAACGTGCTTACGTATGATGACGTAAGCACGTTAGGGCGAGCCCTCCCGGAAGCCATAGAGAATGCTTAGCAGCGCCCCCCGGTCGAAAAAAAACATCTTTGAATGTAAGTCTATGGGGCCACTCGGGGCGATTCTCAGCCGGAGTGAAATCGCCCAAAAAGAGGCGGTACTCCACAGAACGTGACATGACGCTGATTGGACTATATCCAGAGGCACAGTGACGGCTAGCGTGACTCTGTGGTTGAATGACATTGGTGGTGCGTCGCCCAATCGCCCTAATGAAGAAACCGCCCCTGGTGTACACGCAAGACCCCATTCAAACCCTCAGTGGCATTGTCTCAGCTAGCTGGTGAAAGTTAAAAGGTGAGAATTTCATCATCGCTTGCGGCTGGGGTTGGCATCGTCCCCCACTCCTCCTGATGTCGAGGGAAAATGGGCGAGGTTTAGGACTGTGGCTCATGCAGCTGCAATGGCTGCTTTGGGTACACGATCCATACCTCCCCAGAGACCCTGGCTGACAGAGGAGGTGTTCAGGATAGTTGAGACAAAGCGACAGGCTCATTCTCATCGGCTACAGCATCCCACGTCGGAGAATGAGGAGGCCTTTGCTCGGAGGTTTGGAGAGCCGTGAGGCGCTGCAAGGATGGGTGGTGGTCGCGGGTTGCTGAGGAGATGGAGTCTGCCTCAATGGCCCACGATCACAAATCACTCTTTAATTCTATCAAAAAAGTAACCTGCAGCCCCACACCTATTACCATCATTAGGGGAAAGAATGGTGATTCAATCTCCGACCCGCAGGAACAGGTTTGCAGATTTGCTGAGCATTTCTGTGAGGTCCTGGGGGAGGAGAAATCCCTCAGCCTAGAAAACAACGGGGGACAAAGTGCAGATGACCCTGTGGAGGCTGCGGTGCCTCAAATATTGGAAGAAGAAGTATCCCCCTGTGAGTGGCTGGCTGAGGTGCCATCTGTTGAGGAAGTTCTGAAGGCGATCCAGAGTCTGAGACCAGGAAAGGCACTGGGCAGAGATGATCTCCCAAGCGAAATGCTGAGGGAGGGTGGCATTTGTGCACAGACTGCCCTATATGACATCATAACAACAGTCTGAACCACTGGATGGATTCCGCAGGATTGGAGGATGCCCTGGTGGTAATTGCTGCTCACTCAGAGGAGGAGTTGGAGGTGCTGCTGCTGGACCTGGAGCTTGCCACTAAGAGGTGGAGCCTTACCATTAGCCCCACCAAAACTAAGCACCTGCCTGGGTATTTTGTACCATCGGACACTCCACCCCCACAACTCCCAATTGGTGATAGGGCAGTTGTGGAGAGAGTGGAGAGTTTCCCATACCTGGGCAGTGTGCTCATGATCGGCTCCGGTTTAACAGCAGAGGTCTCACTCCAAATCAGTCGAGCGGCATTATCTTTTCATCGGGTGCGGAATGCTGTCTTCTCGGCCACAGTCTGTCGCTCGGCACGAAGCTTCAGGTCTTCTCGGCCACAGTCATTCCCTCCCTTCTCTACACTTGCGAAACGTGGACCCCCCTAATGGAGCATCTTCGCCGGTTGGAAACATTTAGGCTGGGCTGCCTACGATCCATCCTGAGTTTAACCAGGCTAGATAGTGTGAGGAGCTCACAAATCCTTGAAAGATCTGGACAAATTCCCATCCGTGAGCTCCTCCGGCAGGCAAGGCTGCGTTGGCTGGGCCATGTAGCCTGCATGCCGAGCCACCGCATGCCTAATCAGCTTTTCTTCGGCCGGATCGAGGGGGCTAAACGGGCGTGGCACGGGCGAGAGAAGAGATGGAGTGATGTGGTACAGGAGGATGTGGAGCTGAGTGGACTTGTCGATGACTGGTACCAGCGGTGTCAAGAGCAGCCTATGTGGAGGAGGTTCGTGAAGGACGCTACTGGGCAGTTGGAGGCAGTCGCCCTCCAACAACAACGGAGGGCGGAGGAGCGACGCTCACAACAACGAGTGGAGCGCCGGGTAGCTAAAGCACAGCAAGATGGCACAGTAGGGGGGCACAGGTGGTGCATCAGCCAGTCGTCTCAGTCAGTCGACTTGTGGCATCTGGGTCTGCCCCGTGACCTCCTGCCAGCGGGTGTTCGACACTTCACGTGGCCTCAAGGTGCACATAGCCTGGCACAAGCATCGTGGTGACGTCACCGCCACTTAGTGGCGAATGGCGGTTGTTGTTGTGTGTAAGTCGATGTGTGTGTGTAAGTCCGTGTGTGTGTGAGTCGCTGTGTGTGAGCAAGGCGATGTCTGTATGTAAGTCGATGTGTGTGTGTGGCTCTATGTGCGTGTGTGAGTCCGTGTGTCTGTGTGAGACTATGTGTGTCAGTCGATGTGTGTGTGTAAGTCGCTGTGTGTGTCTACGTCAATATGTGTGTGTGTAAGTCGATGTGTGTGTGTGTGAGTCGATGTGTGTGTGTGCGTCGATGTGTGTTTAGTCCATATGTGTGTGTGTGTGTAAGTCGATATGTATGTGTGTCTTTTTCGCCCGGGCAATGCCAGGCACTTCCCACTAGTATAATATATATATTATACTGGTAGGAACCGCCAGGTTACACCAGCCCACAGGGGATTATTGTATCCATCCGTCGTGCAGGGAGGGGCTGGGTGGGGAGGGTGGGGAGGGGCTGGGTGGGGAGGGGCTGGGTGGGGAGGGTGGGGCTGGGTGGAGGGGGTGGGGCTGGGTGGGGAGGGGCTGGTCACCCCATGATGCCCTTATAAAACTCAACGTTTAACCTACTCACGCCGGCTTGTGCCCGCCCACCACAAACTTGACCATATTCCTATTTTTTTGGAACATCATATTTTTGCCAATTTTTGCGCTAAAAAGATCCCAATAATTGGGCGGTCGACTCAACCCGACATCCTTCCAGGGGTCGATACAAAGGGGAAGCCACTTTGTTCTGAAGTCAATCGTCGTTTTGTCTTATGAAGACTAATCCCCGCCATATGAATGAGGAATTTACACCACTGGCTCTGCAAGGTTGTGAAATCAGATGAGCTCCGATGCTTTGATGGTCATTTGAGCAGCAGGACTTCACGAGTTTGATCCACGTGTCAGCAGGGTGTATTGACTCAATGTAAACCTCCATCAGCAGGGGGACTCGGAGCAGCCCTGAGCGATCAAAGTATTAATGAGCGTCGCTGTGGAGAAGACTGTACAAGTAACACAACCGCTAAGCTGGACAAATGCGGTGCGTGACTACTTCCCCACATCTGCCCCTCGAGATTGAAAAACTCATTTCTTTAGAACTGCGTGTTGTGTGTTTAGTTTCTTGTCCCCCTCCCCCGCAAATTCCGATTAGAACGGTTGGCTACGTACGGTACGAAAGAAGTTGAACATACATATCCATCAAATATACTGTACAAGTCTTTTTTAACAATCGCATCAGCGCCGCGGTCTTCTGGGAGTGGATTTTTTAAGCAGCTTTGGTTAAATATACGCACAACTCTAGGCCAGTTTAATCAACAGTTTGATGATAATGATAATCATGAGCCTTGAAGACTACCAGAGGTGTGATGATGACGACGATGATGGAGGGGAGCAGCTGTGATGAGGTCACTGGTAGTGGTGATGAGTTGTGATGAGGTCACTGGTAGTTGTGATGAGGTCACTGGTAGTGGTGATGAGGTCACTGGTAGTGGTGATGAGCTGTGATGAGGTCACTGGTAGTTGTGATGAGTTGTGATGAGGTCACTGGTAGTTGTGATGAGCTGTGATGAGGTCACTGGTAGTGGTGATGAGCTGTGATGAGATCACTGGTAGTTGTGATGAGTTGTGATGAGGTCACTGGTAGTTGTGATGAGGTCACTGGTAGTGGTGATGAGCTGTGATGAGGTCACTAGTAGTGGTGATGAGCTGTGATGAGGTCACTGGTAGTGGTGATGAGGTCACTGGTAGTTGTGATGAGTTGTGATGAGGTCACTGGTAGTTGTGATGAGGTCACTGGTAGTTGTGATGAGTTGTGATGAGGTCACTGGTAGTGGTAATGAGTTGTGATGAGGTCACTGGTAGTGGTGATGAGCTGTGATGAGGTCACTGGTAGTTGTGATGAGGTCACTGGTAGTGGTGATGAGGTCACTGGTAGTTGTGATGAGTTGTGATGAGGTCACTGGTAGTTGTGATGAGGTCACTGGTAGTTGTGATGAGCTGTGATGAGGTCACTGGTAGTGGTGATGAGTTGTGATGAGGTCACTGGTAGTTGTGATGAGTTGTGATGAGGTCACTGGTAGTTGTGATGAGTTGTGATGAGGTCACTGGTAGTTGTGATGAGTTGTGATGAGGTCACTGGTAGTTGTGATGAGTTGTGATGAGGTCACTGGTAGTGGTGATGAGTTGTGATGAGGTCACTGGTAGTTGTGATGAGGTCACTGGTAGTGGTGATGAGTTGTGATGAGGTCACTGGTAGTTGTGATGAGTTGTGATGAGGTCACTGGTAGTGGTGATGAGTTGTGATGAGGTCACTGGTAGTTGTGATGAGTTGTGATGAGGTCACTGGTAGTTGTGATGAGCTGTGATGAGGTCACTGGTAGTTGTGATGAGTTGTGATGAGGTCACTGGTAGTTGTGATGAGCTGTGATGAGGTCACTGGTAGTTGTGATGAGGTCACTGGTAGTGGTGATGAGTTGTGATGAGGTCACTGGTAGTTGTGATGAGTTGTGATGAGGTCACTGGTAGTGGTGATGAGCTGTGATGAGGTCACTGGTGGTTGTGATGAGGTCACTGGTAGTGGTGATGAGTTGTGATGAGGTCACTGGTAGTTGTGATGAGGTCACTGGTAGTTGTGATGAGTTGTGATGAGGTCACTGGTGGTTGTGATGAGTTGTGATGAGGTCACTGGTAGTGGTGATGAGTTGTGATGAGGTCACTGGTAGTTGTGATGAGGTCACTGGTAGTTGTGATGAGTTGTGATGAGGTCACTGGTAGTTGTGATGAGTTGTGATGAGGTCACTGGTAGTGGTGATGAGGTCACTGGTAGTTGTGATGAGTTGTGATGAGGTCACTGGTAGTGGTGATGAGTTGTGATGAGGTCACTGGTAGTGGTGATGAGCTGTGATGAGGTCACTGGTGGTTGTGATGAGTTGTGATGAGGTCACTGGTAGTTGTGATGAGGTCACTGGTAGTTGTGATGAGTTGTGATGAGGTCACTGGTAGTTGTGATGAGTTGTGATGAGGTCACTGGTAGTTGTGATGAGGTCACTGGTAGTTGTGATGAGTTGTGATGAGGTCACTGGTAGTGGTGATGAGGTCACTGGTAGTGGTGATGAGTTGTGATGAGGTCACTGGTAGTGGTGATGAGGTCACTGGTAGTTGTGATGAGTTGTGATGAGGTCACTGGTAGTTGTGATGAGGTCACTGGTAGTTGTGATGAGTTGTGATGAGGTCACTGGTAGTTGTGATGAGGTCACTGGTAGTTGTGATGAGCTGTGATGAGGTCACTGGTAGTTGTGATGAGGTCACTGGTAGTGGTGACGAGGTCACTGGTAGTGGTGATGAGGTCACTGGTAGTGGTGATGAGGTCACTGGTAGTGGTGATGAGCTGTGATGAGGTCACTGGTAGTTGTGATGAGGTCACTGGTAGTGGTGACGAGGTCACTGGTAGTGGTGATGAGGTCACTGGTAGTGGTGATGAGCTGTGATGAGGTCACTGGTAGTTGTGATGAGGTCACTGGTAGTGGTGATGAGTTGTGATGAGGTCACTGGTAGTTGTGATGAGGTCACTGGTAGTGGTGATGAGTTGTGATGAGGTCACTGGTAGTTGTGATGAGGTCACTGGTAGTGGTGATGAGTGGTGATGAGGTGTGAGGAGGTGTACACATTGTGGTCGTTGTGACACTGATCCGGCTCTGGGGGAGTTGTGGAGAGGAGGCGCTGTGAGTAGGAGGAGGAGGAGGCGCTGATGAGGAGGCGCTGATGAGGAGGAGGAGCAGCAGCAGCAGGCGGAGTCGGCGGCTCCGCCCCGCGCCTGTTGAGATCCCCGCTCCGCGACGCCGCCTCCCCACATCCGAGTCGCGACGTCCACGCGGAGCCATGAACCAGCGGAGCCTCCTCCTCTCGCTCGGCCTCGTCGCGCTGCTCGCCGCCTCCCTCGCCTCGGGTGAGGAGACGCGCAGACGGTGGCGGGCGCTGGCGGGCGCCGTCGGCGTCTCCGTTCGTACCTCCACCTCCCCCCCCCATTCATTATCGCACGCGTGCCGCGCGTCCCCGACTCCCTTGCGTGGTCCTCACGGTGCCCCCCCCCCCTGTGCCCCCCACCCCCCCTGTGCCCCCCCCCGTGCCCCCCCCCCTGTGCCCCCCACCCCCCGTGCCCCCCCCCCCCCAGGCGAGTTTGCTCGCTGTGACCCGTCTCGCTTCCAGTGCCGCAATGGGCGCTGCGTGCCCGAGGCGTGGCGCTGCGACGGCGGCAACGACTGCGGGGACGGCAGCGACGAGACGGGATGCGGTGAGTTGGCGGTGAGGGGTGAGGGCGGTGAGGGGTGAGGGCGGTGAGGGGGTGAGGGTGGTGAGTGTGGTGGAGAGAGTGGCCCGTGGGGTGATGGCGATGGGGTTGAGGGTGAGCTGGTGGTGAGGGTTCACGGTGTTGTTCAGGGGTCAAGGGTGAGCTGTTGGCAGTGAGGAGTGATGGGTCAGGTCTCTTTGAGTCGGAATGGGCTGCTTTGGATAGGGGTGAGTCGTGCCAGGGTGAGTGAGGGGTGAGTGGGGGGTGTGGGTGTGGTCTCTCTCTCTGGGTTAGAATGTGAAGGGGAGCTGTTGGGGTGAGTTGCATGGTGAGGGTGAGTTGGTGAGATGGGGGTGAGTGAGTGGGGTGAGTAGCATGGTGAGTTGGTGAGATGGGGGGTGAGTGTGTGGGGTGAGTAGCATGGTGAGGGTGAGTTGGTGAGATGTGGGGTGAGTAGCATGGTGAGGGTGAGTTGGTGAGATGGGGGTGAGTGTGTGGGGTGAGTATCATGGTGAGGGTGAGTTGGTGAGATAAGGGTGAGTGAGTGGGGTGAGTAGCATGGTGAGGGTGAGTTGGTGAGATGGGGGTGAGTAGCATAGTGAGGGTGAGTTGGTGAGATGGGGGTGAGTGAGTGGGGTGAGTAGCATGGTGAGGGTGAGTTGGTGAGATGGGGGTGAGTGTGTGGGGTGAGTTGGTGAGATGGGGGTGAGTGTGTGGGGTGAGTAGCATGGTGAGGGTGAGTTGGTGAGATGGGGGTGAGTAGCATAGTGAGGGTGAGTTGGTGAGATGGGGGTGAGTGTGTGGGGTGAGTAGCATGGTGAGGGTGAGTTGGTGAGATGAGGGTGAGTGTGTGGGGTGAGTAGCATGGTGAGGGTGAGTTGGTGAGATGGGGGTGAGTGTGTGGGGTGAGTAGCATGGTGAGGGTGAGTTGGTGAGATGGGGGTGAGTGTGTGGGGTGAGTAGCATGGTGAGGGTGAGTTGGTGAGATGAGGGTGAGTGAGTGGGGTGAGTAGCATGGTGAGGGTGAGTTGGTGAGATGGGGGTGAGTGTGTGTGGTGAGGAGCATGGTGAGTTGGTGAGATGGGGGTGAGTGAGTGGAGTGAGTTGCATGGTGAGGGTGAGTTGGTGAGATGAGGGTGAGTGAGTGGGGTGAGTAGCATGGCGAGGGTGAGTTGGTGAGATGGGGGTGAGTGTGTGTGGTGAGGAGCATGGTGAGTTGGTGAGATGGAGGTGAGTGAGTGGAGTGAGTTGCATGGTGAGGGTGAGTTGGTGAGATGAGGGTGAGTGAGTGGGGTGAGGAGCATGGTGAGTTGGTGAGATGGGGGTGAGTGAGTGGAGTGAGTTGCATGGTGAGGGTGAGTTGGTGAGATCAGGGTGAGTGAGTGGGGTGAGTTGCATGGTGAGGGTGAGTTGGTGAGATGGGGGTGAGTGTGTGTGGTGAGGAGCATGGTGAGTTGGTGAGATGGGGGTGAGTGAGTGGAGTGAGTTGCATGGTGAGGGTGAGTTGGTGAGATGAGGGTGAGTGAGTGGGGTGAGTTGCATGGTGAGGGTGAGTTGGTGAGATGGGGGTGAGTGTGTGTGGTGAGGAGCATGGTGAGTTGGTGAGATGGGGGTGAGTGAGTGGAGTGAGTTGCATGGTGAGGGTGAGTTGGTGAGATGGGGGTGAGTGAGTGGGGTGAGTAGCATGGTGAGGGTGAGTTGGTGAGATGAGGGTGAGTGAGTGGGGTGAGTAGCATGGCGAGGGTGAGTTGGTGAGATGGGGGTGAGTGTGTGTGGTGAGTAGCATGGTGAGGGTGAGTTGGTGAGATGGGGGTGAGTGTGTGTGGTGAGTAGCATAGTGAGGGTGAGTTGGTGAGATGGGGGTGAGTGTGTGTGGTGAGTAGCATGGCGAGGGTGAGTTGGTGAGATGGGGGTGAGTGTGTGTGGTGAGTAGCATGGTGAGGGTGAGTTGGTGAGATGGGGGTGAGTGTGTGTGGTGAGGAGCATGGTGAGTTGGTGAGATGGAGGTGAGTGTGTGGGGGGAGTAGCATGGTGAGGGTGAGTTGGTGAGATGGGGGTGAGTGTGTGTGGTGAGTAGCATGGTGAGGGTGAGTTGGTGAGATGGGGGTGTGTGTGGTGAGGAGCATGGTGAGTTGGTGAGATGGAGGTGAGTAGCATGGCGAGGGTGAGCTTGTATATTGAGGTTACCTGTTGACGCTGGCAAGTCGCTCCAGTCGCGTGTGTTTTCACGTCAGTCTCGGTACACTGCTGATGAGACCCACAGGAGAGAAGCTCGCGTGGTTCGTGCCTCCATGTGCTGTTTGAGCATCTGAAAAAAAGGGGGAACGTCTATTTTTTTTATTTTATCATTTCGTGAGTGACAAAAAAGTCCTATATTTATGACTTCTCAACCCTAGCAATGAATACTTTGGTATTTTTAATTGCCTTTGTTAGTGTTCGCCTGTTTGCGTTCTCTGCTCTAACGCTGGTGGGGCAAGTCCATAGAGAAGGCGGTCTCTGGTGTCGGGAAGTCCGTCTCAAAGACGCTGCATGTTCACCACAAGCATGTGTGGTTAATGCAAACTTGATTCCTTGGTGTTTGGATATCTTAACACCTGTGTGGTATTGCCAGCCTATTCTTCTTTTCATTAAATTAGCTTCACTCTAGGCAAATGCTGCTGCTGGAGAATATTTGATCGTGGTGGGGATTGACTAAAATATATTTTAATTGCAGCGATGATGGCGTGAGTGTGGAGTTGAGTTTTTGTTTGGGCAGACATCCATTCATCCATTCATGCGCTGTGGGTAACGCAGTGACGTGGGGGTCGTGGTGGGGGCAGCTGGGGGCTGGTGGGGGGAGGGGCTGGTAGGGGGAGGGGAGGGGCTAGTGGGGGAAGGGGGGGGTCGCTCTGGCGAGTTTCCCGCGCTCGGCGTCTCACGTCAGCCGGGACACGGGGCTCGCTGATTGGCGCGGAGCTCAACAGCAGATGTGACGTGCCCGCTTGGGCGGCCAATGGTACGCGTGGGTGTGTCAGGGGCGTGGTCCCCCCGCGTGCCTCGCGCGCTTGGGGTAGTAGGGGCGGGGTGGGGCAGTTGAAGTTGAAGGGTGATGGGTCCAAGGTGATGGTGATGTGTGTTGTTGGTGATGGTGTGTGTTCGTGATGATTTGTGTTGTTGGTGATTGTTGATAATGAGTGAGCCTTCTGGAATGATGATGGTGAGCGTTCTGGATGATGATGAGCGTGCTGGATGATGGTGATCAGTGTTGTTGATAATGGTATGTGGTTTGGTCTCTGGATGATAGTAAGTGTTCTGGAAGATGACCATTTTGGATGATGGTGAATGTTGTTGGTGATTGTGAGTGTTCTAGATAACGGTGTGGGTCCTGGGTAGACCTGCAAGGTGTGGATCTGATGTTTGTAGGAGGAGAACTTTCCCTCACATTTGTTCTAAATCTGTGGACTCTGTGGAACTTGTTGACCTTTACCTCGTAACAGCCGAACCTGTGACCTCAGCGGTCACATAGCTACAGCCCCACGATGCCCTGACAATCACGGCCTCCGGGCCCGGTAACTCACAGACCGCACACGCCGACGTCTCACGTGGCAGCTAACAATTGGCTCTCAACTCACGTGACGCACGCGCGAGTGCGTCTCTCTGTGAGCAACCTCTAATGTTCAACATCACCTGATTCGAACATTGTTTGGCGAGGCACCCTTTGTGGCCCTACGTGAGCGAGGTTCCATTGCACAACCTCGACGGAGCACAGCTGGCTCGGAGCCGCCCACACAAATTTGACCATGGCAGGGTGGTGATGTGTTCTGAAGATGTATGCTGCTCTCACGTCTGCGGTCGAGCACCCAGTTCCTACCTCACTGCTGCGCCCGATAGAATGCAACGTACAGCAGCAGTCGGGGTGATTGGTGATCCAGCACGCGTTGCTTCACTCCAGTTACTCGTTCGCTCACCGGCGGCCAGTCACCTCCTCATCGCTCTTCTGTCGCCACGACCATGGTTACCGTGTCCTATGAACGTCACTCGTTGATTCCTTCACCCATGTTATGGACTTCGGTGTACCAGACTGACTGCTTTGTCGGTCACATACTGACGCTGTTCAGGTCACAAAAACAACAATAACACCACCACTCACCCATTCACTCACTGAACCATCACGTTGCAGGTGACATTACTCTTCGCTCGCACTGCTCCGCTTTAGATTTCCCTCCCATCGTCTCTCTTTTTTCACCAGCACAAATAATTGCTATTCTCGGTCCAAGACACGAGTTCGTACACTTTTTCTAGCACAACGTTGGTTAGTGCTGCGTGTTTCTGTGAACGAGTGACGTTTTGGGCCTTTGCTTAGCAACTATGTTTCGAACACACGTAGAGGTGGACAGCGCTGTGTCCATTGGCCGCGTGGCTGGAGCTCAAGGTGTGGCATTGTTTCGTGGAGTCTCTATTAATAACCACCCTGGGTGAGAATGGTGATCATAGGGGGCTCAAGTCCAAGCAAGGAGGTTTCACTCTTTGAGTGACGGCGGCTGATGGAGGAAATGTTGCTGCAGGGCAGAGTGGGGCCACGACGCAGCCACTCCCCAAAACTTTTCCCCAGGACCGCCCCTACTTGCAGACCAATGCCCCAATTATAGAGCAGGTGCCCAAGTCCGCCTTGTGTCGCACTAGGACAGCCGTGCCACTGGTGCCCCCCTTTTCAAATGTTGAGATGATCGGATGTGATGTAAAGCGCCCTTCTGAGATGCCCACGCGTATAGGAAGGGGCTGGGGGGCGGGGTGGCTCTATCAAAAACAAAATAATGTTTACTCTGCCCACCCGAACTCTCTCCCCATGTCCTGCAAACTCTGCACCAGTGCACCTCTGCGGTAGCTTCAATTCAGCCACCGTTAGTCCATGAGCCCAGACCGAGATCTCTCACATGAGGTAGCACGGCGTTAGTGGTGCAAATGTCTTAATGTGGCAAATAACCATTTGAGATGAGTGGCCGTGTAAATCAATGTTTGCCTTAGGTGGTACCACTCACTGCTCTGGCCCATGGACGAGTAGCAGCAGTGTCGCTGCTAATTCCCTAGGTAGGGCGTTTGCTGCTGGTTCGTTATCCCTGCACCGCGTCACATTGCGTACGTACAGCTGCCATCGTTAGTCCGCGTGTTTTCCCAGGGAAAGCCTCGTCTCAGTCTCAAAACTCCGTTTTTTAGCAGGGTTCCTGTTTGCTTCTCACAGATTAATACTTTATTTTATCGACCATGGTGGTGATGGTGGGTCGGACCCAGGGGGAGCCATTTATACATCACAAAATGCATCGTATAAGTTTACAAGTTGCACCTTATAGATACATAACATTTTGGCACTTTCGTGTGAAGGCGATGTTAAACCCTCGCCAGGTGTAACACTCCGTGTGGAGATGGCGAGTGTTGTCACTCCGCTGTTGTTGTATTATTGTGGTGCGACGTTCCAGTTGCGATGCCGCTGATCATTCTTGAGATTCCCATCCTCCTCCATTCCGCGTGCCACACGGGACTGGGCGGTCAGTGGTAGTGGGACAAGTGATGGTGGAAGTGCAATGGTTAAGCGCACTGCTCTCCTAATCCGGCATCCCCGAGTTCGATTCCCGTTCATGCCCAATAACAGTGGCGAATGTCCCGGGCCACTCGGTCAACTTGGCCTTAAAAGTTAGCACCTTACGCGGTGTGTAAAAACATCAGCACTGGAGAGACAAAGGCGGCCACGCGTGGTGTTGGCCACCCATCCCTCATAGGTGCACTGTGCCAGTCTGTCTAAGTGCTTGCTAACAGCACTTGCCCCAACAATCTGTTAAGGCTATACGGGGGATCTTTGTCTTTTAGAGGTGGCCGTGGGAATCCGTAAGCGCTGCATTAATGCACCTGGCGACGAGTTGCGCAACCCCACAAGTGCCGCGTGTGTAGCAGAGAGGCTGGGCCCCCCCCCGCCCACGTGCTCGTCGGTGTGCGTCATCTCGCGTGGGGCATGCCCCCCGCTGCTGCCCGGCCCCGCCCCATTGCCGGTGGTGTGTTGCGTCGAGGCCAATCGGCGGAGGGTCCGGGAGTGGTGCGGGGGGCCGGCCCAGTGACGACGCGGCGCTGCGCCCTCTCTCCCAGCTCCGCCCCAATGCCCCTGCCCCCACCCAGCGGCTTCCGCTGTGGCGGGGCTGGGTCGTAGTAGGGGAGTAGTAGGGGAAATAGGCATTTGCATGGGACGGTTGAGCTGTTTTAAAAAAGGCAAAGCTCCCCACCCCCCTCCGTCCTTCGGTGCCCCCCCCATACCCCGCCCCCCAAAATCCCAAACACGTGAAGAATGTATGAATGATGTGAGACATGTTTAGAGACTTGTATGGATAAAACCTTATTCTGAACAATAATACCGATACATTACTCACGACGTGACTGCTGCATTCGTAACCATGGGCAAAATAGCAGGATGCTTCAAGTTGCCACACCAGTTGTCCAACAGTGCTTTTCATAAGGATAGACCTCGCTGCCGCCATAGTAACGTGGACTTCACACCACTGACTTCAAGGCTGTATTTTGGGAGATTAAACCACCGGTCAGAATGGCGGATATCACTGGCTTGTGAGACATTTAGGACGTCCGGTATATATTCACCGCATTCCAGATCCAAACAATGCACCTCGTGGCTTTGACATTCCTCCTCGAAGACAAGTGTAACCATCAACTGCGTCACAACATCAACAGGCCAATGCGCACATCGCCTTCATGAATGGGAAATTCAAGACGAGCCTCAGTAGTGCGATTCTGGCCATGTAACCCAAACTACGGACTACAGATCGAACCACCATTGTTGTTGTTGTCCGTGCTCCCTCAACGGAGGAGGGATAGCAAACCTACACGAATTGCCAGGCAGACCTCGACATTAGCCTTTAGCTCCTGAACATGTCGCCACAGGCAAGAATAGAAGAGCAAATAATGATTTCTCGCTCGCAGTTGGTGTCCGACCCCGCCTGTTCTCGGGACGTGGGTGAGTGTGCATTCCTCGTTGTGAAATGGCTCTCCAGTGACGGCATTCTCCGTGGCAGTTGTCCTTATCGGTCCCGCAAGTGGGACCGACTTTCCACCCCGTGTGGCCTCAAATCACCCCCAAGCCTCCTTCCGCTCTATTTGCCCTGGACGCCGGAAAAAAGATGCGCATTGCTGCCCTAAGCTTGGGAAGCACACCACCTTCCCATGCGATTACAAGCTACACAAATGGGACTATATATGTCCATTCTTTCTTGTGTCCCTGGACATTAAACATTTTATGGTCAATTTTGCACAACCCCATTTCGGATTGCATCATTTCGGCAGCGATTGGCTTCAACACGAGCAAAACTCTGTACCGGTTTCTGACACTCGGTGTCTTATTATCAGCAGACTCAGGCTTTGATGATGAGAGAGATGGGGGTGGGCAGGGTTTTGAGGTGAGGGTCTCAGGTCACTTTTTAGAAAGGTAAAGGTGCAGACCTGCAACTTCTTGCTCGCACCACAGCGCGCGGAAGGGCCTCCTCTAGAGAGGAGCCCCTCGTCGAGTTGTATTTGACCGAACCCCTCCATGTTGAACCGGTGCATCTTGGAAGAGGTTTGGAGTACCCACATTTTACCCCACCACACGTTACCTACCGACCGTAGACAGTGGTGAACCCGTTTATACTGCTGGGTGGTGGACAGAGGCGGGGCGGGGGAAATTTGATAATCTTGTGCCACTGTTTGAACGACCTCTGGACTGCAAGTCCAGTGAGTGTTGCTGACCATGATGACACCACGAAGCTCCAGTGTTTATTTTGATTGGGCCGTTCATTGACGGCAGCGCACGCTACACGTGATCAACCATTTGGTGGGGGCCGAGCGGGTGGGGCGGCACCTGCATGATGGTGGGATTGCAGCACTGGCTGTAAGTCATGCGGCTGAGTTGTTTTTGTTGAAGGCAGGAATCGGTGAGATCAATTGTCAACTTTGAGCTTTTGGGGCCCAGATTTTCTCAACTGCGGTCGTATGGTTGCGACTCGGCTCCATGCACACAGGTGGTGGCAGTGACTTTAAAGTCACTGCCCCCCAACTCGTTTTTATAAAACAAAGAAGCAGACGGTTGTCCTACTGCCGGCCTGGTGGGCCGCCCAGCGGTAGAGCGAGCAGCTCGCAATCTCAAGGCTGCGGAGGAGTTTGTATCTTGGTTGGAGATGGTTAACTCGGCACATGGTTGCCTCCCTATGGACTCAATATAATGATCACTACTGTGTTGGGAAAATCAACGTCAGCGTTTGTAATAAAGGAATTTCCACCACTACTGCAGGACTGTAAACAGGATATGGAGCGCCAATGCCGCAATGCTCATTTAAACAGGACAATCATTGACTTTTGCCATTGAAAAATAAAGTATATTTATTTACACAACCAATCAGCATTGTGGGAAACCATAATTTTTGTAGCAAAGGGTTTTAAAGTAAGAAAACTCTGGACGGGTTTCGCCACCCGTTTATCGGCAACTTGATAGTGCCGGTACAACTTTATTGCAGACAATTTGTGTGCAATAAACGCCGGTGAATTTGAGCTGATGTTGCATAGTGGCCTCTGCCAGTATGAACGGCCTTATTGTGGTAAAAGAATAGCACACGCGTTATATTGCAAGACGAAAACAACAACAATCCCACTGTGATGTATTAGGACTTGTGTGCGTGCGCATCTCAGTTAACCCATGGCACTTGGGTCTATCCTGTGACCCGCCTGTCAGCAGAGCGAGATCCATCCACGCTTCACGTGATGGTCTGAAAGTTCATCATAGCCTGGCACGAACATTGCGGAGACATTGCTGCCAGTTTGTGGCGGATAGCTGCTGTTCCTGCAGCTGCTGCTGTTGTTGTTGTACTTGTGAGTGGGTGGTTGCCGTGATTAGTGGATTCCTCTACAAACCCAACCACCTGAGTTCCATTCCCGCATATAGCATCAGTGGCAAGTATATTAAACCGAATATGGGCCTCTGCTAGGTTGACATGGCTTCAAATGAGTATCTGCGTTCAGCGTGGTGTGTATGAATCACTTGCGAAGACGAAGGCGGACGGACGTAGTGCTGCACATCACTTCCCTCGTGTGCTGTGCCAGACTTTGTAGGTGTCACTCGATAATAGGATTTGCCTCACGAGTCTCTTTATGGGCTATGCAGGGAATGTTTTGAGATATTTGCATGACTCATTCTCAAAACACACACGGGGATTTATTGTGCGCCGTGGCGCTTGTAGAGTGCGATGTGGCGTGAACGCGCCTCGGCCAATGGGATCCTGGCAGGTGGTGGTGGCGATGCTGGTGGGTGATGACGGGGTGGGGGGTGGGGGCTGGGCCCTGCCCCACCACCTTCCTCTGCCATAGCCTTGACCATTCCGAAGGCTGCTTCCGTGACGAGCAAAGCAGAGTCGATGAACGCCCGAGGAGTCGCCGAACCCAGTGTTTACAGTTGGTGGTTGTGCAAGGCCGCAATTTGAATGGAACACAAAATAATTCCTCCTTCTTGCCCCACACTGACTGCCCCCCCTCCACATCCTACTGTCGGCCACACGGCATTCTGGGAGCGTGTCTCATCGGCAGCATTAATGGTTCAAGCAAGCTGATGAGACAATGAATGGACCGGTGTCCAGCATTCAGTCGGGCTTGTATTGAACTATGCTGGTGAACTGTCTGATGTTTATAGTTTTAGGACCCCCTCTATCTCTGATAGAAATTTGTCCAAGTTCAACACATAGTTGCATGATACATAACGCAAATAAATCATTCGTATCGTTCTGGAGAATATAAGTAGCAAAAATAATTAACTTCTCCTAACTCGGAAGGTTTACAGAGTGCTGGATCATCGAACTGACTGCTGCCTCATCACATTGCACGGTGGATTTATATGGTGGTGACATCTGAGTGCGTGGTGCTGAGTTGGAGTTGAGAGTACGTGGTGTTGATGGTGGTAGTGATGGCGCTCGTGGTGATGGGGCGCTATGATGGTGGTGGTGATGGTGGTGTTGTCGTCGTGTGTGGGAGCAGGACCTTGCAGGAAGGATCAGTTCAGTTGCGCCGATGGGATGTGCATCAACCGCAGGTGGCGGTGCGACGGGCGGCCCGACTGCCCCGACAGCTCGGACGAGAGCCCAGCCGAGTGCGGTGAGGCCTCCCTCTCCTCACGCCATTGCCACCAGTCACGGTGGTACCAGCTTGGCCTGGGGACCACGCGGGCGTGTGACCCCCCCCCTGTTGGCGCATGTGTGTGTGTAACTGTGTGGATGGGGAGCGGTGGCGCAGCGATTTGCATGCTACGCTACAAACCTGGTGACCCGAGTTAAATTCCCACTCGCGGCCAACACAAGTGACGGTTATCTGAACTGGTCCTGGGCCTCCCCTCGGTCGACTCAGCCTGAAATTAGTATCTGGTGCGACGTGTATAAACATCGCCACTAGGAGACAAAGGCTGCCGGGCATGGTGCTGGCCATTCGCCCCCTCGTGTGCCGTGCCAGCCTTCATAGGTTTAGAGTATTTGGTTGCTTATAAATTTACACGTGATAAGCCACTTTGAGCTATCATTTGTGGCCAGGTCGCTTCTTGAAAAAGAGCTATATAGCTCAGTGTGCCTTACAAAATAAAAAAACAGTAATACAAAAAATAGGTGCTTTTTGCAAACAGACTTGCTCCAATAGTCTGTTAAGGCTATACGGTTGATCTTGGTCTGTGTGTGGACCTGATTGTGTGACTCAACTGTGTGTGGTATGTGCGTGTAGCCGTGTGGTCATGTGGTTGTATGCGTGACTATGGTTGTGACCCACGGCTGTGTGTTTGTTTGTGGCAGGCTTGCGCTCTTGCGCATCTGATGAGTTTGACTGCGGTAGAAACGTGACGTCTCAGCGCTGCATCCAGCACAGCTGGGTGTGCGACGGAGACCGCGACTGCGAGAGCGGGGAGGACGAGCAGGGCTGTGGTGAGGCCCGACCCCAGCACACGGGGGTCCATGACCCCCACTCTCAGCGGTGCTCACACTCAAGGCCACCATCCTTGTTCTCCTTGCGTCATCGGAAAGGATTTCGGCATATTTACAATTACGAGAGCGATGGCGGTAGCGCCAGCGCTTTGGCCGCTTGTTGCAGAAGTTCTCGCTTACAATCCGGTCAGCCGCCCTTCTTAATACTTGTGACCACCCCCCCCTCCCACAGCCCCCGTGGTGTGTGCAGAGCACGAGGTCACGTGCCGCAGCGGCAAGTGCGTGGACGAGAAGTTCGCGTGCGACGGCGACGACGACTGCGGCGACGGCACGGACGAGGAGGGCTGCCCCACGGTGCCGCCGTGTGCCGCCGGCTCGCTGGCGTGCCCGTCCGACCCGGCCGTGTGTGTGCCGCCGATGCTGCAGTGCGACGGGCATGCCGACTGCCCCGGCGGTGAGGATGAGGCGGACGAGCGCTGCCCCGGTGAGGGCCGCCTGGATCCCAGCTGCAGGAGCAATGCGTTTCGCTGCCGCTCGGGCCACTGCGTGCACGAGGGTTGGCGCTGCGACGGGGACCCCGACTGCGACGACGGGTCTGACGAGGAGGGATGCAGTGAGTGCCCGCACACCCCATTTCCCCCCCCTACTCATGAGTCCTCACTCCCGATGCGGTCATGACTAAGGTTGTTAACGTCGCACCCAAAAACGTCTCGAGCAGCAAAAGCCGACGCGTTGACCTTGTTGGCTGAGGTGAAGGCGGCTGCCACAGCGGCCGTGTAACGGTTTAGCGCGCTGGATGCAGAGATCGTCGGAATCAATTCTGTCTCCTGACGCGGAAGTCAAAACAATGGTGCGAGTTTCTTAAATTCCCCCCCCCCCCCCACTTCTGTTCTTCCAGCAGTAGCATAAAGGCTGGGCCACAATCACAGTTTAGTCGAACGGCAGGTCACGTGTGGTGAGGTAAAGTGTGGGTATGCCCACCACTTCCCGAGCCGTCTGGTCAGCGTGGGAGAGTAGCCAGATACCTTTTGTAGAGCCCACTCTCGTAGAGGGCCTTCTACCAGCCGTGGCACTAGCAAGCAAGTGCAGGGCGGCACCTTTACCTTCGTACTGAGGTGACTTGGGCCGTCGTGCGGATTGTACGTTTGCGAGTGGCCAATGGTTGCTTTCATTACTCACATCCCACTGGAATTGATTACCAGTTCCTGACTTTCAGAATCGGTGACCGATTTGGAGAGTTGTTCACTGGTTACCTGTGTGAACAACCCTAGTCACGACTCGCGTAACTGAGCGAGGTAAACGGCGTCGGCGAAGGCACGCGAATCTCAATCCGTACCGCCTCCCTCCCCTCCCTCTCCTCTCTCCCGTCCGTCGAACAGAGGTGGAGGCTTGCAGTGCGAACCAGCTGCGCTGCACGGATGGGTCGTGCGTGCCCGGTAGCAGCCAGTGCGACGGCTTCAGGGACTGCCACGATGGCTCCGACGAACACGACTGCAACAACACAGGTGAGAGTGCGAGCCTGCGTGCGTGCGTGCGGCGCTTCCTTGCCGCATCCCCCGTATAGCCTCAACACTGTTGTTGTTTTTGGGAAAAGTGCCGTTAGCGAGCACCTGTGAAGGTCAATATGGTGTATGAGGGAGTGGGTGGCCGAACACCAAACCGGGGCATGTTTTCCTCACCATTGCTTATGTATCCATCGGGTACTTATTAAAGGCTGAGTCGACCTAGGGAAGGCCCGGGGCTCGGTTCAAATATTAATCACCGATGTTAGCTGCGAGCGGTAATTGAACTCGGGTCGCCGAGTTCGTAGTGCAGTGCGCTAACCACTTCACCACCGCTCCACACAACGCGCACACAACGCGCACACAAGACGCACACAATGCACAACACACACTCGCTTATGTGAAGCCTCAACACAGCAGCACCTCGACCATTCAATTCAATGGAATTGATGAAAGTTACGCGTGATACTTCCTGCTCTGTTGATAGTTAACCAGCCGGGTGGCAGCTCAGCTTAAGAGCAAACCTTGCCATTGCAAGTTCAAATCCTGATTGGGGGGGTGGACTCAGCACATCATCCATCCAGAGTCAATAAACTTGAATACCAATTTGTGGGGAGTGCATCGTGGTTGTCCTACAGGTAGACTTGCCCATGCAATAGGAATGTGGACATTTTAATATTTGGCTCTACAGGGTCGTAAACAGGAGATGAGCACCAACGCCTCAACAATCGTTCGAGCGGGAAGTCACTTTGCGTGTTGCTTCGTGTGGTAACACTGGACTAATTATGCACCTGCTTCTGCCGCCTATAGCCGTGGACTGCACGGGCCCCGGCTGGTTCCGCTGCCGCTCTGGCGAGTGCCTGCAGGACCGTCAAGTGTGCGACGGGACGAGAGACTGCCACGACTGGTCGGACGAGCCGCTCAGCCTGTGCAGTGCGTTCCCACACGGCACCCCACACCACCCCCCCCACATCTCCCCTATGTCTCCCTCTCAACGGTGCGAGCTCTTACCCCCTCTGTTCATCAAAATCAAGATGCCACCACCACCACACCTCTTCGCCACCAATGCGTTCCACTCCTCCTGCCAGATCCCGCAGCTGCTGCTGTACAATCAACACTGCCCTGGCCTTAGATTCACAAAGATTCACATAAGACTCGCACGGAGGCCCATGAACTCGCACAGAGACACACCGAGACCCATAGAGCTATCCCGACGGCCTCCAACTATATGCTCTTAGAAGTCTTCTCGACTTGTGGAGACCACTCCAATGCTGGTCTCAACAATCGGCTCCACGCACCCTGCAATACGGCCCACCCAACGCAACCGTTGTACGTCTCATCATAGCTTTGGCACTCACCTGCCCCGCGGACCTCTGCTTTGATTATCCTGCCTTGACACGGTACCCTCAGCATCCGTCTCAGACACCTGTGCTCCGTAGCCCACAACTCTTTTGGAGCTGCTTGGGTAGGGTCCATTCAGACTCTCTCTTCCACAGAGGTTCCCATGGCCCCTCACAAACTTGTGCTGCTAAAGCAATGCACCTCTTGACCTCTTTCTCACAGCCCCCCATCTGCATTATGGACTCTACTGCTTGATTATGCGCAGTTCCTCTACCACCTACACCTTATCTCCTCCTACCGAGACCAGAGTTAAAAGGAAGTGCTAGTCTGGAGTGTGTGTGCACGCTCACAGCAGTTTCCCCAACAGTCTGTTAAGGCTATATGGGGGGGATCTTGGTCTTTGTGTGGCACGGATGGCAACTGACGTCTGCCCGTGTTTGTGCTGCAGATGTGAACGAGTGCGCCACCACCAACGGAGGCTGCTCGCACACATGCTGGGACCGGCCGCTAGGCTTCGAGTGTGGCTGCCCCGCGGGATACGAACTCCTGGACGAGTACACGTGCGGAGGTGAGCCGGCGATCGCAAACTCGTCCCCCGCCATAGCTCACCCCGCCCCTCCTCTGCACAACGCCGGTCACATGTACAAATGCTTGTAACCACTATAACTTGGAGCGCGTTCATGCAGCGAACATACCACCCAATCAACAAGTTGATATAGATACATCAGTAAGTGGTGGGCACCCCCGCCATGTATATATTGATGTTGAACTTTTCTTTGTTCTGTACTTAACCAACCGTGCTAATGTAAATGTAGAACGCACCCGGGCTGTAACAGCTGTGTGCGAGTGAGTTTTAATCAGAGGCTTAGACGAGCCCGAGACTGGTGGCATAGTCTCGTAGATGTGTGTGTGGAGGAGATTGTTCCGTGTTGAACCGGTTACCCTATTGATGGGTTGCACCTCTGAGTAGCACAGTTGGCTACATACGGTGCAAAATAAGTTCAGCATACATACATAACTTTGTGAACGGAGAGCATAGTTATTGTTTTTGAGGAAAGCAATCGTTGTTGAGGGGCCATGTTTTTTTTATTTGTACGTCTGTAGCTCATGGGTGGCTCAGCTGTGGAGTGAGCGGCTCGCAGTCCGAAGGTGGCAAGTTCAAATCCTAGTTGGGGTGGGGTGGGGCCGGGTTGACTCATGCTATCATTCCTCCAGAGGTAGATTCAAACAATACCACTTTGTGAGGAAATCAACAAGTGGTTTCTTGACTTCTACACCTGTCCAATAGGAATGCAGAATTTCTACCAACTGGCTCAATCATGACTGTAAAGCAGGAGATGAGCAACTGTTATTGCTCTCACGTGAGCAGGAAATCTCCTTGGCTTTGAGATAATGGACACCCAGCCTGACGAGCCATGCTGCTGCTGTGCGTGTCGGCCCCAACAGACACGGACGAGTGCAAGCAGCCCGGCGTTTGCAGCCAGCTGTGCATCAACTATAAGGGCGGATACAAGTGCGATTGCTACGAGGGATACACCATGGACCCCGCCACGCAGGCCTGCAAGGCCACTGGTGAGTGTTCCTCCCCCAGTCTTCCGCGTGCTGCCCCCTTCTGGATAAATGAGCGTTAAACATCGTCAAATGCTGTTTTGGGAAACCTTGCGTTTCAAAGTAAACTTGAGGTTTTTTTTTTATTGGTGAACGTGAAATAAATGGTTAGTTTCACTGCAATTTTTTATTGTGTCGCCATTGCAAAGCAGCGAGGGGTGGTCTGTGTTGGTTGCACCCTTACCTCATAACGGTCGTGTGTTAAGCGTGTCCAGGGGGTCTACTGACACGAGAGCAGCAAATGCGTCGGTGCACGTCTCGCGTTCGCGCATAACATCGTGTGCCGCGTGTGTGTGTGTAGAGCACCAAAAGACCTACCTGATCTTCGCAAACCAGCGTGACGTGCGCCGCGTAGACCTGCACACGCGCAGCTACAAGCAGCTCATCTCGCGCACGCGCAACACTGTCGCCGTAGCCGTCGAGATCACGGCCAACCGCATCTACTGGTCCGACCTGGGCCAGAAGCAAGTTTACAGGTGTGGCCTAGCGCGGAGAGGGGGTCCTCCATACCCGTGTGAGTGAGTGGGTGAGTGGGTGAGCGAGTGGGTAAATTAGCAGGTGAGTGAGTGGGTGGGTTGGTGACCGAGTGAGTGAGTTGGTGAGCAAGTGGGGAAATGAGCAGGTGAGTGTGCGAATGAGTAAGCGAGTGGGTGGATGGGTGGGTGGGCGAGTGAGAGGGGTTACGAGCGGGTGAATGAGTGTGAGCGCATGAGTGGGTGGGCAGGGGAATGAGTGGCCGAGGTGAGTCAGCGAGCGAGCGATTGGGCAGCACGTTGGCATCGTGCGTTGTCGATTGTGGACACCGCGTGTGATGCTCTCTCTGTGCCTCGCTCCCTTCCCCGTACAGCGCACTAATGGATGAGGCGCATGATTCCACGCGCCACACCAGCGTGCTGGGCGAGGCGCCTGTCTTTGTTGAGGGCATCGCCATCGACTGGGTGCACGGGAACCTCTACTGGACCGACTCGAAAGCCAAAACCGTTGCCGTGGCCAAACCCGACGGCTCCCGGCGCCGCACGCTCTTCGGTCAAGGGTTGAGCGAGCCCCGTGCCATCGCCGTAGACCCGCTGAGCGGGTGAGCAGGCGGCACACCACCCCCCTCACCCTGTCCGTCCGTCTGTCCGTTTTGGCAGTTCACTAGCGTTGAGACACTGAATGTCAAAAGCTTCACTTGTGTAAAACCCATATTGCTGAAATTCTGCATTTGCCAGAAGACCGTGTGGCTAATGGGATGTGTCAAAAATATTTTAACGTGGAGAGACAGATATGGAATGGTATTACCTACTCAAATTTCTGTATCTATAATATTTGGTTTGAATATCCATTAGTGGTTGAGCGAGCAGTTTGCAATCGGAAGGGCATGAGTTTAAATCCTGGTTGGGGTGGCTGCCTCGGCCCACCATCCCTATAGGATAGATCAAATAGGGACCACTTTGTGAGGAAGTCAACAGGGGTTGTCCTTTGGATTGACTCTGATGAGATGTAAACATTTTTTTTTAATTTACATGTAAGGACAGGTATGGGAAGGAGGTAGCACATTGCTTCGTTATTGTTACTCATGTGCTAGCGGTGCGACTCATTGCGCCGCCTACACTGGTGCTAACCGCCACGTCGCCTCTCTCCCGATCAGGTTCGTCTACTGGTCCGACTGGGGTCAGCCGGCTAAGATCGAGAAGGCCGGCATGAACGGCGTAAGCCGCCAGGTCATCGTGTCGAAGGACATCGAGTGGCCCAACGGCATCACGCTCGGTGAGTCTCGCCCAAACGAACAACCGCCCCCTTCGCCGATTGGCGCGCGCACACAGCCGGCAAGAACCGCCCGTGCAAAGCAAGCGTGACGGCTGCGTCACCACTGATCGGGAATATCATTATTATTTCCTGGCTGCCTCCCATTGCCGTGCAAGGCAAGGCTTTCTTTTACATAGTTGCTGCCTGTTGTGATTATGATTATAAGAGCCATGGGTTAAAGAGACGATGACGATGGTGGGAATTCCATAGTGGAGCAGTGCCAGGGAAAGAAGCAGAAGAGAGAAGTGCTGTGACTTGCAATGTGGTTTGGTGGGTCGATGGGGTAGAGTGGAGTGGGTGGGGTGGGGTGAGTAGGTGGGTGGTGACCTGCAGTGTAGTGCTTGAACACAGTCTGGTGGATGAGACGAAAGCAAGTCTAGTAGACCGAGTCCTTAATGTGGGTTGAGGAATCAATGATTGAAGTTCACGGGAACGGTAGCCATGGTAGTAGCTATAGAAGAGCGATTTAGGAGTCGAACCGACTGCTGGCAAATTAACGAGTGACTTGGAGCATGGGGTTGAGGGTAAACCTACGCCGGTGAGAATGAGGAACACTCGTCGCCGGTGTTTCCGTGCTCACCCTCGCGACCCCTCCTGACCGTGCAGACCTGGTGAACAAGCGTCTGTACTGGGTGGACTCAAAGCTGCGCACGCTGTCCAGCGTGAACCTGGCCGGGGGCGAGAGGCACGAGGTGATGCACCAGACGGACGCGCTCCACCACCCCTTCGCCATCGCCATCTTCGAGGTGAGGGCGCCGCTCGCGGCGGAGGTCTTGGGACACTTGGCGTTTGTGGTCCAAACCCCCCCCAGGTAAACGCACAAACACACACAACTCGTAGTGTTGTGCGCACCACCGCAGCATGTATAACACGCTCGAGCTGTAACCCCGGGTCCTGTTACCGTTAACCTGGTCCGGGAAACCGAGTTCTGTAAACCGGTTCCTGTAAATCACCGGGTTCTCCGGTTGTCCCCTCTACATTTAAATTCAACATGCGTGTAGCGTATTTGGCTGTTATACATTCCCATATCATAAGCCACTGTTGGGCTATCATTTGTGGTTAGGTTGCTTCTGAAAAAGAGCTATATAGCTCAGCGGGCCTTACCTGGTAAGCTAAAATTGTTTAGTTCAAAACATTTAAATAGTATAGTGTTAGTTGAGTTTGTAACGGCTGTGCATGCTGTACGAGTGAATATTAATTAGAGGCTTAGATAAGCCGGAGACTAATGGTGTAGTCTCGTGTGTCAGGGAGGTATCGGTCTCGGGACGCTAAAACTGTTAAATTGTCAATGCGTCTGTGCGTGGCGAGTGGTAGTGCAGTGGTCATCACCCTGCACTACAAACACGGCGATGCCAGTTCAATTTCCGCTCATGACCACTAACGGCGAATATTTTAACAATTTCTGGGCCTCCCCTAGGTCGGCTCAGCCTTAATCGAGTAGCTGGTGCGGTGACAAATGCGGCCGAACATGGTGATGGCCACCCCCTCATGTGACGTGCTAATAACACTTACCCTAACAATCGTTTAATGGCTGTACGGGGGATCTTTGTATTTGTGGCGCAGGACAAGGTGTATTGGGCTGACGGGGAGAAGGAAGCCATCTACAGTGCTGACAAGCACACGGGGAGCGGAATTTCCTCCGTGGTGGAGGACCTGCACAGCCCCCAGGACCTGCTCGTTTACCACCCCCTGCTGCAGCCAAACGGTACAACGTGCGCTCTGCCACCCCCTGCTGTGCCATCCCCTGCTGTTCCATCCCCAGCCGTGCTCTTCCATGCTGCGCCATCGCACACAGCTCGTCGCACACACGCACGCGTGCGGGTATGCATCTCCCCCCTCCCCCTTGACTCATGCCCACCCCCCGCGCTGTCACTCCTCGGTTTGCAGGCACGGACTGGTGCAGCACAGCGCCGCTCCCGAACGGCGGCTGCGCATACCTGTGCCTGCCGGCGCCGCACATCACCGCCGGGTCGCCGCGGTTCACGTGCGCGTGCCCTGATGGGGAGTTCCTCGCAAACGACGGCCGCGGTTGCAGCAAAGGTGAGCGTGGGGGTAGGGAGGGACCCAGGGCGGGGGGCCGGGGTTCGTCCGCAAACGCGACGGTCACACCGCCCCCCTCGTGGGCACCGTCTCGGCCTCGATGGGCGATCACAAGCCGCACCCGGACCCCCCACGGTCCGGTTTCGTCAAGGCGACGGGAGGGGCGTCTTTGTCAGGGGGCGTCGCTCACTCCACGTTACCGCTTTCGCGCCTCTCGTAGACCGCCCCCCTGTCGTCGTGATGACAACCGGACCGAAGGACGTCACGAGTCGGGAGCCACAGCGGACGAGCCCACGGCCCGCGACCGCCTCGTCCTCCACCACGACCACCACGACCACCACGCTCTCAGGTACAAACTCAATTTCCCTCAAATCACTCGCTGCCTGTAAACCAGGCAGCCGGGTTGGAGTGAGCGAGTGTGAGCGTGCGAGTGTGCAAGGGTATTTTGTGGGAGTGGGTGCGATGTGAGTGGGAGGTGTGTGTGAGAGTATAAGGGTGCATGTAGGGAGTGGTAGTGCAGCTGTTAGCGCGTCGCGCTACGAATCTGGCGACCCGAGTTCCATTCCCGCACAACGGTGACAATTATCTGAACCGGTCCTGGGTCTCCCCTAGGTTGACTCGGTCTCAAATGAGTACTTTTCCATGAGGGAGACAAAGGCGGCCGGGCATGGTGCTCGCCACCCACTGCCTCATGTGCCGTGTCGGCCTTCATATGTGCTCGCGAACAGCACTTGCCCCAACAGTCTGTAAAGGCTATACGGGGGAACTTTTTCTTTCTGCATGTGTGTTTAGTGTGCGTGAGATGTGTTGTTGTTAGCGCATTGTATTACGAACCTCACGACCCGAGTTTGATTTTCGCCCTCTGGGCCAACATCGGTGACAAAATATCTAAACTGGTCCTGGGCCTCCCCTTCGGTCAACTTGGCCATAAATAAGTACCTGCTGCGGAGGCGGCAAAAATACTCAGATTGAAGCGGCCGTACACGGACCTGGCAACCCACCCCCCCCTCGTGTGCCGTGATAGCCTTAATAGGTGCTGACCAACGGCACTTGCTCCAACAGTCTCTTAAAGGCTACACGGGGTATTTTTGTGTGATAGGTACCGGTGGTGGTTGGGGTGGGGACATGGGGTAAGTGCGAGGGAGGGGCCGGGGCAGCTGTGACTCGCCTGCTTACGTCTCGTGAGCTGTACACGTGTCGCCCTGCTCACCATCGCGCTGCCCTCCCACAGACCGCCCGGCTGCCGTGACGACGGATGACGCGGCTCGGCAGCACCAGCGGACGAGCACGGCGCCCGCGACCTCCCCCACCGCGACCAACTCCCGTACGAGCCCCTTCCTCTGCCTTTTAGTCGCTCGCTGCCTGTAAACCGGTTCAAATCCAGCAGGCATGCCCTGGTTAATACCACGGTGGTGTCGTATTTACCGGAAAAATACTACATCGCTATCCGCTTCGCTCACGGTGGACATAAAAAATCCTGTGAAGTCGTTCAGAAAGAGTAGTCGAGCATTGTGTGCCGGCCGGCGTCACGGTCTAAATTTTACCAGAATAAAAAAAAAATACCGCAAATTACTCAATTTGGAAACGCATGGCAACAATGTACTCCTACTGAGAAACCGCTGTTGACTGTGGCTGTAAGACACAGCAGCTCCTTCCTTTGGACGTTAAAAGATCCCATGACACCATTCGA
Organism: Lethenteron reissneri; assembly: GCF_015708825.2. Lineage (NCBI taxonomy): Eukaryota > Metazoa > Chordata > Hyperoartia > Petromyzontiformes > Petromyzontidae > Lethenteron > Lethenteron reissneri. Next base: position 12,029,672 of record NC_083817.1, read on the forward strand.
AAATAATAGTAGCCCATTATTTCAGCCGTCACGATCCAAATTTGTCTAATAAAAAAAAGACACCGCAAACGACTTACTTCTGCCACACACCCAGTCGGAGTTGAATGGCGTCTGGATGTTGGATTCAGTGTGTCGTTGGATCATCAGTGCTGCCGTTCGGCAGCTGGATTGACCTTCGCGATCGTCGCGTTGTGGCCCCCTTGATCCGACCGTCCCTTGTGTGTCGCGTTGCAGATATGCTGGCTCGCAAGGAGGAGGCCTCAACGTCTGTGGTGCCCGTGGCACTGGGGATCACCATCCCTATTGGTGAGCCCCCCCCACTCCGACCCCACACCCCACACTCGGTGTTTTATGGTGAAGTGAGTGGCTGGGCGATTCTGGGGGCCCAACGCATGGAGCTGGCGATGGCGAGAGTCTGGGTTCAATTTGGGCTTTTACATTCGCGTTCTTCTGTCACTGGTAGCCGCATGACTAAAAGTCCGTTTCCGGTTTACCGCACGGACAAAAACGTCTCGAGCAGTAACCACGTCGCGTTTAGCTCGTTAGGTAACAAACGAATGCAGCTGCGACAGCGGTGTAATGGTCGGTCAGCAGTGCACTGGGCTTACAATCCAGAGGTCGCCGGTTTCAGTCCATCTCCTGGCAGTACGGCACTTGCCTGATGATGCTGGTTGTAACCACCAGGGAAACATTACGTACCCATTTGTTCACTGTGTGTGGATCACTAACACAACCAGTGGTGCTGCTGAAGCAGCAATCAACCGGCATGTTTGTTCATCACTTGACAGCTTTATTCATTGGCTATCGGGTTGAGGAAGGTGCACGAGACACACATTTGACTTGCGCTGTGATCTGACCCAAAAGTCAGTTATGAATCATTAAAATATCTTTATTTGGTATTTCCACTTAAATTTGGCAGCAAGCCGTCTGGGTGTGGAGGGCAGGTGCGGTGGGGTTTGGGTGACACTGTGTGACCCCATGTGACGCCGTGTGTTCATGTCCCCCCCCCCCCCCCCGTGCTTGCCGTTTGCAGTGCTGCTGCTGCTGTTGGCAGCAGGTGCAGCGATGCTGTGGCGTAGCTGGAAGCGGCGTAGTGCCAAAAGCATTCACTTTGAGAACCCGGTTTACCGCAAAACCACGGAGGAGCAGGAGGAGGAGGAGCGAGAGATGAGCTTTGGCATGACTCGCAACGGCTCCGTGAGCAGCGCCCACTCCTACACGCCGGTACGGAACACTCCCACACGCCGGTAACGAAACACTTTGTGCTCACTACTGCGTGACGAGATTTCTCTTTTGTTCGTTTTCATTGTACAGGAGACTCTCGATTATCCACACTAGTGACGGGGAGGTTGGCCGTGGATAATCGAGAGTCGACTGAACTTTGTTTCACGTTCTCGCGCCACATCTGACCTCGTGTGGTTGTTCAGGTTTTTTTTTTTCCCTGACACATTTATTCGTCCGTATGTGTTTGCAGATTGTGCAGGTCCACGTAGAAGAGGACTAGTGTCGGAAGCTTTGGGGGGAGAACAACGGAAACGAAAAAGCCCCACGAATATACATTTACAACCAGAGGACCAGTGAGCTTCACTGCAGTCACCCAGGAGGGGTCTGATTCTCTCTCTCCTCTCTCCGGCACCTCCCCCTGGCTTCTCTCCCAAGCAGGTGTGGGTGGGGGGCTTCTGGGGGTGGGCAGGGGGGGGCACAGATCCTGTAGAAATTGTTACAAGTCGCCCTTAATTGCGTCCGAAATTCCGAAACGCCCTGGGTTGAGGAAGGTGTTTCTTCCATTGTGCTAATTGCGCAATTTAAGTTCTCATTCTGCCATTCGCCCCTCGCTGTAATGAGGGAGTGGGCGGTTGAAGCTGCTCATCAAACTTACGGTGCCAACGTCTCCTCCATCGATGAAGTCAAGCCTGCTTTCTGGGAAAGGCCACAACACAAGCTACCTTGCCGAGGTTTTGCCATATTTCTACGGCAATCGGAGAGCGGGCTGCGTCGTGACCACTCTGAGACTCTTGACGTGCGGCCGCCTTTCACGGGGTCTGGGCAATCTTGTCGCGCACCACCGCTCCCCAGAAACTTTACGTTTGAGGCATTGCGGCCCTCACCACACATTCTGTTTTTTTTCTAACCACTACGTGGCCCAGTTCAGCCAAAGAGTTCTCAAGGCCGTCACACGCCAACGACTAACAGGCCGCGGGGGCATGGACGCAATCTGGGCGGGGTGGCGGTCGGGTCGGACCGTTACACGACAAGCCTTTCAACTGTGGTAACGTTGCTGTCCACGGCCATGTTAGTTTGATGACCTCATCAATGTCGACCGGGGGCGGGGGGAAGGAGGAGGGGGGGGGGTGATATTTTGCATAAGCGCTTTGGTTTGAATGAATCGCTCCTGAAGGAGGAGGGGGGGAGCACCATTGTTTACAGATTTGAGGGTAGGGAAATCGATCGTTGCTTTATAAACCCGTGGGCGTGTTGATGCACGGGCGTGTTGATGTGACGGGCGAGCAGGCAGGTGAGGTGGGGGATGAGGTGGGAGGGGAGGTCACATCGCCGACGTCTGTAAGCAGGCAGCGTGCCCGAGAGCCAAGAAGGTTCTCCTCGTCCGAGTCTGTCTGCGGAGTGGTTTTGACGACGCCCGGGAGAGTCGGAATCCGGGAGCTGCGTGTATGTGACAGCCGCTGCTCTAATCGTGCATAGCACAGACTGTACCATCAAGACAACGAAACAGCCTTAATATTATAAACACGGGCAGATGACTGCAAGCAAAGCCCGAATGTTTGTAACGTGGCCAGTTTACTGCGGTGACGATTGTGTTGTGTGTTGCGTGCGTGGTGAATCGGTTGGACTGTGCTTGGATCGGCTTATTTATTCTTGGTATTGTGTGTATATGTGTATGTATGTCTGGCTTTGTACAAACAAAACAATACTCCGTCTTCTGTAAATTTGAGCCATCCGTGATAAATGTCGGTTAATCGACACGTGTTTGTAACTAGCTTTCTGTACATATGTATAAAATGCTCCGTGTGTGGGACAGAACAATTGCCCAACACGCATTGTATTGTGATGACCTACTGTAGTAACTGGCCGGGAGTAAAGACGGCACGGGGAGAAGCACCCTGTGCCTTCTTAGCGGCGGCAGGATTTCAAGACGGTTTTTTTGTGGTTCTTTATCGTTGCTTTTTCAGATCTTTGTTTTTCCTGTTTTTGAACTGGCATCAATCAACTCAGGGCCAGGGGCGGCAGTGGGCCGCATCGGTAGAATGTCAGGGGTGCCGTGGCGTCGCGATGTCACGTTGGAACCGCAGCAGCGTCGGGAACCCATCACGATGGCCACCGGCGCCGTTTTGGTGAACGCAGGAAACGGCACAAAGTGGCCTCTTGCTCATAGAAGCACACTCGATCCTGTGACACTACCAGCCACATTTCGGTTGAGGGTTGAACGTGAAGTCCGTGGGCTTTTCCAGCAAAAAAGCCCATCGAGGTGGGGTCAACACCCCGAGCTCTCGGTTGCGCCACCAAATTGTTCTCAATCGCACGCGATCGTGGACGAGTCTGGTAGCAGAGACGTCCACTCTGGGGGCTCGTTAGCCATTGTGTCACACGGCACCGAGTCGCGTAGCCGACGGCTTCGGGTGTGGATCTGCCCGTTTGGAGTTTTTATTTTATTTACGGCGTGGGTGCGTGCGTGATTTGTTGCAGAATTGTAAATAATAATGATTGCAAAAGAATCTCAAGGACTCACGAATGCCTTTCCAGCCAGGCCTCGCCTCGCTCGTGATGACGCAACTGTTGTGACAGTCGTCGCAACCGACCAACTGAGCCAAACGCGTGTCGCTAAAACCCTCAGGAGCTGCTGTGCACGGTCGGTGCGTCAACGAACCTCATAAATCGGCGTCGCAGGCAGAGCTTCGTCAGGGTAATTCTGCCGCGCCGCCGAAGGGCTCTCGGTTCTTGGCGTCGCCGGGCTGGGTGACCGCGTGCACTCAGGAGCCAGGCGTAACGCGACCACGAGCTTTAAGAAAATCGACTGCGTCCGTCCTTGCTCGGTCTTACTACCTCCCGTGTGCTTTCCGCCATGGTGGAATATCGTCGCGCCAGAGAGAGGAGCTTGTGCCTGGGGCGGGGGGGGGGAGAGATAGTTTTGTCCACGGCAGCAACCTCGTTCAGTATCCCTCGCCCGTGCGTTCCTTATCTGCAGCGTTCGCTGGGTACTATATCCGTCTGTCATGCGTTGCCGCGACCAATGCTTTCCTACCACTGCTCGCGTGCAATAGCCGTGTTGAGAAGCGGCTCCGAAAAGTTGTCACGGGTTCGATCGTTTCCACGAAACGCCACGTTCGCGCGGTGGTTCGCGTGGTGGTCCGCGGAAATTCTTGACCGTGATCTGCAGATATGGCTGGGGAACTCCCACTGCGTTTTCTATCCAGCCGTAATTAGTGACATCTGTATATGCGTTATATAAGTTCAAACTTTTATTTCAACTGGTTGCCAATTTTGTATAGTTGTCACTTTTCGTTGCCAAAATGATTGGGGGGTTCTATTTAAGTTTATGTCCGTTGTACGCGTTTGTAAATCGGCCGAATGGGATCTTGCACTTAATGATGGGTATCACGTGCCATGGTCACTGGCGAGCTGCAGCGGCGGCGCACGAGGCTGCATATGGCGCTATGGGGGGGGGGGGGGGGGGTCGGTGTTCCCCGAACCCCCCCCCCCCTCTTGTCGTTGCATTGCTGCTGACTGTGGCTCCGCTCGTACTCGCTCGCACGCACACATTTGGGCAGCAGCCTGGGTAAAACCAGCGGCGGCGTCGCCGTCGGCGTCTTTGTGGAGCTGCGTTGCAGCGAGTGAAAAAAACCCATCCCCGTGGGGCGCCTCGGGTTCGTGTGATGTTGCCACCATCACGTGTGCGCGTGTCTCGGGGTCAGGGAAATCCGTCTATGCTCTGGCTGCATTTGCCTCCGCCCATGAAACAAAATAAGTGATGGCATATGCAGTCGGCGTCTCCGTCTCAGAGGTTACTGTGTGCAAATTACTTGCCTAATTTGTTCAAATAAATGCCGGAATGCAACTCTTCGCGCATGCTGAGGTTCTTCATGAATTGCAGAGTGGTGTGGGTGCAGTGCTGCTGATGTGTGAGATGGGAGTGGTGAGTGTGGGTCTGTGGTGCTGTGTGAGATGGGAGTGGTGAGTGTGAGTCTGTGGTGCTGTGTGAGATGAGAGTGGTGAGTGTGAGTCTGTGGTGCTGCGTGAGATGGGAGTGGTGAGTGTGGTGCTGTGTGAGATGGGAGTGGTGAGTCTGTGGTGCTGTGTGAGATGAGAGTGGTGAGTGTGAGTCTGTGGTGCTGCGTGAGATGGGGGTGGTGAGTGTGGGTCTGTGGTGCTGTGTGAGATGGGAGTGGTGAGTGTGGGTCTGTGATGCTGTGTGAGAAGGGGGTGGTGAGTCTGTGGTACTGTGTGAGATGGGGTGGTGAGTGTGGGTCTGTGGTGCTGTGTGAGATGGGAGTGGTGAGGGTGAGTCTGTGGTGCTGTGTGAGATGGGGGTGGTGAGTGTGGGTCGGTGGTGCTGTGTGAGATGGGAGTGGTGAGTGTGAGTCTGTGGGGCGGTGTAAGATGGGGGTGGTGAGTGTGGGTCGGTGGTGCTGTGTGAGATGGGAGTGGTGAGTGTAAGTCTGTGGTGCTGTGTGAGATGGGAGTGGTGTGTGTGAGTCTGTGGTGCTGTGTGAGATGGGAGTGGTGAGTGTGAGTCTGTGGTGCTGTGTGAGATGGGAGTGGTGAGTGTGAGTCTGTGGTGTTGTGTGAGATGAGAGTGGTGAGTGTGAGTCTGTGGTGCTGTGTGAGATGAGAGTGGTGAGTGTGAGTCTGTGGTGCTGTGTGAGATGAGAGTGGTGAGTGTGGGTCTGTGGTGCTGTGTGAGATGGGAGTGGTGAGTGTGAGTCTGTGGTGCTGTGTGAGATGGGAGTGGTGAGTGTGAGTCTGTGGTGTTGTGTGAGATGAGAGTGGTGAGTGTGAGTCTGTGGTGCTGTGTGAGATGGGAGTGGTGAGTGTGAGTCTGGTGCTGTGTGAGATGAGAGTGGTGAGTGTGGGTCTGTGGTGCTGTGTGAGATGGGAGTGGTGAGTGTGAGTCTGTGGTGCTGTGTGAGATGAGAGTGGTGAGTGTGAGTCTGTGGTGCTGTGTGAGATGGGAGTGGTGAGTGTGAGTCTGTGGTGCTGTGTGAGATGGGAGTGGTGAGTGTGAGTCTGTGGTGTTGTGTGAGATGAGAGTGGTGAGTGTGAGTCTGTGGTGCTGTGTGAGATGGGAGTGGTGAGTGTGAGTCTGTGGTGCTGTGTGAGATGAGAGTGGTGAGTGTGGGTCTGTGGTGCTGTGTGAGATGGGAGTGGTGAGTGTGGGTCTGTGGTGCTGTGTGAGATGAGAGTGGTGAGTGTGAGTCTGTGGTGCTGTGTGAGATGGGAGTGGTCAGTGTGGGTCTGTGGTTCTTTGTGAGATGGGAGTGGAGAGTGTGGGTCTGTGGTGCTGTGTGAGATGAGAGTGGTGAGTGTGAGTCTGTGGTGCTGTGTGAGATCAAAGTGGTGAGTGTGGTTCTGTGGTGCTGTGTGAGATGGGAGTGGTGAGTGTGGGTCTGTGGTGCTGTGTGAGATGGGAGTGGTGAGTGTGAGTGTGGTGCTGTGTGAGATGGGAGTGGTGAGTGTGAGTGTGGTGCTGTGTGAGATGGGAGTGGTGAGTGTGGGTCTGTGGTGCTGTGTGAGATGGGAGTGGTGAGTGTGAATGTGGTGCTGTGTGAGATGGGAGTGGTGAGTGTGAGTCTGTGGTGCTGTTTGAGATGGGGGTGGTGAGTGTGAGTTTGTGGTGCTGTGTGAGATGGGAGTGGTGAGTGTGAGTCTGTGGTGCTGTGTGAGATGGGAGTGGTGAGTGTGAGTCTGTGGTGCTGTGTGAGGTCAAAGTGGTGAGTGTGGTTCTGTGGTGCTGTGTGAGATGGGAGTGGTGAGTGTGGGTCTGTGTGAGATGGGAGTGGTGAGTGTGAATGTGGTGCTGTGTGAGATGAGAGTGGTGAGTGTGAGTGTGGTGCTGTGTGAGATGGGAGTGGTGAGTGTGAGTCTGTGGTGCTGTGTGAGATGGGAGTGGTGAGTGTGGGTCTGTGCAAGATGGGAGTGTTGAGTGGTGCTGTGTGAGAAGGGAGGGGGGGCGAGTGAAGTGATTCTGGGTCCTACACCACCGCTCATAATAATTTAATCTCTACATTTATGCGTCACTCAACTGCCTCGACATCTCACACAGCGCCTGGCCTCGCATCTTAACTCAACCGTTACCAAGGGGACTCTCCCAGTGGCAGCTGTCTCTGTGCAGCAACGAGGTGATACGGCGCCCACCCTGATCCCAGTAACCTGCAAGTCCCTCTTGGTGGTGATGCACATTGCGTGCCTTGCGTATATTGCCCGCCTCAAAAGCAGTGTCATCGACAGCCATTGCCCGTGCACTGCTGGATGAGGGCCCACTCGAGCCCTGTCCATCCCTTTGGTCCTGCTTCATCTGCGCCGTGGATTCCCTTGGCTGACGCTCCAAACATTTATCTCGACCACTGACCGTCGCCGTCTCTTCTGGCGATGTGGCCCTGCCCAGGTGCACTCCTCTGAACAGTAAATACCTTAGAAATGTGGAGTGTCAACGATTCAGATACGGAGTTTCTAGGAGGCACCTTTATTGACAACTTTCACGGTCTCATGCACACTCTTTCCACTGAGATAGCCAACTACTATCCTTCGCAATATCTACCGGAGACGTTTAGCGACGACGGCGATGAGACGAGTCCATTTCCAGGACCGGCAGCCCCGGGCTCCCGCTCTTAGCTCCTTTTATGCCCCCAGCGCTGCCTGGCTCTGCCCTGACTGCACCTCCCTTCTTGAACCTGCTAGCAGGTTCCAGGGGCATCCAGATGGGGTCCTCCGTGACCCTTACCCGAGTTCCTCCCCTCTGCCCACACCCCGTGCACGCCCTCACCGGCGCGTGTGCTGTCTACCCACCACAGTTGCCGCTGCTGTCCACCAGCCGGCGCTATTACACTACACATGGATAATATATACTGTATATGTGTGTGGGGAGCGGTAGCGACCCGAGTTCGATTCCCGCTCACGGCCAACACCAGTGACGATTATCAGAACCGGTCCTGGGCCTCCCCCAGGTCGACTCAGAATCAAATGAGTACCTGATGCGGTGTGTGAATATCGCCACTTGGAAGTCAAAGGCGGCCGGGTGTGGTGCTGGCCACCCACTCGCCCCTCGTGTGCCGTGCCGGCCTTCATACAGTGAGGGAAAAAAGTATTTGATCCCCTGCTGATTTTGTACGTTTGCCCACTGACAAAGAAATGATCAATCTATAATTTTAATGGTAGGTTTATTTGAACAGTGAGAGACAGAATAACAACAACAAAATCCAGAAAACGCATGTCAAAATTTTAATAAATTGATTTGCATTTTAATGAGGGAAATAAGTATTTGACCCCCTCTCAATCAGAAAGATTTCTGGATCCCAGGTGTCTTTTATACAGGTAACGAGCTGAGATTAGGAGCACACTCTTAAAGGGAGTGCTCCTAATCTCAGCTTGTAACCTGTATAAAAGACACCTGTTCACAGAAGCAATCAATCAATAAATTAGATTCCAAACTCTCCACCATGCCCAAGACCAAAGAGCTCTCCAAGAATGTCAGGGACAAGATTGTAGACCTACACAAGGCTGGAATGGGCTACAAGACCATCGCCAAGCAGCTTGGTGAGAAGGTGACAACAGTTGGTGCGATTATTCGCAAATGGAAAAAACACAAAAGAACTGTCAATCTCCCTCGGCCTGGGGCTCCATGCAAGATCTCACCTCGTGGAGTTGCAATGATCATGAAAACGGTGAGGAATCAGCCCAGAATTACACGGGAGGATCTTGTCAATGATCTCAAGGCAGCTGGGACCATAGTCACCAAGAAAACAGTTGGTAACACACTACCCCGTGAAGGACTCAAATCCTGCAGCACCCGCAAGGTCCCATGCTCAAGAAAGCACATATACATGCCCGTCTGAAGTTTGCCAATGAACATCTGAATGATTCAGAGGACAACTGGGTGAAAGTGTTTTGGTCAAATGAGACCAAAATGGAGCTCTTTGGCATCAACTCAACTCGCCGTGTTTGGAGGAGGAGGAATGCTGCCTATGAGCCCAAGAACACCATCCCCACCGTTAAACATGGAGGTGGAAACATCATGCTTTGGGGGTGTTTTTCTGCTAAGGGGACAGGACAACTTCACTGCATCAAGGGATGATAGACGGGGCCATGTACCGTCAAATCTTGGGTGAGAACCTCCTTCCCTCAGCCAGGGCATTGAAAATGGGTCGTGGATGGGTATTCCAGCATGACAATGACCCAAAACACATGGCCAAGGCAACAAAGGAGTGGCTCAAGAAGAAGCACATTAAGGTCCTGGAGTGGCCTAGCCAGTCTCCAGACCTTAATCCCATAGAAAATCTGTGGAGGGTGCTGAAGGTTCGAGTTGCCAGACGTCAGCCTCGAAACCTTAATGACTTAGAGAAGATCTGCAAAGAGGAGTGCGACAAAATCCCTCCTGAGATGTGTGCAAACCTGGTGGCCAACTGCAAGAAACGTCTGACCTCTGTGATTGCCAACAAGGGTTTTGCCACAAAGTACTAAGTCATGTTTTGCAGAGGGGTCAAATACTTATTTCCCTCATTAAAATGCAAATCAATTTATAACATTTTTGACATGCGTTTTTCTGGATTTTGTTGTTGTTATTCTGTCTCTCACTGTTCAAATAAACCTACTATTAAAATTATAGACTGATCATTTATTTTTCAGTGGGCAAACGTACAAAATCAGCAAGGGATCAAATACTTTTTTCCCTCACTGTAGGTGCTCACTAACAGCACTTGCCCCAAAAGTCTGTTTCAGGCTATACAGAGGATAATAATATTTATTGAGACTGAAGGAATCCGATGAGCTATGAAGCTCTTTTTCGCAGATGTCCAGTCGGAGCGGGTCAGACAGTTACAACAACAGAGAATATGAAAACCGATAGGGAGTGTAGAGTATAGGAAAGGTAACCAAGTCGCTAAAATAAATAACAGTAAGGTATATAACTACAAATGACAAAAGTATATCAAATCATGCCGCTTTTTCAACACTAAATGCAAACTTTGGCAAGACAACAACAGTCCCAGATCACACCAAGACAACACAGTTCCTCAATAAAATTGAAAGATCCTTTGTCGTTAGTGTGTCTGTCTGTGTCTGTGTGTGTCTGTGTGTGAACATATACAATATTTATTATTATGTATGAGTTTAACAATGCTTCCTTTTGTTGTTGAATCGTAACACATTTTATGACACTGACTGTATGGGGATTTAAATACAGTAAATCATTATTTCCTTCCGACTTATGAACCGTTCGACTTACGAACGGGCATCTGGAACGGAGTCCGTTTATAAGTCGGGGGACTGCCCGTACTACATTCTCCTGGCGAGCCGGGGTAAGGCACCTACCTCCTCGACACCCACGGGAAGGGAGTTTAGCAACAATCGTGCGAACCACCAATCCTCGCTGCCTCCACAGTGCTGAATTAGAGCCACGTGCGTAGCCACCACCGCTCGGCTATTGATTGATTGCATCAAGCAAGCAACTACAGTCACCTTGCAGAGGGGAATCGGGCACGGTGACGGCACCAATGAGAGCTTGGTTTTCCGACAAATGTTATTCGTGAAGACTAAAACGCCATGAATAAATATGAACAAGAGTAATGAATTAGGAACAACCACCGTGGACTTTCTGGTGGCAGTCATCATAACTGGTGGAAATTAACTGCAGGAAACGAGTGATTGGGACTTAGTGGGGAAGCCAGCAAGATCGGCGAAAGTTAAAAGAGCAAGCAGCTTGTCATCGTAAGGTTGTGAATTCAAACCCTTCTCCGTGTTGGGTGGGGAGTTTACTCAGTCCATCACCCCTCTCGCCAGAGGGTCGATAAAACAGGTACCACTTTTGTGATGAAGTCAACAATGGCTGTCCTTCATAATAAAGGTTTTTCGGTTAGATCGCGTTATTTATAAATGTGTCGCAACCCTCCACCACCCGACACAGCCAATCAGTAAAAGATGTGTCACGTTGACAAAAAAAATAATTCACTACTTTAGCCTAGCCGGTGTGTTGAAGAGTAAATCCACAATATTTACAATTTTGGAGTACGACGTTTTGCTGGTAATTACATCCAGCATCATCGGACAATTTGCCAGAAGAGTGAAGCCCTCCACCTGATCCTGGTCTTAAATAGAGCAGCAGGGTGACGTCATCATTTAACCCAATCAGGTGCAGATGTAGTGCGTTCCCAGGGAGACAGACGACGTAGTTGAGGCACACTCTTTTATTTAACCAAAAGGCGGTAACAATACTTGAAGGGGTAACGGCCCCTTCACCCGTACTCAATGGGAAACACCCCTCGCACTATTCCCTGACTGTCCTATTCCCAGTCCTCCGCTAAGAGTGCTATGGGAGGCTATCTGATCCGGCCCTGGTTAAGCACGGATCCCGGCACCCAGACAACCAGGCCGTCCTCGGCCCTGACAAGGACAGCGAGCCAGGGGAGTCCCAGGGCCTATTCTGCCGGTCTTCAGTCTTCACTGGTAAGCTTCGAACACACTGGTCCCGAACCCTCTGGCTCCCCGCCTTTTATAGGAATCCTCTCTGAGGGGTGGGGCTATGGGGGATCACAGCGCCCCCATGGCCCCCCAGGGTTAACCGATGCGGACGTGGATGTAGACACCCGTGTGTGGGTGCAGACACCCTTGTGTTTCTGTCCGCCTTTCTCCCCGTAACAACCCTACACAGAGATCAGAAGCAGAGAAGGGGGGTATTGTAATTATATAATAGACGAGCTGTCCTAGCCGGCTTCGCCCGGGACTTGGATCCACCACGCCCGGCCGCCTTTGTCTCCCCAGTGGCGATGTTCACACACCACAGCAGTTACTCATTTGAGGCTGAGTCGACCGGTGGTGGTGGTGGCCGTGAGCAGGAATCGAACTCGGGTCGCCGGGTTCATAGCGCAGCGCGCAAATCGCTACGCAGTGCCCCCCCCCCAAAGTTGTGAATATGTGTGTCTGTTCAAAATGTTTAGCATACTTCCCGACATGCAAGAAACTTGAAATTTGGCATGTGGTTACTGTCCAGACTGTACACCATGCAATAATGGATATATTTTTCATGGCAAGTGAGCTGTGACATCTGTGATGTCACCCGCATGCGGAAGCGTAGCGGAATGCGCCAGCTGATGTCACGCATCCCCCCAACCCTCCGCGTGTAAAGTGCCATACACATGTATTGCAGCTCTAAGGCGTTCCTCGCGTAGCATTGCTTTATTATTTCCGTCGCTTACTGCCGTACGCACCCTGAAAGTTGTGTGTCTGCAGCAAGCACGTGTATGTGTACCTATGGACGCGGTAGTGTAGTGGTTAGCGTGCTTGCGCTACAAACCCGGCGACCCGAGTTTGATTCCTGCTCACGGTCACCACCGGTGCGAATTATTTGAACCGGTCCTGGGCCCTCCTCTAGGTCGACTCGGCCTCAAACGAGTAATTCGTATGGTGTGTGAACATCGCCACTGGGGAGACAAAGGCGATCTGGCGTGGTGAATCCAAGCCGGGTAGTAAAGCTAGTATATGTATAAAAGGGAAATTTGTGAATATGTGTCTGTTCGAAATGTTTAGCATACATCCCAACATGCTGCAAACTTGAAATTTGGCATGTGGGTAGCTCCCACACTGTGTACACACTTCTGTATTTGGGGGGGGGGGGGGAAATGACAATGAAGTGTGTGGCGACAACCTGCATACAGGACTGGCGAGGATCGATATCTGGTGAGCGTTTGTGGTATCGATTAAACAGGAATAGGCCGATTATAAAGAAATCAACAACCTTCGATTCTTGGCACGCGAGCGTAAGTTTTTTTTTCCACCGCGCGTTGGGTTTAATTTTAATTATTCAGGTAATGATCAAAGTTTTATTTTCATTTATCATTAAATATGTAATTACATGCATTATAAAGATTAGGGTTATTGTGTGCAAACTTTACATGTAGCACGTTAAACGTTTTCCCCCTAAGTAACATGGCTAAACGGTACAATGGCAATGGGTCTTTTATGTAAAAATATATTTAGGTAAATTATTATTGCAAGTACTTAATTCTTACCTATAAAATATTTTTTTGTCTGTCTGTTTGTCTCTCTGTCTGTCTGTGTACGCAACTTGTGACGCATTTAACTCACAAACTGGGGTTTACATTTCTAACTTTAAAGTAGTTAAATTGACAATTTAGCGGTTTCTGCCGAGCGCAGTCAGGGCAGGAACGAATAAGTTTAGAGACCTCGGCCATCATGCCGGGCTAAAAGTAATCCCATTGCAGCGTCCGCAAAGTTATTTGAACACCGAGGTGCAACAATTTTTCACTATGCAAGACACGAACCAAGCCGTCACGGAGGGTAACGGGGACTACAATCCGACATCGGTCTACCATATCCTCCATCCACATCAAAAGGCCGTCATGAAAAGCCAACCGACCACAGTCATCCAATGCCAGAGAGTCATGTGTGTGTTCCGCTCGACGCCGCAAAGTAGCTAAGGAATCATCCAGCAGCTGCTCGCGCACCCACACAGAGCGCGGAAGCTGCAGGATGCTGTCAGCCGGCACATGAGCAGCGTGCGTCTTTGAATCATCCACCGCGGACATGACAGTTCGCGGAGGTGAAGTGACAGGCGTACAACGAATCGTTCCAGAAGAACATGCGCAGCGGGAAGCATGTTGCAATCGTGACAGCGCATCCGCTTTGCAATGCCGGGAACCTTGACGATAAACGACCTCGAAGGAAAATTCTTGTAAAATTTCAAGCCAACGAGACAATTGGCCGGCCGGCTGCTCGATCTTCAAGGAGTATTGGAGAGCCGCATGGTCAGTGTGGACAATTAATTTCCTGCCGTAAAGGTAAGGCCTATACTGACGCACAAAGTACACAATGGACAAAAATTATCTTGTTACGCAGAAGCGACTTTTCGCTGGAGAAAGGACACGGCTGCCATAAGCGACTACTTTCTCTGCACCATTTTTCGATTGCGATAAAATGGCGCCGATACTCGTGTCGCTGGTTTCAGTATCTAATATTAACGACAAAGAAAAATTTGGATATTCGAGCGTGGGTGCATCGGATAAGCGACTGCGATGGGCCATGAACGCCACTTCCTCCTCCGGACCCCATTTAAATCTCTGATTTTTAGCAGTCAGCGCGTGCAGGAGTTTAGTGACCGTAGCAAAATTTGGCATAAACCGACGGTAATATGACGCAAATCCGAGGAAGCGTCGTACATCCCCTCGCATGTTGGGGTCGGCCAATCGCGAACACAGGCTGTCTTGGTCGGATCCATGGCAATACCGTCGGAGCTCACAACGTGATCCAAGTAACGCACCGAATGTTGCAATAGATGACATTTTTTTGGTTTTAATTTGAGGTTAGCGGAGCGCATCCTCTCAAAAACGGCGCGCAGGCGTCGAAGGTGTTCATCAAACGTGCGACTAAACACAATTACATCATCCAGATAAATGAGACAATTGTCCCACTGCAAGCCAGCTAAGACGAACTCCATCAAGCGTTGGAATGTAGCGGGAGCTGAATTCAACCCCATCAGAAGGAAATTTAATTGAAAGAGTCCCTGAGGAATGCGGAACACGGTCTTCAGTTTTGAAGAGTCATCCAAGGGCAATTGCCAAAACCCGGAAGACAAATCGAGAGTCGAGAAATACCGCGCTCCGGACAACGCATCCATGGAGTCATCCATATGCGGGAGCGGATACGCGTCGGCCACTGACATTTTATTCAGTTTGCGGAAGTCCATGCAAAATCTGAGATTCCCGTCCTTTTTCTTAACAAGTACGACCGGTGTGCCTCAAGGGCTGTTAGACGGGGAAATTATATCAGCGGCCAGCATATCATTCACAGTGCACTGCACACGTTCTTCTCCCATAGGCTCAACCGATGCGAGTTCTGACGAATAGGGCTGGCCTCACCCGTATCAATGTGGTGGGACAAAAGGGACGTATGTCCCAAATCGAAATCATCTTTCCTGAAAACGTCAGCAAATTCACACCGAAGTGCACGCAACTCCCTGCGTTGGTCGGAAGACAACGACAGATTCTCTCGACATAGCTCCATGATCTATCGATCATCCGACACAGAAGTGGAATGAGTCGCCCCCCCCCCCCCCCCCATGCAGAACTTACAAAAACAGGGCCTGTCCGGAATGAACTATCGTCTGAGCGCCAACAAGCATCAGACTCCGGGTCGCAGTATTAGACGGGATCAGAAGGACCCCGGCTGCCACATCATCGCTACGATTCCTTTCCGATAACGCAATGGCACCAGCATCTGGGAACCCGGCAGAATTTCAACTGTAACGTCTACTAGCGCCTGCACGGCGGCGCACGGCGACGAACGCAAGAGCAGAGACGGTAGAAAAAACTATTTGCAACCGGAGGGCATTTCCAAACAACCCTGATCCACTAAAATTTTAACAGGCATCCTCCCAAGAAAATCAGGGCCCAACGAGCAGGGCACAGCCAAGGACCTCGAAATCAAGACCGGCCCTGACACAGCGACATCCCCAATCGCAATGTGGGCATCCACCTGGCCGATGATGCCCATGCCACCCCCATTAGCAGCAACGCAAGCGTCAAAGGCCGGTCGAATTCGTGAAACGGGAATAAACAGAAGCTGAAAAATTACATCAGAAATGATTGTAGCAGAAACACGAACATCAACGCCCTGAATAGAGCCAGGTACCGTCGAGGATCCTGCGGCTGCCGCGACCACGCAACATGCCAGCTTTTTCCATTGCGTTATCGAGACAGGCCAACCCTTGACAACAGTACCCGAATTACGATACGAACGACCCTGCTCAGTGATATGAGATGCCTGAGGTGACGAATTAGGCCGGGTGTCTGACGTGTGCCGACTCGCCTGCATGGGAAGATGTTGGGCCGTCGGAGAAGGAGTCGGAGCCGGAGCAGCAGGCAGAGTCGGAGAACGAGGGCGACTTCGGCGATCCCACGTGAAGTGGCCCAACCGGCCACACCTGAAGCAGGTGACGGCCGGCCGGCGAGCTGCCCAGTCATCACCCCGACGTGGACCGGAGAACCCCCGGCGACGTTGAATGTCACCCCATCGTCGATCCCAACGAGGAACAGCTGCCGCAAGATCACCCTCCGAAAGCGCATCGTCCGGATTGTGGACGACTTTAGTTGGTGACCAACCCTTCGGCTCACCATCGTGACCAGGATCCCCAGTCCATGGAGCCATCTGCGTCCAACGCTGTAAGTTCTCATGCACGTTCAGGCATCTGGCGGCCCATCGAGACGTCTGCGGCTCATGACCGCAAGCAGGTAGAACCACCCCCATGTCCCTTGCCAAAGCTAGCATTCTTTCCATAACCAGCGAGTCAAGGACTTCTTGCTTGACATTGGGGTAGGCGGCCACAGTCAACGCCATCAAAGTGCTACGGTAGGCGAGTGGGGATTCGGAACTCCCCCGCCTACGCTGCATGAACTTTCATTGAGTATCAGAAGGCAGTTTGTAGACCTCAGCCATTTCAACGTACACATCCTTCAACGTTTTCTTTTTCTCAGAAGGAATCGTCGAAATACCACCAGCGCGTCGTCATCCAAAACGGTTGGCAGAGCGAACAACGCCTCTTCCTCCGACCAGTGTAGTGAACGGAATGCTGCCTCGAAGCTCCAAGTGAAGGCGCTCCAATCACCGCCTGCAGTGACGAATTCCTTGACTTGAGGAAGACGGCTGCTGCGCTCAGCTCCGTTCCGTCCAACAGCAGCAGCTCCCACCGGCTGCTCACCACGTGGCTCCTCAGAAATGGCGGACTCCAACCGCGCTCCAACAGTGCCGCCCAAGATGGTGGCGTCCCGCCGCATGGTCTCCGTAGCGTGTGTAATGGCGGACAGCTCTCCCGCGCCCGCAATGGCGGCCATCGACTCCGCAGGGGGACCTTCCGAGGCTCCATCCCGAAGCCTCTGCTCATCACCCCTCGGCAAAACCTCCTGTGGGTGCCCCGTCACCATAGACGACGCGACAAACGACACCAGTTGGAGAAGCATCGTCTGTAGCGAGTCTAGCTGCTCTTCCACCCTTTTCCAGCCGTCTTCTGCCCGCTGTGGTGAAGATGCCGCAGCTGCGCCGTCCGTCTCTGGCGCGGTGACCTCACCAGCCGCGGTTCCTGTGACCGGGACCACGGATCCCGGGGTCGGCAGGTCCTGGGTCCCTGCCTCGTCAACGTCGGAAGATGCCACAGGTGGGTTCTTCTTCTTGAGATGCTTGGACATTTCGCTTTTTGTTGTACTTTCTTGTCTCTAGAAGAACCACTTCTGACTCCAGTTGTAATAAAGCACTTCCACGACAACTGTTGACTGGCGTCTTTCTTTATTATATAACTGCACAGCTCTCGCTCTCTCCGGATGGCTCCACTCTCTTTCTTTGCCGTGACACGCACCCTCTCTGCTCCACCATCGCGGCGCGTCTCTCCCTCTCACTCCCTGTCCACCACTGGCTGACGGCGTGCCGGGATGAGAGACGGCTTCGCTGGAAGAACCGTGGCGAGTAGAGGGTGGCGATGATGCAGTCCGGACTCAGGCTTCCCACACCAACCAAGAGTCCTCTCACTGCCTCCCCTTATTTTCTCCACGGTGGAACAAGCTCTGCCTCCGGACACGACCCCTCGTAGAACCTTCTCGACTGTTCTCGCACATATTCTCAAGCTCTGCCCGTCACCTTTGGCCCAGATGGACCCCACACTTCCCATTGGGTATTAGTTACCCAGTGGTGGCTTATGCAGATACCCCTCGTCGTCCCCTAGATGGTGCTCTCTCATTACACTACTATAGAGTCACTAGCTACTACTCACTCTATTGTATGTAGGGTGTTTAGGTATATGTGCCTACGCGGGGGTAAAATATTTTTTTAGTGTGACGGGGGGGTCGACAATTTTCGGAAACCTTTTAGATCAACTATTTACCCCCCACTTTCTATAACTTTTTTTACTTATAATTTTGTTGACGGACAAATGGATGGACAAACCGCACACTGGGCTTTCACAATAGCTTAGTATTTGTGTATGTATATGTCATGTTTTAAAGTTTTGAGAAGTTTTTAAATCAAATTTTCCGCTGGGCAACGCTGGGTACTTCCCGCTAGTCCTATATAAACTCTCGTTGCAGCAGCTCTTCTTCTATGTCAGCAGTCCTCCTGCTGTGTTTGTTTCACACCTGATGACGGTTGCTTGTGTTACGATCGAAACGTCGTGATCTATGATTTTTTCTACCTAAGTGACTTTCTCGAAAGAACCAAGGAGTATGGATTCCTGCAGTCACGAGAGCTTCGAATCGGTATTTTATTTGTTTTAATAATCTGATCACTTTCAGCAGTGTTGCTTTGCCATCGTGATTTGGCATTCAGTGCTCTGTTAATTTGAGCATTATTGTAGCCATTCTGTCGTAGTGCTTCTTTAACATGTTTAATCTCTCTCCATAGACTTTCACCATCTGACACTATTTTAGCCCGATGTATGAGCGTCTTGATAAGGGAGGATTTTTGAACTGGGTGATGATGTGAATCTGCATTCAGATAGGCATCAGTGTGCGTTCCCTTTTGGTAAACACTGTGTGTTATTTTGCAATTTAGGCCATGTCCAAGCAAAATATCTAGGAAAGGGAGTGTGTTATTCACCTCCGTTTCCATGGTGAACTGGATGGCCGAGTTTCGTGCATTGAGATGATTTATAAATTCATTAAGTGTATCTTTACCATGTGGCCAGACAACCAAAGTGTCATCAACATATCTAAACCAGAAATATGGTTTGAATGTACTTGAGGCAAGTGCTCTTGTTTCAATATTTTCCATGTACAGATTTGCTAAAGCAGGAGATAAAGGAGAGCCCATTGCTGCTGCTTCCTTTTGTTTAAAGAAATCACCTCTCCATAAGAAGTAAGTGTTATTTAAACAATGGTCAGCTAGTTTTGGAATATCTTTTTGGTAAACCTGTAATATTTACTAGTGTATCAAGTAATTTAAGCGACTCGCTAACTGGACCCTAAGTGAATAAAGAAACCACATCAAAACTCACCAGAATATCATTCGGATTAAGTTTAATATCTTTAATCAGATTCACAAGATGTTCTGAATTTCTTATGAATGAAGATGTCCTACCGATGTAGGGCTGTATTTGTTAATTATATATTTTGCTAATTCATATGTGGCAGAGACAATTGTACTTACTATGGGTCGTAATGGGATGCCGATTTTCTGAATCTTTGGTAGCCCATACAGTCTAGGTGGTATTGAGGCCCTTGGCTTAATTTGGTATTGCTCAGTTTTGGGGATGAATGAATTTGCAATGATTGCAGTAGTCTTACGTTCTAAAGTATTAGTTGGATCTCGTTTAATTTTAATGTAGGTACTTTCCTCTAGTAAATCTTTAATTTTATTATCATAACCGGCTCGTGACATCGCGGCCTTTATCAGCTGCCAGAATTTGAATATCTTTATTTAATCGGAGCTCTCGTAAGGCTTTTGCTTCGTTAGAGCTAATATGTATTTTTGGTACTTTACTATTCTCAATTATTTTTGCAACCTCGTGTCTAGTCATCTCTGTCTCATTATGTGGAAGGTGTTTTACCGCTGATTCCACCTCGGCAATTATCTCATCTACTGGAATTGTGCATGGGATACGGCAAAGTTAAGGCCTTTAGAAAGGATGGAAATCATGTCGCTGGTTAAAACAGTTAGTTAAGTTCATTTCGGTTTTGTTTTTAAATTGTTTGTTTTTAGTTTGGAATTGTTTGTTATGAAGTATAGATAATTTGTTAGAGTTGTTGTTAGATTAAATACATTATCAGACGATTGTTGTGTTATAGTATCGATTATATTCCAATAATGAAAGGATACACTATTGCTTTTATTTAAGTACAAGTGCTTTAGAGATTCCGAAATGAGAGATAATTCACTCCTGTTGTGCTGTATTCTCTCTAGCAATAATAATTCGC
This sequence comes from Lethenteron reissneri, assembly GCF_015708825.2. Taxonomy (NCBI): domain Eukaryota; kingdom Metazoa; phylum Chordata; class Hyperoartia; order Petromyzontiformes; family Petromyzontidae; genus Lethenteron; species Lethenteron reissneri. The sequence goes on from NC_083817.1 coordinate 12,049,807, forward strand.
TGGCTTTGTGTAGTATTTGGTTAGCTTTAACAGACTTTATGTGATGTGTTATTTTAACTGCGTTTGGTATTACCTTCGAATCTCTGCACCATTGAGGAATGCTAGTGAAGATATCAATTTTACCCGCTTAATGCGGAGCTTCTCCAACTTTCTGGTTTTAAGAAAAGTATCCTCCCCGTAGAGGTTAGTCAGTTTATAAATAACGCGATCTCACCCAAAAACCTTTATTATTAGTAATATTAGTCGCGAAAGCCTACGTGTTAAAATGGCTGTCCAATGGATAGACTCAGCCCCGCCGTATGAAAGTGGAATCTCCATTACTGGCTTTGCTCGGCTGTAAACGGAAGATGAGCACAAATGCCTCGATGGTCATACGGGCAGGAAATGGCTTTGGCTGTTGAATCCAAAGTGAAACGCCAGCAGAGGGAGGCATTGCCACGCGACACGCTGGGCTATCTGCCGCCTCTGCCCATCATTATTGCAATCTGTATGGGCGGCTGTGGCTCCGGAAAGTCCACGAGGAGAGTTCGCACCTGGTTAAACATATAAACTTTAATTAGTGTTATAATCATTATTCTTCCGCTTGTTTACCCAGGGAAATCTCACCGAGTCTCAAGAACCGCTTCCATGAGGAGCCTGCCAATGTGTTGCAGCAGTAGCGGGCACGATGTTGCTGCTCCTGCGTGTAATGCCACTGGAGTAATTTGCAGGATCATGTTTAAAGCATTGGGTGGTTACGTCGCGGCGCACGCATGTGATCCAGTTTGCGGAGGCGGCGAGGGTTGGCGGATCACAGAAATGTCGGGAAACGCCCTTTCCTTGCAGGTCGAGGTGCCCTAAACCTTTGGTCGTCACGAGAGGGCGGAACAGCAACACTTGTTTCGTCTGCATGGGAAAGAGCGTTTCCCCCTCGCATGTGCCGGTTTTTATCGGGGTGCTCCGGTTTCCTCCGATTGTTTACATAAAAAACGTATTAATTGGATACGTATATGTTGAACATTTTTCACACCGTTTGTAGCCAACCGTGCTTATCAGAGGTGCGGGGAAAGGACAACAAACTAAACACAAAACGCAGTTTTAAAGAAACGAGTTTTCAATCAACATTTAAAAGTCCATTGTATCGGAAGGAAGAGCGTCCCAGACAACCGTAGAAGCGCATCTAAAAGCGTGTTGGATTTTTCCCGGCGCGCCAGTTTCCCTCTTGCGTGTTAACACTCATCGTAATAATATATAGAGGACCCCAGAGCCTGGGCAATTATAGGTAGTGACGGCTGACCGCCTGGCTGCTGCTGCCTTCCCCTATTCCCTGTGGTTCCTCCTCGTTGCCGCCTCCTCATCTGTCTTTCTTTGAGAGCGATGGGTGAACGCTGATGTGCCGGCACGTTACAAGTTGACGGAATGTTTTTATTTTTCAATTTAAAGCTTTCGTGACTGCATGGATTCATATTCTTGGTTCTTTCGGTAAATTCATGTAGGTAAAGAAAAATAAAAAGAAAAGAAAAGAAAAAAATAAGTAAATTAAATTACGACGTTTCGATTGAATTTTATTGTTGGATAGTTTTATTTAATTATTTCCCTTCTACATGACTTTACCGAAAGAACCAAGAATATGAATGTTTTTAGTTACTATCGTGTGTGCGCGTGTGTGGTTAGCCATGGGAGTAAACCGCAGAATCCGGATGAAACCCATGGATAACAGGAATACAAACTCCGCAGAGAAAGGCGCCTGACTCGGTGATCGAACCCATGGCTCCTTGCTGTGAGGCACCAGTGCCGTTCTCCCAGGTAACCAAGTCGCCAAGGAGGAATGTGTCTCGCCAGAGCGTGGTAGTAGCGTCTCCTGCTGCCGACATCGCGGCCACGAACCAAACGTGCGGAACAAAAACCGACAAGTGCACAAGACGCGCGCGTGGAATAGCACTGAGAGACGGAGAGACGAGGAATGCGTGGATTAGAGAACAGGATAGAGACACTATCATCATCATCATCTCGACCAGGGGCCGGCAACCAAAACAACAAGAAGAGACACTCTTTTTCGGTAAAAAGCAGCAATACTGTATTTAAAGATCCTTAATGCGTGTGGTGAACGCGACAGACGGTGGGTCCTTAATAAATGATGTCACGAAGCAGCCCTTCAGGAGCCGCATGCGGCTCCGGAGCCATAGGTTGCTGAACCCTGCCCATGGTGAACTGGACTTCCATGGTGAACTGGACTCCCATGGTGAACTGGATTTCCATGGTGAACTGGACTCCCATGGCGAACTGGACTCCCATGGCGAACTGGACTTCCATGGTGAACTGGACTCCCATGGTGAACTGGACTTCCATGGTTACCTGGACTTCCATGGTGAATTGGACTTCCATGTTAAACTGGACTTCCATGGTAAACTGGACTTCCATGGTGACCTGGACTCCCATGGTCAGGGTTCGGCAACCAAAACAACAAGAAGAGCCATTTTTTTCGAATTTCAAGAGCCGCGCTGCAGTCCTTAAAGAGCCACCGCACGCGGCTCCGAAGCTGCAGGTTGCCGACCCCTGATCCAGACCGTCAAGAGGAGCGAGTGGGGCCTGGGCAGGACGCGTCACGGCTCGCAGGGACCACGGACGATGGAAAAGGATAACTACGGAGTGGCAGCCCGAGAGGACGTCCAACCGGGGAGATGGAGCGGTGAGCTCGGTTTGTGTGCAGGTGCCGGGTGGATCGTTACACCGCGGGATCACAACCATCTCGCTCACCCGTCCACCACCCTGCTCACTCACTCGTCCATTCACCCACTCACTCGCCTTCACCCAGCAGTGGATTGATCTTGGCTGCTGCTGCTGCTGGTGACGATGACTATACCCCCGAAAGTCTCCGAGGGGTTCACCGCTGCGCCATTGTATTGCGAGGGATGGGGTGGGGGTGGACCCCGTGGGGATCACGCGGGGTCCACCCGCCCGGGTTTCCTGCGAGTCGTGGGGGCAGCCCCGGGGGGTCCGCCCGGCTGCGACATCGAGACGACAGCCGACCGGGTGGGGGGGGGGGGAGACCGCGGTGAGAGACAGGGGACCTGGGTTAATAGGAATAGGAGACCTGGGTGGCAGATCGGAGACCAGGGGGAGACGGGGTAGGAGACCTGGTTAAGGGAAGGGTGAGGGAGGGGAGTGGAGACCTGGGAGGAAGAGGGGAGGAGGAGGAAGAGGAGGGGGGAGGAGGAGGAAGAGGAGAGGGAGGAGGGTGCAGCTCTCGGTGGAACACAGAGGCGGGGCCCCGCGACGCCGAGAGGTTTCTGTCGCCGAGAACGCACGGACCCGGCCCGGGCTCCCCGGGGCCCGAGAGGGGACCAGCGCGGAACGTGAGGGGGTCTGCTGCTCCTTGCAGCCTCAACAACAACAACATCGTCGTCCTCTTCACCTCCAGCTCCTCCTCCATACGCGCTGCCACCAAGGGGACCCGCGGGGCCCCACTCGAGGCGAGGGCGTCCGGTGTCTTAGAGGGGTCCCGTGCTCCGGGCTCCCAGAGCGAAGGAGTCCCGTGAGAGGGCCCTGATTTGAGACGTAAGGGGGCCCGCGGTGAGTCGCGTGGACCCCAGGCTAGACGAGTCTCTAGTAAGTAGAAGGGGGAGGGGTCCCCGGTGGGGGGGAACTCCTCTGAGGGGGTTCCCGGGAGCCATGGGCTGCCCGTGCTCGGTCGAGCGGCGTCCCGACGATCCTGGGCCCCCCAACGGGCCCGTGGCCCCTCACCTCTTCGTGGCCCTGTTCGACTACGAGGCGAGGACCCAGGACGACCTGAGCTTCGTGAAGGGAGACCTGCTGAAGGTCCCCGACGCGGGCCCTGACAGCTGGTGGTACGCGTGGCTCGTGGAGCGCGGGGCCCCCTCGGAGGGGGGCCCCGAAGGGTGGATCCCGGCCAACTACGTGGCGAGGGTGCAGAGCATCGAGGCAGAGCCGTGAGTACGAAGCCCGGGGGGCGCCTGCACCCTCACCCCCTCCCCATTCATCTCTAACCCCCTCCACCCTGAGACCCCCTCCACCCTGAGACCCCCTCCACTCTGAGACCCCCTCCACCCTGAGACCCTCTCCACCCTGAGACCCCCTCCACCCTGAGACCCTCTCCACCCTAAGACCCCCTCCACCCTGAGACTCTCTCCACCCTGAGACCCCCTACACCCCTCCACCCCCTCCACCCTGAGACCCTCTTTACCCTGAGACCCCCTCCACCCTGAGACCCCCTCCACCCTGAGACCCTCTCCACCCTGAGACCCTCTTTACCCTGAGACCCTCTCCACCCTAAGACCCTCTCCACCCTGAGACCCTCTTTACCCTGAGACCCCTCCACCCTGAGACCCCCTCCACCCTGAGACCCTCCCCACCCTGAGAACCCCTCCACCCTGAGACCCTGTTTACCCTGAGACCCTCTCCACCCTGAGACCCCCTCCACCCTGAGACCCTCCCCACCCTGAGACCCCCTCCACCCTGAGACCTCCTCCACCCTGAGACCCTCTTTACCCTGAGACCCCCTTCACCCTGAGACCCCCTCCACCCTGAGACCTCCTCCACCCTGAGACCCCCTCCACCCTGAGACCCTCTACACCCTGAGACCCCCTCCACCCTGAGACCCCCTCCACCCTGAGACCCCCTCCACCCTGAGACCCCCTCCACCCTGAGACCCCCTCCACCCTGAGACCCCTGCACGGGTCGAGGTTCTATCAGAATTGGCCTCTCATGGCCACCGTCACGACCCTGCCGCTGGTGCTGAGCCCATAGCTGCTGCTAAACCGCTCATCTCCCGTTTTCAGCCCTGCAGAGCCAGTAGTGGACATTCCACATTCCTATGGCGGTTAAGGTAGGGGGGGGGTTATATATGGGGCAAACACTGCTTGACCACCCCCACAAAGTGGTTACTCATTTAGTTTATCGACCCAGAACGGAGGGATGATGATGATGGTGGTGCCTGGTGTATCCGAACCCCGCCTGGGCCCTCAGCCTCTCCCAACTGCTGCGTGAACTTCACAGACGAGGGGGGGGGGGGGGTTGATCGCTCAACTCACTCACTCCGATGTCACAAAGACAAAGACCCCCGTATAGCCTGAACAGACTAATGGGGCAAGTGCTGTTAGCGAGTAGCACAAACGATGAAGGCCGGAACGGCACACGAGGGGGTGGGTTAGCACCACGCCTGGCCGCCTTTGTCTCCCTAGTGGCGATGTTTACTACTACACACCAGGTATTCATTTGAGGTTGAGTCGACCTAGGGGAGGCCCAGGACCGGTTCAGATAATCGTCACCGGGATTGGCCGTGAGCGGGAATCGAATTCGGATCACCGGGTTCGTAGCGCAGCATGGCGCTAACCGCTACACCACCGCTCCCTGACGCACACACACACAGACTACACACACACACTGACTACACACACACAGACCACACACACACACAGACTACACACACACAGACCACACACACACACACAGACTACACACACACACTGACTACACACACACAGACCACACACACACACAGACTACACACACACACTGACTACACACACACAGACTACACACACACACTTACTACACACACACAGACCACACACACACACTTACTACACACACACAGACCACACACACACAGACTACACACACACACTGTCTACACACACGGCGTGGATGCTGGTGGATTGTTGTTCCCCCATGGACTGATCGGGGTTTGGGGCGAGGAGTTCCATGCGCTGGCGCGTGGGGACGCCCAGTTGCGTGCTGGGCTGACGCGGCGCCGGGGCCCGTTCAGGAGCGAGTGGCGTTCTGTGCGGGGGATGGCGGCGCGCCAACTACCTCGCCAGGTGCGCAGGAGGACGTGGGTTCGATCCCGACCCTGCTGCTGTATATTTGAAGTTTGCGTGTCTCTCTCTCTCATCATCATCATCATCACGGTGGCTAGGAGATGTTGACTACCTCGCCTGGTATGCAGGAGGTCGTGGGTTCGATCCCGACCCTGACGCCTGCTGCTGTATATTTGGAGTTTGCGTGTCTCTCTCTCTCTCATCATCACAGTGGCTAGGAGATGTTAACTACCTCGCCTGGTGCACAGGAGGCCGTGGGTTCTATCCCGACCCTGACGCCTGCTGCTGTATATTTGAAGTTTGCGTGTCTCTCTCCCCGTGGCCGCGTGGATTTTTCTCGGGGCCGTGCGATTTTCCCTGCACATTTAGAAACATGCTTTGAGAGTATTTTGTTAGCTATGCATTGCTACGTGATACACCTCTTCGTCGCGTTAGCATTTGTGGCCAGGTCGCTTCTGAAAACGAGCCGTGTAGCCCAGCGGGCCCTTGCTGTGGCGCACGACACGACTCACGCGGCTGCTCGAGTTCCACTCCCCGCTCACGTCGAAGTACGAGTGGCGATTATTTGAACCAGCCGCGAAGCCTCCACAAGGTCGTCGGAGCCTCGAACGAGTGCTTCGTGCGATGCGTAAAACACACGTGAGCACTGAGGAGACAAAGGGGGCCGGACGTGGTGTTTGGCCGCTCACCCCCCTCCTGTGCCTCGCCGACGCGGTAGCCCCAGCAGTCGGTTCGAGGCTAACAGGGTCTGTTTTTATCCGCCTCCCTCCCACATGTTTGTTTCGTTTGTGGGTTCGGGTTTACACAACTTTCCTTCATCCTCATCCGCGTCTTTAATTTCCTCACGAAGGCGCCCGCCACATCACCGGCAGGAGGCCGCGCTCGACACCCTGAAGCTCTGCGAGCGAGTGTCGTGAAGCGAGTCACTGAAGCGAGTGTCGTGAAGCGAGTCACTGAAGCGAGTGTCGTGAAGCGAGTTAATGAAGCGAGTGTCGTGAAGCGAGTTAATGAAGCGAGTGTCGTGAAGCGAGTCACTGAAGCGAGTGTCGTGAAGCGAGTTAATGAAGCGAGTGTCGTGAAGCGAGTTAATGAAGCGAGTGTCGTGAAGCGAGTCACTGAAGCGAGTGTCGTGAAGCGAGTTAATGAAGCGAGTGTCGTGAAGCGAGTTAATGAAGCGAGTGTCGTGAAGCGAGTCACTGAAACGAGTGTCGTGAAGCGAGTTAATGAAGCGAGTGTCGTGAAGCGAGTTAATGAAGCGAGTGTTGTGAAGCGAGTTAATGAAGCGAGTGTCGTGAAGCGAGTTAATGAAGCGAGTGTCGTGAAGCGAGTTAATGAAGCGAGTGTCGTGAAGCGAGTTAATGAAGCGAGTGTCGTGAAGCGAGTCACTGAAGCGAGTGTCGTGAAGCGAGTTAATGAAGCGAGTGTCGTGAAGCGAGTTAATGAAGCGAGTGTCGTGAAGCGAGTTAATGAAGCGAGTGTCGTGAAGCGAGTTAATGAAGCGAGTGTCGTGAAGCGATTCACTGAAGCGAGTGTCGTGAAGCGAGTTAATGAAGCGAGTGTCGTGAAGCGAGTTAATGAAGCGAGTGTCGTGAAGCGAGTCACTGAAGCGAGTGTCGTGAAGCGAGTCACTGAAACGAGTGTCGTGAAGCGAGTTAATGAAGCGAGTGTCGTGAAGCGAGTTAATGAAGCGAGTGTCGTGAAGCGAGTTAATGAAGCGAGTGTCGTGAAGCGAGTTAATGAAGCGAGTGTCGTGAAGCGAGTTAATGAAGCGAGTGTCGTGAAGCGAGTCACTGAAACGAGTGTCGTGAAGCGAGTTAATGAAGCGAGTGTCGTGAAGCGAGTCACTGAAGCGAGTGTCGTGAAGCGAGTTAATGAAGTGAGTGTCATGAAGCGAGTTAATGAAGCGAGTGTCGTGAAGCGAGTCACTGAAGCGAGTGTCGTGAAGCGAGTCACTGAAACGAGTGTCGTGAAGCGAGTTAATGAAGCGAGTGTCGTGAAGCGAGTTAATGAAGCGAGTGTCGTGAAGCGAGTTAATGAAGCGAGTGTCGTGAAGCGAGTTAATGAAGCGAGTGTCGTGAAGCGAGTTAATGAAGCGAGTGTCGTGAAGCGAGTCACTGAAGCGAGTGTCGTGAAGCGAGTTAATGAAGCGAGTGTCGTGAAGCGAGTTAATGAAGCGAGTGTCGTGAAGCGAGTTAATGAAGCGAGTGTCGTGAAGCGAGTCACTGAAGCGAGTGTCGTGAAGCGAGTTAATGAAGCGAGTGTCGTGAAGCGAGTCACTGAAGCGAGTGTCGTGAAGCGAGTCACTGAAGCGAGTGTCGTGAAGCGAGTCACTGAAGCGAGTGTCGTGAAGCGAGTCACTGAAGCGAGTGTCGTGAAGCGAGTTAATGAAGCGAGTGTCGTGAAGCGAGTCACTGAAGCGAGTGTCGTGAAGCGAGTTAATGAAGTGAGTGTCGTGAAGCGAGTCACTGAAGCGAGTGTCGTGAAGCGAGTTAATGAAGCGAGTGTCGTGAAGCGAGTTAATGAAGCGAGTGTCGTGAAGCGAGTCACTGAAGCGAGTGTCGTGAAGCGAGTCACTGAAGCGAGTGTCGTGAAGCGAGTCACTGAAGCGAGTGTCGTGAAGCGAGTCACTGAAGCGAGTGTCGTGAAGCGAGTTAATGAAGCGAGTGTCGTGAAGCGAGTCACTGAAGCGAGTGTCGTGAAGCGAGTTAATGAAGCGAGTGTCGTGAAGCGAGTTAATGAAGCGAGTGTCGTGAAGCGAGTCACTGAAGCGAGTGTCGTGAAGCGAGTCACTGAAGCGAGTGTCGTGAAGCGAGTCACTGAAGCGAGTGTCGTGAAGCGAGTCACTGAAGCGAGTGTCGTGAAGCGAGTCACTGAAGCGAGTGGCGTGAAGCGAGTCACTGAAACGAGTGTCGTGAAGCGAGTCACTGAAGCGAGTGTCGTGAAGCGAGTCACTGAAGCGAGTGTCGTGAAGCGAGTCACTGAAGCGAGTGGCGTGAAGCGAGTCACTGAAGCGAGTGTCGTGAAGCGAGTCACTGAAGCGAGTGTCGTGGAGCGAGTCACTGAAGCGAGTGTCGTGAAGCGAGTCACTGAAACGAGTGTCGTGAAGCGAGTCACTGAAGCGAGTGGCGTGAAGCGAGTCACTGAAGCGAGTCTCAGCGCGACGTTTGGCCGTGCGCTCTCGCGAGTCGGGTCCGTCGCGAATGCGCCACCCCGCCGATGGCACACGCTCCGAGTGCGCTCTTTGGGACCGACAACGCTGATTTAATTCTGCCTCGGACTCGACGACAGATCCCAAACATCTGCTGAATCTAAAAAGTCTCTTTTTTTTTTACCAGGTAAGGCCCACTGCGCCATACAGCTCTTTTTTTCAGAAGCGACGTGGCTATCACGAATGATAGCTCAACGAAGCGTCTCATTACGTGGACATTTACAGCAGCCAAATGTGGAGGGGAAACCAACGGGCAGAGAGACACGCAAACTCCAAATATAAAGCAGCAGGCGTCAGGGTCGGGATCGCGCCCACGACCTCCTGTATATCAGGCGAGGTAGTTAACATCTCCTAGCCACCGTGATGATGATGATGATGAGAGAGAGACACCGCAAACTCAAAATATACAGCAGCAGGCGTCAGGGTCTGGATCGAAACCAACGACCTCCTGTGCACCAGGCGAGGTGATCCACGTCTCCTGGCCACCGCGGCGCTGCCGCTGACCGGGCCGGAGACCCCAGCGTTGAGGCCGCGGGGCACCGCGCGAGGTTTGCGTGTGTCATAGGTCGGGTGTTTATCTTTAATCGGCATGTGTTATTCGCAGCGCCTTCGTAGGTTCTTCGTGTGTGTGTGTCTTTTGCAGCACTGCCAACGCAGGCTCTTTAATTTCTCATTTTGTCGCTATTTGTTTTTCCTTAAAGTCGTGTTGACCTTGGTGGTATTAAAAACCGTGGTCTCCAGCAAAGTCACGCCCCTGTACCCGACTGTGGTGGGGCTTGTGGCCATGCGGTGCTTTTCTCTGCTTTGGCACAGGGAAGCCGTCTGCATGACTCTCACCGACACTCCTTGAGAAGAGTAAAACAATATCGGTCGTCTTCATGTGTTGTCACAATCAAGAACATAAAAGAAACAAGCCACAGCCTTGTGACAGTGGCCGCGTAACTCAAACTACGGATCATACTCTAAACCTATAGAGACCCGC
>NC_083817.1:12062315-12256921 GCF_015708825.2 Lethenteron reissneri
GACGGGTTGGTGCTGCCTGTTCAAGGGCTTGGGAGAGGAGAGACCGTGACGGGTTGGTGCTGCCTGTTCAAGGGCTTGGGAGGGGAGAGACCGTGATGGGAGGGAATCCCCAAAGTGGAGCAGTGGCAGGGAAGAAGCAGAGAGACGAGGGCCGTGACCTGCGGTGTGGCGGTCGAACACAGCGTGACCCCAAGCACGCAGAGTGTCTCAGACGAGACTCGATTGGCAGATTACTTGGCAGTGGTGCACAATCACAATGAACAGTGCTGTCGTTGATGAGTGTGTTCAGGTTGTTTTGTTTGGTGTCAAACAAATGTTTTCATTTCACCAGGTGAGGCCCGCTGAGCTACACAGCTCTTTTTCAGAAGCGGCCTGGCCACAAATGAAATCTCAAACAAATTGACATTCATAGCAGCCAAATACTCTAAACGCGTGCTTCTAAACACATATTTGCCTTTGCACCTCTCTCTCTGTGTGCGCCTGAAAGCACAAAGCACACGCGCCTGCATACTGCTCGACATGTGTGTGCCTGGACTGTGCACACATTCTGGGGAGCGGTGGTGTAGCGGTTAGCGCGCTGCGCTACCAACCCGGCCACTCGAGTTCGATTCCCGCTCAGGCCAACACCAGTGACAATTATCTGAACCGGTACTGGGCCTCCTCTAGGTCGACTCAGCCTAAAACGAATACCTGGTGCGATGTGTAAACATCGCCACTCGGGAGACAAAGGCGGCCGGGCGTGGTGTTGGCGACCCACCCCCTCGTGTGCCGTGCACGCAAACAGCACTTGTCCCCAACAGTCTGTTAAGGCTATACGGGGGGCCTTTGTCTTTGTTTGTACACACATGAGCCAGGGCCCGTGGGCGGGATGTCACTCACACAGGACCCAACAATTATTACAGCATCCACAGGCCAGCTGTGGCTGGGTTGAAGAGGGGGGGAGTGCCCCCCTTATTGGTGTGAACCCCCTCCCCCCACCTCTGCCATCTGGACAAACCCCTGCATGCAGCTGGGTGTGCAGTGTGCGCGCCGTGCCAGCGTGCGTCGAGGGTGCGATCCTGCAAGGTTCACCCGTAGCTTTGCGGTCGCTAACGACGACAGTACAATGCATGTTGCAAACACTTCCTCGATCTCGTGTCGCATGTCGCGCTTTGCGTTGAGGCGAGCGAGCTGGGGGTGCTTAGAGTGCGTTGCGTGCGTTTGCAGCGGCGGGGGGAGTAGCTCGCCGCGCTGCGAACCCGGCGCTCCGAGTTCCATGCACGGCCAACATCCGTGGCAAATATCCATACCGATCCGGGGCCTCCAGAAACGGAGCAATGTAAGTGAGTAGAACCTGATGCGCTGTTTCAATATCAGCGTCGGGGATGAACAGGCAGCCGGGCGTGGTTTTTTTTTTCCCGGCCACACCACCTTCGGGTGGTTCCGTGCCGGCCTGCATGGGTGCTTGCGAACAGCAGTCGCCCTAACAGTGTTTTAAAGGCTGTTTGGGGGAATATATTTCCCTTTTGCATTGAGCCGTGCACCGGCACGCACCTGCATCTTGCCGGGGTGGTGGTGGTGAGGGAGGGAGGCAGGGAGGGAGGCAGGGAGGGAGGGAGTAATGCCGCAGTGACTGGGGGTGACCGTGGCAGGCCCAGCCGGTGAAACGCGTGCTAACACGACAGCTCGGCACCGCCTCGCTTATAAAGTTTAAACAACGCCGCGGACGGGAAGGGAGATTACTCGTGGAGCTCAGCCTGGCCTCCAGCCCGTCGTGGAGCTCGGCCTGGCCTCCAGCTCGCTAATTAATCTCCCCACGACGCGGCCGGACCCCTGCAACGGAGACGGCGTGAGCAAAGCAGCCGCTTCCCGCACGACGACGCGGCAGTGTCACTTGTGCACGTACACTGCGTTCATGTTCTTGTTATTGTTCTTATTGTTGTTGACATTATTGTTCCTATGCCGTGTAGGCGCTTGTTCTCCCAGGGAAGTCTCACCGAGTCTCAAGGCTCTAGTCTTCGGAGGGCCCTGCCAATGTTGCTCACGCGCAAATCTCAATCGAGCGATTTGCGGTGTCATTTTTAGAATGTGGAAAATTTTGGACCGTGACGTCGTCACGCAATGGCAGACTCTTTTTTTTTTTTAAAGAAGCAGACGGTGAACCCGAATGTCACGGTTATAATCCACCCGCGGCATTCACCCCGGATTGCCGGCCGCCTGTGCCACACGCGTTCAACGCGGGTGGATGAGAACCGTGACATTCGATGGAGTCGGTGATGTAGTCAGCGGCGCAAGCACGGCACGCTGGGATTCCCCGTTGCGTTCCGCTGTTGGGGAAGAGGCCGTTGCGCACGCGTGGATTTATCGTGGATTTTCTGGCTCCGTGCTTTGCTCCTGGCCGCTGTTGCCCGACGGCCTCAGCCTCAGCAGCAGCGGCAGCAGCGCACCGAGTCTCAATTATCGGGACCGCTGCTCGGTGGACTTTCTTCTCCGTGGGCGCGCACGCTCCACGCTGACCGCGGCGGGCAAAGCCAACGAAGAAATCTCGGATCTGCGCGCAAATCTGCGTCGCGGTGGAATAAATGTCAGTGGCATCAAAAAAAAGGAGGGAGGGAGGAGGGAGTTGCCATTCGGCTGTTTCAGGTGGGCGGCGGGGGTGGTGGTCACAGCACAGAAGGTCGCCTGGGTCCGATTCCCAGACTGGGTGGCCGTTCAGCATCGCGTTTGTATGATTCGTCCCCGACAGCAAGAGAGAGAGATGATGTCGACTGCTATTGCGCAAACAATAATTATGCAGCAAGTTGCTCAATTGGTCAATCAGCAACGTTGTTGGCAGGACCCTCCTGAAACCAACGTTAAATAAAGTTCTCTGTAATTAAATTTGGCTTGGACAAATGACATAAAAAACGTTCACACACAGGACGTGACTATGTTTAAGGGTTATTATTGTGGCACTGGTGTGGAAACGGACACGCGGCTGTACAAGCCAATCGCGAGTTACTGCGCGGACTCTACAGCTCAGCATCGAACCGTGATTGAGATGGTCAAGTCGCCAAGGACGAGGTTGAAGTGATGGAATTCTGCGAGTGAGAACCGCGTTGTGAGTTTCTCCCTCGGTACATTCGACAGGCAAGTGTCGGGTGTTGTAATCTCCTGCCTGTGACCATGTCACTTGGAATGGGCCCCATTTCATCAGCTCACTTTGACCTCTTGACTTCTGTGTCGACTTAAAACACGACACGGCCGTTTTGCCTTCGCACAGCTGATGTCGACGAAGAGCAACAACTGCGATGTAACATTGAGGTGGTGGGCCAGATGGATGCGTCAGGAGCAGTGGAGTGTATCGCTTTGACGATGCCTCCTTCGCATAGATCACTGTGTGAGTATGTGGGTCTCTATGTGAGAGAATGGCTCTGTACGTGAATCTGTATGTCTGTGTGAGTGTGTGGGTCTCTGTGTGAGTGAATGGTTCTGTAGGTGAATCTGTATGTCTGTGTGAGACTGTGAGTGTGTGGGTCTCTCTGTGAGTGATTCTGTATGTCTTTGTGAGTGTGTGGGTCTCTGTGTGAGTGAATGGCTCTGTACGTGAATCTGTATGTCTGTGTGAGTGTGTGGGTCTCTATGTGAGTGAATGACTCTGTAAGTGAATCTGTATCTCTAATATATCTCTGTAGATCTCTTCCTCGTACAGCTGATCTTGATGGAGAGCAGCAACTGTATTTCTACATTGAGGCGGTTGAGCCAGACGATTGCGTCGGAAATAGTGGAGCTTATTATCACTGTGATTATCGCCTCTTCCATATTTTCGAATCAGGCATTGAGTCATTATTATTTGTTCCGTGGTCTCCTCTGGGTGACCACAGTCGGAGACTGCCAGATAATTTTTCATTTTACACTTGTGCATTAAGTATCGACTTCTGCTGCTGCTATCATTTGTCCATGGATGTGGTTTAGCGTTGCGGCCCAGAAGCTTCGTGTTGGATCTTTCGCCAGTAGTTTGTGACTCCTTGTGAACTCCATTCGGCTTTGCGAGCATCATCAGGGTTGAAGTTGCATTGTTCGAGATGAAACGCGTGGGTCCAAAAGGGCTTGCGTGACCTTCGAGCGCTGGTGAAATTCTGGTGAACGGGGAGATGACGTTTTCCACGATTCGCTGGATTTTACCTTGGAGAATTGTGTCCGTCTGGTTCTCGCTGAGCTGCATTGGCTTTTGGTTGCTGAACGATTATATTACAAGGTCGCGCTCATTACACACAAAGTGCTTGCCACAAATTAACGCAAATACCTTGCTGATCTCATCATGGAGCATAACCCATCACGCAAACTCCGGCCATCCTCGCAGCAGATGTTGCCTAACCATCGAACAAAGATGGTCACCGCATCGCGCGCTTTCAGATGCGCTTCTGCGGCCATCTGGAACGCTCTTCCTTCCGATATTAGGAAGCCACTGGAGTTGTGCACTTTTAAATCTAAATGTAAAACTAATATCATTAGAACTGCTTTTTGTGTTTAGTTTGTTGTGCTTCCCCCGCACCTCCGATTACCACGGTTGGCTTCGTATGGTGTGAAATCAGTTCAACGTCCATAAATACATATATCGCAACGAATGGATGGGGGAACGAGGTGCAACAACACGGGAGACCAGGGTGCTGGTGTCGACTAGAGCGTTCCAGTGTTGCACCAGCGCATTGCAGTGTTCAGTTGGAAATCATCAACAAGTCGAGTGTGGCCACATCTGGTCCACAGAGGCGCTTCCCGATGCTTGTGGCCCAGCGCTGATGTCCATAGCTCTAGCACTGATGTCTGTAGCATCGGCGCTGATGTCCGTAGCGCTGTTGTCTCTAGCGGTAGTGTTGATGTCTCTAGTGCAAGCGCTGATGTCCGTGGTATCAGCGCTGATGTTCGTAGCGCCAAGTGCTGATGCTCCTTCCAGGCTTGTACTCGGCCAGTTTCGTCTTCGTCGCCTTAGCGGCCACCTTTGCCAGGTGGTCATGCGAGATCACCGCGTGCCTCCAGCTTCTCTCCCACATCGCTCGGAGCGGTGGCGTGTTGTCGCGCGGTGCTGCCGCAACAGGACGCTGCACCGAGTGATGGAAGCCGATGGCTCTACGACGGCGTTTCTAAAACTCGTTGTCACCCGCGGACCACTCGGCCAATGCAAACATTTCCGCAGACCACCCAGCCCAGCCCCCCCGAACCCCTGGTGACAAAACGCATTCGCTTCTTTCTCTCTAAATACCAATCAGACAAAATTATTCATAAAAACTTTTTTTTTTACGCAGCTATAAGGATATTTTGAGGGGGAGGGGGTATTGAGAGCTTAGGGTTAGGGTAGTTTAATCAGGGCAGTTTACCTCAAATATTAATTACTGTTCGAAACAAAATGTGTATAAACGTCGTCATTATTGTCCGCATCAACCTGCATTTGCATCACAGCCACGCGGACCACCTGGAGGAGCGTCACAGGCCACCGCCGCTGGTCCCTGGGACCGCTCTCTGAGAACCGCTGCCCTCGAGGGCCAAAGAAGCCACATTTCTCACCAGCAGAGAGACACTCAGTTTGCTGAGCGCAGGCCCAGACGCCCAATATGCCAAATTCCCATTAAACAAACAACGCTATCAAAGTTGCAAAATGGTGGAATGCGTTTCTCAATTGAGACGAGTTATTATTTGTCAGCGCTGGGGGGAAAGCAACGGTGGTGGCAGGGGAACTCTCCAGTGGAGCAGTGCGAGACGAAGACGCAGACAGAAAACTATTGTCACCTGCAGTGTGGTGAGTGACCTGCAGTGTGGTGAGTGGGTGGGTGATCTGCAGTGTGGTGATTGAGTGAGTGGGTGGGTGACCTGCAGTGTGGTGAGTGAGTGGGTGAGTGAGTGACCTGCAGTGTGGTGAGTGGGTGGGTGACCTGCAGTGTGGTGAGTGAGTGGGTGAGTGAGTGACCTGCAGTGTGGTGAGTGGGTGGGTGATCTGCAGTGTGGTGAGTGAGTGGGTGGGTGACCTGCAGTGTGGTGAGTGGGTGGGTGACCTGCAGTGTGGTGAGTGAGTGGGTGGGTGACCTGCAGTGTGGTGAGTGAGTGAATGGGTGAGTGACCTGCAGTGTGGTGAGTGGATGAGTAGGCTTTCGCGACAAATATCATCCACAATATTGCGGCTGATAACCGTGTGGCTAAGATGATACAAGTCAGTTTGGTCGGGCGAGCCCTCCGCATTGGTAGAGGAATCAACGGGTGGGGTTCATGATACCAGTAACCGTCGTCGTAGCAATAGAAGATTGAGGCGGTCGAGTGATTCAGAAGTCAGAGCACTGAGCCGGCAATGCTGAGGACCTGGGTTCTAATCCAGGCACCCACCTGGAAATAATCCGGGTCTTGAGTGTTGTGAGTTGATGGCCCTGCCGCCGGTGTCTCTTACAGAGACCCGTTGACTCACAGAGACACTCACATCGACTGAGTAGTGATTAAACCGCGTTCTCAAGTGGAGTGAGTTAATGGTCCCAGTCCAGTCACCAATAACTGCACACATAAACACCTGTCCTATTTAACGTGTTTCTGTACTTTTGGCTAAAATTTGGGTGCCTCGGTGGCGAGATGTTAACTACCTCGCCTGGTATACAGGAGGTCGTGGATTCGATCCCATCCCTGACGCCTGTATATTTAGAGTTCGCGTGTCTCTCTCCCCGTGGTCGCGTGGGTTGTTTTTCCCGGTTATCTGGTTTTTCCCTCCACGTTCGGAATCAACATGCGTTTAGAGTGTTTGGCTGCTATAAATGTGCACGTGATAAGCCACTTCGTTGAGCTATCATTTGTGGCCAGACCGTTTCTGAAAAAAAGCTACGTAGATTAGTAGGGCTTGCCTGATAAAATAACAAATAGTTTGTCGTTAAAATTCCAGCTCTGGGAAGTAAAATCATGTTTAATTGTCGCGTGACGAACATTTCTCTCATATATCAGAGCGAGTGGGAAAGGGCAGCCCTCTGCTGTGGACCAGGGGTCGTTTGAGGGATCTCAGAGGTAGTTCAGTGATATCCGTTTGAATTTAAATCCAGCAGGCCCCAAGTCTAACAGAGAGGGTTCCTTGCCTTCAAACATCTGCCAGTTCACCAGCATTGGTCCAAGCAAGCCCCTCTGTGCAGTGGTCCCTCGGTTTACGATGCCATCGAGTCATGATATTTCAATGAATGATCCGCCTCCAATAGGTTGCCCCCATTGTTTCGATTAGCGATGCGTTTACGATATCACGCGGCCGCCAATTTCGGCTAATCGGGGATTGGTGCCAAGTTTCAGTGTTCCGGTGACAATACGCATTGCGTTACTGTGTATTTAGCGGTTTGTGTACGAGCTCCCGGACGAGGCTGAGGCGCAGTGGCTCTGCTATTAAGCAGATGAGGGTGAGGGCGGCAGTCCCCAACACATCAGCTGATGCACCCCAGAGGTTGTTCCTGGAAGATTCTGCAGCAGGGCGATTCTTGATTTGGCCTTTCCACAGGTCTGTTTAATGTGGGGCTTGAAGGTCAGGGTTCTATCCATGACCCCTAGATATCCTGCCGTGGGGTCATAGCGCACTGGGCGACCACAGGAGGACACTTCAAGGGGTGGCACCTGCTGAGTGATTGTTCAGGTGGAAAGCGCTTGTGGTGGTTTTGGAGGGATTTAGTCGAAGTCTCCAGTGACAGAAATATGTCTCCAATAAAGATCAGCTATTAGGATATTGGCAATGTTTTCGGGGTTGGTGTCCAGTGCAGTAAAGGCTGTGCTATCAGCATCGTGAACTTGCCTGATGATGTGCATGGCAGGCCACTGATCTATATAAATGTTACTTAGTGGCGGTGCTCGTACTGAGCACTGAGGGAGGCCAATGTTCATGGTTCTCTTGCGGCGGTGTTCACCAGCGAGATGCACCCTCAGAGTGCGGTTGCTGAGCGCTCGCGTCGAGTATGTTTCTGGCCATTATAGGAGGGCCTTTCTTATGGCATTCAGCTCTCGGGCTCACATCTCCATTCGCATTGACGACGGCCATTTGGGCCACATGACGGTGACCCTTGTGTTTAATGGTCACGCGAGGACCCGACGCGGCTGGGGCCACCACGCGGAGGCATCGACCGTCTCCCGCTTAATGTCGAAACCGGCCCTGAGTTTTGCTTTGTGTTGAACCAATGCTGCTGAAAGAAAAAAAATCACTGCCAGCCTGTTAAAGGCTACACGGGGGATCTTTGTCTCCACGTGTGTAGGAGTGTTTGTGTGTGGGCGGCTGCGCGTGTTGTGGGAAGCGGTCGTGTAGTGGTGGGTGAACTGCACGACGAACCCGGTGACGCCAGTTTCATTACCCCTCGCAAGCACCAACAGTGGCGAATATTGAACCGATTCTGAGCCTCCCCTATGTCGACTCAGCCTTAAACGAATACCTGTGGTGTTGTGTAAAAAGCAGCATTGGCGCGTGTCGTGCCAGCCGCCTTCATAGGCGGTGCTCACTAAGACCTCAACAATCTGTTCAAGGCGACACCGGGGATCTTTGTCTGTTGTTGGGGTTGGTGGCAGTGGCTGTGTGAGTGCGCGTGCGCACGCGTGCCCCGTGTGTCGTTGCCTCACGTCCTGTTTGGCCTGCGAGCGACCCGAACCCAGGAAAGCGGAGGCCAAGGCCAGGAAGTGGCGCCTCTGGAAGCCGCGGCTTCATTCTCGCAGCCGCTCTCCTGACACGCGGGGAAGCATGACAACAACCACCATCGCCCGTGCCACACGTGCCGCTGTGGTGTGTGTGATGCTGGCTGCTCTCAGATACGCTGCAACAACAACAAACAAACTCAACACACTCATCAACAACACCACCGTGGCGTTGAAATAAAACAATATCGCCAACGTTTCAGGCAATGGTCCTTCTTTATAAAACATCTTTTCCGGCCACAGTATAAAAGTTGCCGAGTGTGTTGAGAGTTATTGTTAATTCAGCTTGCGTAGCCCTTCCAAGGCAATAGCAGCAAATCATTTACACCAAACAAGATTCGTTATCCCGCAAGCATCTGTGAATTTGTGAGTGCACATCTGACTTAGCCACACACACCACATGGTAGCTGGGCTTACACACACCACGTGGTGGCTGGGCTTACTCACACACACACACCACGTGGTGGCTGGGCTTACTCACACACAAACCACGTGGTGGCTGAGCTTACACACACAAACCACGTGGTGGCTGAGCTTACTCACACACACACACCACATGGTGGCTGGGCTTACTCACACACACACCACGTGGTGGCTGGGTCCGCAGTAATGCTATTACTGGGGATGAGGTTGCTTCGCCTCCATTTCCCCAAACACACCGACGAGCGCGGCGCGTGGTTGTTTTGTCGTGCCCACGCCTGCACGCTCAGCACGTGTTGCCGTGGAGCATTGTGGCTAAATGGAAATCTGAGCAGAAGCGCGTTCTGTGTCTGCACATGGAACGACAGCCGTGCGTGAGCTTTAGTCACTCAGCCTGTGCGGGCACAAATGCTGAATTAATATTGGTCTGGAAAGCCATTAAATTGGACTATAGCACAATTTATTTATATTGTGGGAAAACAACAGAATCATGATAATATATGAAGTCGATATTGAACGAATCCCAATGCAAAAAATACTTTGGTCAATAACGATGTTTCAAAATGTAATAGTTGATGTTTCTGGCAAAGTCTCTTCTTCATAACACAGTTTTTAAATAGGCATATACATTGTCACCTAATGGTAGCTACTGGCTAGCAGACAAACCCTTCAATAATCACAAAGTGTGGCTACTAAAAAAATAATTGACAATTCAAACATTGCTGGCACAATGCATTCTGGGAAGGTTTGTTCGTGTGAGGACAAAGAAGCCACAATCGCGGTGCTCAATGGCTACAAACAATGTAACTATTCGTATGACTATTTAGAAATAAACTGATCAGAAAACATTTGCAAATGTAAATCCCATCAGGCCACAATGGAGTAAAGAAATGGAGTCTCCAGTTATTTGACTTCAAGCTTTCGTGACTGCAGGAATTCACATTCTTTGGGTCTTTCGGTGAAGTAGAAAGAAAAATAAATTAAATAATAGTATACGACGTTTCGATTGCAACACAAGCAATCAACATCAGGTACGGATGAAAGAGAAAATAAACCTAGTAAACTGAAAAATATAATGCAATACAACACAGAGAGTCGGCTAACATAACAGTCAACACCTTACCTGGTTGATGGCGTTCTTCCAAAGATTGCTAAATTTGAGAGAGAGACAAAACACAGACACGGAGACACACAGACAGACACACAAGCAGAGAGAGACAACACAGAGACACACAGAAAGACACACATAGGCACACTGAGAAACAACGCCTCTGTGTCGAGGCCTTAAATAGAGAGAGAGGGGGCAGAGAGAGGGGGGGGGTAGAGAAATGAGAATGTTAATGAGAGATTTGGAGCTTTCGTGACTGCAGGAAATACTAGAGCGACAACACGAGGACAGAGAGAGAGAAAGCACACTTAATCAAACAAACTTAGTAAAATTTGGAAATGTAATGCAATGCAACACAGAGAGTCGGTCATTACATTACAAAAAAGCTGTTGAGTGTTAATGTGATGGCGCTGTGAGTGGCAGATTTGTGCCAGATACAGTGAGGGAAAAGGGTATTTGATCCCCTACTGATTTTGTACGTTTGCCCACTGTCAAAAAAATGATCAGTCTATAGTTTTAATGGTAGGTTTATTTGAACAGTGAGAGACAGAATAACAACAAAAAGATCCAGAAAAACGCATGTCAAAAATGTTATAAATTGATTGGCATTTTAATGAGGGAAATAAGTATTTGACCCCCTCTCAATCGGAAAGATGTCTGGCTCCCAGGTGTCTTTTATACAGGTAACGAACCGAGATTAGGAGCACACTCTTAAAGGGAGTGCTCCTAATCTCAGCTTGCTACCTGTATAAAAGACACCTGTTCACAGAAGCAATCAATCAGATTCCAAACTCTCCACCATGCCCAAGACCAAAGAGCTATCCACGGATGTCACGGACACGATTGTAGATCTACACAAGGCTGGAATGGGCTACAAGACCATCACCAAGCAGCTTGGTGAGAAGGTGACAACAGTTGGTGTGATTATTCGCAAATGGAAGAAACACAAAAGAACTGTCAAACTCCCTCGGCCTGGGGTTCCATGCAAGATCTCACCTCATGGAGTTGCAATGATCATGAGAACGGTGAGGAATCAGCCCAGAACTACACGGGAGGATCTTGTCAATGATCTTAAGGCAGCTGGGACCATAGTCACCAAGAAAACAGTTGGTAACACACTACGCCGTGAAGGACTGAAATCCTGCAGCGCCTGCAAGGTCCCCCTGCTCAATAAAGCACATATACATGCCCGTCTGAAGTTTGCCAATGAACATCTGAATGATTCAGAGGACAACTGGGTGAAAGTGTTGTGATCAGAGACCAAAATGGAGCTCTTTGGCATCACCTCAACTCGCCGTGTTTGGAGGAGGAGGAATGCTGTCTATGACCCCAAGAACACCATCTCCACCGTCAAACATGGAGGTGGAAACATTATGCTTTGGGGGTGTTTTTCTGCTAAGGGGACAGGACAACTTCACCACATCAAAGGGACGATGGACGGGGCCATGTACCATCAAATCTTGGGTGAGAATCTCCTTCCCTCAGCCAGGGCATTGAAAATGGGTCGTGGATGGGTATTCCAGCATGACAATGACCCAAAACACATGGCCAAGGCAACAAAGGAGTGGCTCAAGAAGCACATTAAGGTCCTGGAGTGGCGTAGCCAGTCTCCAGACCTTAATCCCATAGAAAATCTGTGGAGGGAGCTGAAGGTTCGAGTTGCCAAACGTCAGCCTCGAAACCTTAATGACTTGGAGAAAATCTGCAAAGAAGAGTGGAACAAAATCCCTCCTGAGATGTGTGCAAACCTGGTGGCCAACTACAAGAAACGTCTGACCTCTGTGATTGCCAACAAGGGTTTTGCCACCAAGTACTAAGTCATGTTTTGCCGAGGGGTCAAATACGTATTTCCCTTATTAAAATGCAAATCAATTTATAACATTTTTCACATGCATTTTTCTGGATTTTTTGTTGTTATTCTGTCTCTTACTGTTCAAATAAACCTACCATTAAAATTATAGACTGATCATTTCTTTTTCGGTGGGCAAACGTACAAAATCAGTAGGGGATCAAATACTTTTTTCCCTCACTGTATGTAATTGTTTGTTTTAACTTGACTTGACTCATCATTGGAACTAAATGGCTGCGTGTGTTGCGCAACCTGCCACAGCAGTGCAATATTCAGCACGCTGGACTTGCAATTCAGGGGTCGCCACTCCCGATTCTATCTCCAGGCGCGGCAGTTTGGATCGATGGGGGCAAGTCGCTGAAACCATAACCCCCCCCCCCCCCCCACTGGCCATGTCCACCCAGCAGCAGGAATGGGCGCAAGTTGAGTCGATTGGCGGTGGGGGGGGGCTGTGGTGTGTGGTGGGGCAATGTGCGGTCGTCGTGGAAGAGGAGACCGAACATCGCTCTCGTTCAGAGTTCGCTCGCCGGGGAGGCCCCTGCCGCCAGCAGCGTGGTGAGTAAGTCATTAAGTCACTCGACTCGTCATTACACAATTCGCGATTATTGACCACATAAAGACACTGGAGCCGATAAAGTTAATGCCACCGCAAGCGGTACTGATGAGTGAAAGATCTGGCCTTGTTTGGTTTATATTTAAAAAGTCATGAGCGATTCCATGCTCAAAGGAGCATTGCATCACCTGTGGGGGTGAGGAGTGTGCGTTGTTGAACCCAGCGATCCCGAGTTCGATTCCCGCTCACGGCCAACAGCAGTGAGAGGATCATTATCTGTACCGGTCCTGGGTCTCCCCGAGGCCGACTCAGCACCACGCACCGGCTCCCCTTCCCTCCCAGTCCAGCTGTTCTCGCTGTGTCGCCCCGGTCACAAGGCAGTCAAGCAAGCGGGCTCGCCATCCCAAGGTGGCGAGTTGAAATCCTGGTTGGAGGGGGCGGTGACTCGTCCCATCATTCCTTGGGGATCGATAAAATAGATACCGCTTTGTGGGGGAAGTCAACTATTGCCCTATGGATATATTCGTCTCTCACCCCTCGTATGCCGTGCCGGCTTCATACGTGCTCACTAACAGTGCTTGTGGCTAAGAGATGTTAACTACCTCGCCTGGTGTACAGGAGGTCGTGGGCGCGATCCCGACCCTGATGCCTGCTGCTGTATATTTGGAGTTTGCGGTGTCTCTCTCTCATCATCATCATCACGGTGGCTAGGAGATGTTAACTACCTCGCCTGGTGTACAAGAGGTCGTGGGCGCGATCCCGACCCTGATGCCTGCTGCTGTATATTTGTAGTTTGTGTGTCTCTCTCTCATCATCACGGTGGCTAAGAGATGTTAACTACCTCGCCTGGTATGCAGGAGGTCGTGGGTTCTATCCCGACCCTGATGCCTGCTGCTGTATATTTGGAGTCTGCGTGTTCTCCCGGTGGTCGAGTGGATTTCTCTCCGGTTTACCCCTCCACATTTAGAACACGCGTTGAGAGTATTTGGCTGCTATAATTTTACACAAAATAAGCCACTTCGTTGCACTATTGTTTGTGGCCAGGTCGCTTGTAAAAAATAGCTCCATAGCTCAGTGGGCCTTTCCTGGTAAAATAAAAAGGTTATAGTTTGCTCCTTCAGTTAAGGCAATACGGGGGATCTTTGTCTATTGTTGTTGATCACAGCTACAAACAGCACTATTAGCAAAGTTGTACAGTGGAAAAGGGCGTTACGCGTTTCTGGAATTGAGAAAGATTATTGTGAGGGCTTTGCGGTGGGGGGGGGGTAGAGACGATGGTGATGGGTGGAGGACATTCTGAAGTGGAGCAGTAGGAGGAAAAGAAGCAGAGATGCAAAGTGAGTCCGTGTTGGTGAGTGCACTGCGCTACAATCCAGGCGATCTGAGTCGTTGTATTTATACTGGAGGGATCCGATGAGCTATAAAGCTCTTTCTCACAGACGTCTCGTCGGGGCGGGTAAGAACGTCACAACAAAACACGATAGGAGTGCAAAGTGCAAATCACCTAAACACAAACAGATATAACCAAACCATCCTTATCCTACCAGGCAAAGCCAACCGAGGTGTTCACTTATTTTTCAACTCGCCACCAAAACTCACAAATATCTCAGCTTGTTCTGGGTTCCCCCCCCCTAGGTTTACGCGGCCTAAAATGTTGTGATGTGTAAGAAGCAGCAGTGACGAGCCGTGCTGGCCTTCATAGCTGCTGCTGCTCGCTCACAGCACTCATCACCTCCGGCGTGTTTTGTGTTGCTGAGATCCGCAGTGTTGATGTTGGTTGTAACTGTACGGGTGAGACGCAACAGTCGGTCCGGAGAGCGAGCTTCTCGCATTGTAACACAAGTGTACTCCAGCACTGTAACACAAGTGTAAGCCACCACTAACATAAGTGTAAGCCCCAGACTAAACATGACCATTTTCACCGACTTCAAGGCCTGGTATTCGGCTGCTCAATGGCAGAGCGAGCGGCTCGTGATCAGAAAATTGCAAGTTCAAATCCTGCGGCAGGATTATAGTATTTGGCTGCTATGTCCACACGACTCAGCTCATCATTTCTGTCTTCCTCCGGGTTTGAACAAACTAAGTACCAATTTGTGAGAAAGTCAACAGCGGTCGTCCCATTGACTCGCACCCTTCCCCATCCGCCGCCATATCAACGTGGAATTTCCACCGTTGTCTCTGCGGGGCTGTAAAACGGGAGATGAGATTTTGAGCAGGGAGGTCACTTTGGATGTCCGTGGTGGGAAGTGAGTCCGTCCCCTCGGCCACGAGTTCGGGCCACGCGTTCGGGCCACGCTTTCGCCTGTCGAGAGCCGCTGGGGCTGTGGCCGCGAGGTCCTCGCTCGGTGATGGTGGCGATAGGGCCCGACACCGCTGCAGTCGCTCTGTGCCAAAGGCTCGCTGCAAACAGGAAGTGGAGGTTTCCTGCAGGATGTGAGCACAGACAGGCAGCCCAGTGACCTGCGGGCCTTCCCCCATGCTGGCGGACGGGTGGGGGGGCGGGGGCCCAGGCGTGGCCCATTCGAGCGGGGCACCTCCACACTGTAAACGGAGGTTGCCACCTTTCCCACAGTCCCAAAGCCGGGCAGGGTGGCAACCATAGGGGTTGGACGGGCGGGTGGGTAAGCCGATCGGGTCGTATTGGTGAGAAGCGAGTGTTGGTGTTGTTCGCGTTTTACCGTCAAAGTAAAACGGCGAGAGCTGAAGTCATCCGGTCGGCTGACTCGGTGGCTCGCAATCGGAAGGTCGCGAGTTCAAATCCTGCTTGGAGGGTGGGGGGGACTCGGCCCCATCCTTCCCTCCGAGGTCGATAAAATATCGAATCGCTTTTGTGGGAGAATTCAAGCAGTGGTTGTCTCGTGACTAAACTCGTCCCCCGTCACAGGAATATGGAATTTCCACCAACGCATGAGGGTGCGCTACCGCGTGCTGTGCCGTACCGCGTTCTCGCGGTGCGAGTTCCATGTGACAGCGGTGCACGTGACAAGGGGTGCATTCCACGTCAGAAAACAGTCCTAAATGTAAGAATGGGGTTATAGTGAAGACGCGTTGTGCGAGCACCACGCATTGAGCGAGTACGTTGCTCTACGGTGGCTAGGAGATGTTAGCAGCTCCCTCGCCTGCTATACAGGAGGTGCTGGGTTCCATCCCGACCCTGACGCCTGCTGAATTTGGATTTCCCAGTCTCTCTCTCTCTCACTGTGGTCGCGTGGATTTTTCTCCGGGTCCTCCGGTTGTATCCCTCCAACATCTATCAACATGTGTTCAAATTACTGGTTGCCGTGAACTTCCACACGATAAGCCGCTTCATCGAGCTGTCACTTACGAGAGCCAGGTCGCTTCTGAACAAGAGCTACTTAGTGCCAGAGGGCCCCTTATCTGGGAAAATATCAACAGTTTAGTTTAGAATACGATAGTGCGTGAGAGCTCCTCCTGCGCACCCAGTGGACGTGGGGCGTTGCGCTCACGTTGTCCCCACGTTGCCCACGTTCAGCCGGGCAGATCAGCCGCTGGTCACTTCCCCAGTTTGTCGGAACGGCGGCAGTGGCCGCAGTGCTGCGTCAATCACCTCGTCGTCGTCGTCATTAGCCATGATCATCAGCCAAGATCTACCCACTGCTGGATGCGGGCCTCCACGACGCTGCTTCGCCATCCATCACAGTCCGTGTTCAAGTCCTGACCTCATCCTCTCTCACGCTGTGTGCCACGCACGCTCTCAAACCGTTTAGCTCTGGCCATGAATATTCACTCGAGAACTTGTTAGTAGTTTATGGGCAGTGTTAGTCTATGGGAAATGTTAGTCTGTGGGCAGTGTTAGTCTATGGGCAGTGTTAGTCTATGGGCAATGTTAGTCGATGTGCAATGTTAGTCTATGGGCAATGTTAGTCTATGGGCAGTGTGAGTCTGTGGGCAATGTTAGTCTATGGGCAGTGTTAGTCTATGGGCAGTGTTAGTCTGTGGGCAATGTTAGTCTATGGGCAATGTTAGTCTATGGGCAGTGGTAGTCTATAGGCAATGTTAGTCTATGGGCTGTGTTAGTCTATGGGAAATGTTAGTCTGTGGGCAATGTTAGTCTGTGGGAAATGTTAGTCTATGGGCAATGTTAGTCTATGGGCAGTGTTAGTCTATGGGCAGTGTTAGTCTGTGGGCAATGTAAGTCTATGGGCAATGTTAGTCTATGGGTAATGGTAGTCTATGGGCAATGTTAGTCTATGGGCAATGCTAGTCTGTGGGCAATGTAAGTCTATGGGCAATGGTAGTCTATGGACTGTGTTAGTCTATGGGCTGTGTTAGTCTATGGGCTGTGTTAGTCTATGGGCAGTGTTAGTCTGTGGGTTATGTTAGTCTATGGGAAATGTTAATCTCTCTCTCAATGTACCATGTCCTTTCTCAGAGACGTTGGCGATCATGGCTACCATTTGAAAAAACGCAGCAGGCTGCAATTGTGTTTTTAATGTTGTAAGCGAATCCACGGCAGCATCCGAGGTGGCGCTTGAGTGGACTAATCCACTTGTTGTCGTGGGGTAGCTGAGTGCACTAATCCACTTGTTGTAGTGGGGTAGCTGAGTGGACTAGTCCACTTGTTGTAGTGGGGTAGCTGAGTGGACTAGTCAACTTGTTGTAGTGGGGTAGCTGAGTGCACTAATCCACTTGTTGTAGTGGGGTAGCTGAGTGGACTAATCCACTTGTTGTAGTGGGGTAGCTGAGTGCACTAATCCACTTGTTGTAGTGGGGTAGCTGAGTGGACTAGTCAACTTGTTGTAGTGGGGTAGCTGAGTGCACTAATCCACTTGTTGTCGTGGGGTAGCTGAGTGCACTAATCTACTTGTTGTAGTGGGGTAGCTGAGTGGACTAATCTACTTGTTGTAGTGGGGTAGCTGAGTTGACTAATCCACTTGTTGTAGTGGGGTAGCTGAGTGCACTAATCCACTTGTTGTAGTGGGGTAGCTGAGTGCACTAATCCACTTGTTGTAGTGGAGTAGCTGAGTGGACTAATCCACTTGTTGTAGTGGGGTAGCTGAGTGGACTAGTCCGCCCTTTGTATTTGGCGGTAGTTGGGACGCGGTGGTGATGGTGGTGGTGTGGTGGTGGTTGGGACACGGTGGTAGTGGTGGTGTGGTGGTGGTTGGGACGTCGCGGATATTAAGAGCGGTCCCCTACTGCCGTCGGGGCAGCAGAGAGGAACCGGCGCTGTTCCTGCGTGGGGCCTTCGGTGCGGTTCTTGTTCGGGACGCCACTGCCCCCCCCCCCCCTGTGTCCAGCGCTGTTGGGTGGCGCTGGGGGTTCTTTTCGGCCGACAGAGGAGTGTGGAGGCGCGCGTTCAAAATAGCCGACGTCTCGATCGATTTCAGATGGGAGGACGGTGGTGGGGATTTGATGTCGATATGCTGGGGGGTGAGATTTGGATTTTCCAACTCCTTATACTTGGCCTTCTATTCAGCTCTGTCCATGATATCCCTCAAGTACTTCACATGGGATCCTCGCTGTTGCATCCAATTGTTTAAATTGCGAATATAACTGAGTTCACTGTCTTCCCCTGGCTTCTTGCTGTACCTCGAGTATTCCCAGTCACACCACGTTTCTATTGAGTCTCTTGTTTTTTTATTACTTGTCCAAGAAATGTAACTTTGCCTTTCTCTAATGAAAATTTCTCGAATTCTGCTATCTGTAATACATTACACATCTTGTTAAATTACTCAATATATTACTAATCTTGTTACGTGACTCAATACATTACTTATCTTGTCTGTCCATGAAATGTTTCACTTCTTAAAAAACACATTTCTGTTCTTTCTAGGTTCCTGTTTCGAGTTTTTGTAATTGTCCAGCTTTCACAAATACCCATAGACTCATATAGAGACAAATACATTATCATCGAGACTTTATATATAGAGTCATATAGAGACACACAGACTCACAAGGGAGCATCAGACTTGAATAGAGACCCATAGACTCGCATAGAGACCCAAAGATTCACAGCTTTCTCATCCGTATAAGAGAACATTTCTGGATATACAGCAATGCAGTATTCTAATTCTCGATGTTATTAATACGTTCTTATTTTTCAATACGGGGAGCCCGTTCCTGAGACCCATTCATAAGTCGAACGGTTCATAAGTCGGAGCACAGTAATGTAAAGGTATTTAAATGCACATACGGTCAGTTATAAAATGTTACGGTTCAACAAAACAGGGAAGCATCGTTACACTCCTAAGCAGAAATATTGTACATTTGCATGTAATGCTGGAATAAATACAGCGGTCCCTCGGTTAATGATATTAATTGGTTCCACGAAAACCATTGCTAACTTAAATTATCGTTAATCGATAGCTATATATATGAAAGGGAAATTTGTGAATGTGTGTCTGTTCGAAATGTTTAGCATACTTCCCAACATGCAACAAACTTGAAACTTGGCATGTGAGAAGCTTCCAGACTGTACGCAATGCAAAAACTTTCAAAATAGACTTTTGTATTTTGGGGGGGGGAGGGGGGGGGGCAATAATGGATATATTTTGCACGGCAAGTGAGCGGTGACGTCACATCTGTGATGTCACCCGCATGGGGCAGCGTTACGCAGTGTGCCTGCTGACGTCACCCATCACCCTC
The DNA here is from genome assembly GCF_015708825.2 of Lethenteron reissneri. Classification (NCBI taxonomy): domain Eukaryota; kingdom Metazoa; phylum Chordata; class Hyperoartia; order Petromyzontiformes; family Petromyzontidae; genus Lethenteron; species Lethenteron reissneri. The sequence goes on from NC_083817.1 coordinate 12,081,492, forward strand.
CGCGTAGGCCGTCTATCATCAAGACAAGAATCCAAGTCCCGGGCGAAGCCGGGTAGTAAAGCTCGTAGGAAACAAAGGTGAAAGGCTTAGTTTGTGAAAATACGGTGGAAAGTTGACCTTTTTCACCCTAAAAACATCGTCTATAACATTTAAACATGCAATTTTAACAAAGGAACGTTATAAGATACCTTTTAGCTCTGTCACAAATGTATTGGGAACTTACAGATTCACCTGGAATTTGCTTTTCCACAACCAATTCCCTACCTTTAAAAATCCTGGTTGAGGCATCCTTCACATTGAACGCTTAACATTTTTTTTTATTCCACATCCTCCCTCACATCGTGAAATTGCAACATCCTGACACTCTGGACGGCATTACCAGTTACATCGACGGTATCAGGCACACCGGACTCCTCAGAGCAGGCGAGGTGGGGAGGGAGAGATTTTCATTTGGGGGAGGGGGCGTGGTTGGCCTGGTCATTGCCGTTCTGGGCTCAGGTATTTACGACTGTTCTCAGGTTTCGGAATGGACCCCATGCACGTGCTGTATTCTTCTTCCTTGTCTATGAGCGTATAGCTCAGATGCTCCAGTGCTGAGATTTGGCCTGATGAATACAACCGTTCAGTATGGGAGGGGGGTTCGTGATATGATTTTTTGGCTGCTATATTGAAAAGTCCTTATACAATCTTAATTTTAGAACTTTCGTGACTGCAGTAAATGATTATTTGGTTCTTTCGGTTAAGTCACGTCTAAAGATAAAATAATAAATTAAATTAAATAATAGCATACGACGTTTCGATTGCAACACAAGCAATCATCATCAGGTATAATGAAATAGCGACATAAAATCTAACCAGAAAACTATAGACAGACATATTAGCAGACAGATATCACCAAGATACATAGAGGGAGCAACACAGGAACCAGAGAGGGGTGATCATCTCTGTGGGGTGGCCTTAAATAGACAGAGGGGGGAGGAGGCAGAGAGAGGGAGGGGGTTAGAGAAAACATTTGCATATCAATGAGTGGTCCAAAAACAAGGTTCTGCAAGTGCGATGACACGGCAAGCAGGTCTGAAAATCAGAAGGACAAACTAAAATTCAATAACCTAGCAAAATATCGAAATGTAATGTAATACAACACAGAGAGTCGGTCAACACACAATTAACGCATAGCCTGGTTGATTACGTACTTCAAAGATTGCTAAGTTAGAATTTAAGTGTGAACATTCCAAAGAGAAGACACAGGCAGAGAGGAGAGAGAGAGAAAAAAGGATAAGCTCAAAACTTCCCCGTAGAAGTGGTTCAATCTTAATTTTAGAACTTTCGTGACTGCAGTAAATGATTATTTGGTTCTTTCGGTTAAGTCACGTCTAAAGATAAAATAATAAATTAAATTAAATAATAGCATACGACGTTTTTTTTTCTCTCCTCTCTGCCTCCTCCCCCCTCTGTCTATTTAAGGCCACCCCACAGAGATGATCACCCCTCTCTGGTTCCTGTGTTGCTCCCTCTATGTATCTTGGTGATATCTGTCTGCTAATATGTCTGTCTATAGTTTTCTGGTTAGATTTTATGTCGCTATTTCATTATACCTGATGATGATTGCTTGTGTTGCAATCGAAACGTCGTATGCTATTATTTAATTTAATTTATTATTTTATCTTTAGACGTGACTTAACCGAAAGAACCAAATAATCCTTATAAAATGTTCTGCTCTCGAGCCAGTCCCACTCCTCTTCGGCCCACAGGGTAGTTTCCACACCTATTTTTACAGATGTGTTGTTAATCCTATTGAATACCCTCATGTGTTCATATAACTCAGCAAAGAGTCGGACGTGAGAAATGGTAATTGGATGGTTCTCAGGGGGAGGGATCTGACCCCTTGGGAGGTGGAATTCCAAATCTGGGCCCATTCCAAATGTAGGGTCTGAAGTCATCCACTTTGTGCCCCTGAGATCAGAAGCCGGTATGCCTCAGATCGTTTGTATCTCTCTCTATCTGACTGGAGCCACTTTATTACTGCAGGAGGAGGTGTTATCAGATATCTCCCTCTGGCTCTGGTGATCACGTCCCAGATCTGGAGGTATTTAGAAAAACTGAGAATTTGGGAGGTTGTAGCTGTATCTAATAGATTGGAATGTGTCAATATGACCATTATCTGCCAGGAGGTCCCATACTCTATGAATCTGGACTGCTTCCCAATCAGACCATCTGATTTCCTTGTTTTCAACTCACAGTGCCGGATTATTCCAAAGTGGGGAGTAGGAGTGGAGTACCCTTGGGATCCGTGCGAGTCTGTTTCTGCACATCCACAGCGTAGTGTTGACCATCTCTAGTGGCTTTATGCCCAAGGGCTTATCCTGAGGGTGCGAGTGAGCGAGACCTTCCAGATTCCATGGAGAGACTGAGGCTTTTTCCTAAGGTGTTCACACTCCGTCTCTCTCCTCCGAGATCCAATGCTTCGAGGTATGCAAGCCGGCTGCGAGGTAGTATTTTCCAAAATCCGGTAGAGCAAGTCCTCTCTCCGTGTCTGGGTTAGGGTCTGGTAACTTATTCTCGCGGTTTTGCAATTCCAAATGAAAGAAGAAACGTGGAAGGGCAATTTCCGAATAAAGATTTTAGGGATCCGGTTTGGAATCATTCTCAGGTGGTACAATATCTTTGGGAGGGTCATGATTTTAAGAAAGTGCACCCTGTTAGTAAGAGACAATGGGACACCATTCAACACTGCCAGGGACGTTTGGATCTCTTGGAGTAGATGGTGGAAGTTCACCTTAAAAAGCTCACTCAGCCGACTCGGAATGATGACTCTTGAGATAGTTCGTCCTCCGAGGGCACCATTTGAAGGGGGCCAATGCAGTTGGGAGAACCTGAGAGCCTGGTGAGATGGGCAGTATTTGTGTGTGTATGCACAAACACACGTGCGCACACAGGCACACTCACTTTCACACACACTCACTTTTACATACACACGTGCGCATGTGCACACACACAAACACTCACTCCCAGACTCATTTCGCAGCTAATCGTTGTGCTGAACAAAATAGTTCCGCGGTTCAGTTCACAAGTGCGAGTTTGCGTTTGTCAGTTGATGTAAAAAAAAAAATTCATGGAAGCTGGTTCGTAAGTGTGGATGTTCGTAAGTTGGGTGTTCGTAAGTTGATGACTGCAGGTATAGATCCCATTTTCTGAAATATATCCTTTGCTGGTGCTACTCTTCTTCTGTACATCTCAGACTCCATTGCTGCAGCAGGCCCCAACTTTCTTATTTGCTGAACAAGTCAATATGAGGTCTGTGATTTGATACTTTTCTCTCTTCCACGTATTTTTACTGTTTCTGTCTCAGTGGCAATTCCAAGCAACGCACCTCTCCATGCTTCTTCTTTGAGCATCTTTCAGCTTGTTGCATAATTTATGTTTGGGTTAAACCCAAGACTGGAGGACATTTAATAACGCTACAAGCTGCCTGTTGAAGTAAGCTGTAACTACCAACGAAACATCCACACCCAATTGTTTAAAGTGTGTGTGGATTGCTCTCCAACAACACACCCGTGTGCTGAAGCAGTAATCAATTGGCAGATTTGTTCATGTGACAATTACATTCATTGGCCGTGTTGAGTGGAGGACGGTGTATGACGCACACGTTTACTCACGTGACCGATCTGACCTCGAAATCAATTACGAATAAATGGTTGCAAAATCCTGTTACGTTTATTTTTATCTTTCGTTTTGGGTGTTTCTGATAAATGGCTCTCGGCGTAATTGGTCGGTTACCAGTATTTTTATTATTGCAGCATTAAACTGTAACGTTAGTGAAGTTGACCACAAAGGACACAAGGAGACCAGGTAGCGTAGCGTAGGGTTTGTCCCCCGAGCTGTCACAGTTGAATGACCCCCCCCCCTCCTCAGCGTCCCCCCTGACTGCCGCGACCGAGCGCCGGGCGCTCGGTCAGCTTTGTGTGGCATGGCGCCTTGAGATTGAGTCGCGTGCCATAATGATGTTGGGGTGGGGTAGGAGGCCTACGTGGGGTTAAAGGCCTTTTTTATGCTGGTGCTCACAGATGGCCTACTCTGTTAGATTATCCCGGCTAATGTTGGGGGGGAGGGGGTGCCGATCCCCGAGCCAGTTGTCTGTGGTAGCTATTTGGGGCTTCACTTGGAGGGAAAAACGCAAGCACGGGGAGAAAGACACGCAAACTCCAAATATACAGGGATCAGGGTCGGGATAGAACCCACGACCTCCTGTATACCAGGCGAGGTAGTTAACATCTCGCCACTGCAGCGCTGGCTGAAGAAAGCATTGGGCACACTAGCAAGGCAGCCACAGTTGCTGGGCGCAGGCCCAAAGGGCCAAGACGTCAACCATCCAGCAAACAAACGGACAGAAACATTAAACACGCAGCTGTACCTAGAAAATCACCTAGGAAAAGTTGAAATTGTTAAGAATCTAACGCGTTTCTTGAATTGAGCAAAGGTTGTTGTTATTCTAAACGCTTGGAGGAGAGAGACGATGATGGGAGGCAATGCCAAAGTGGAGGAGTGCGAGGGGAGACGCAGAAAGAGAGGTCTCGTGACGTGCAGCGTGGCGAGTTAGTGGATGGGTGAGCGTGTTGTAACCTGCAGTGTGAATGAGACCAAAATAGTCGGTGTCTGGTAGACCCGAGTCCTGAACATGGGTGGAGGAATCAAGGAATGAATGCCACGGTGACAGTAACCGCGGTAGTGGCGATACAAGAGTGATATGGAGGCGACTGGCCTCTGGTGAGCGAGTGACTGTCCGGAGTGAATCGTGAGCGCTGGATCACCCCGATTGCCGCTCCACACTGAATTCTATCGGGTGCAGCAGTGAAGTCGGAGGGCCTGGGTGCTCCACCACAGATGTCACAGCAGCAGGATTCCAACTCGGACCGCACTGTGCTCTGTCGGGTCACGAGTGTGGCCGTGAGCACCCCACTCCCAGCATTCATCGCCCCCCACCCCTCCGTGCACCGTGTCGTCGTGGTGATGAGATGCCACTTGTTCGATTCTGAGGGCCGCATAAGGCTCTCAAAGATTTCTAACGGGCAGCTCTGCCACGTTAGGTCGGCCTCGTGTGCATTGCATTACAACTTCAATACCCAAGTGTTCAAAGCCACAGCGGCACTGCAGCTCTGGGTGCACATGGTACTGTAAGGTAGAGCCAGCTATGAACAAAATTACACTTCTCGTCGGTGCTCACGACACTGCGTGTCGTGGAATCCAGATGCTGATAAGAAATTCTAGGAGAGGAGAGCACAAGTGACACTGCTTATAAGACGCTGAATGTCGAAAGCAGAGTATCGCTCGTGTTGCACCAATGCTGTTGAAATGATGCACTCCCAGAAGGCTGTGGTTACTCATGGGATGTGTAAACAAAATAAAATTACGTGGAGGAACGGCATTCGGAAGCAGGAGGAGGTTCGTTTTGTTCCTTGAATTCTCCACGGCGCCGCTGAATGCCAACTCTGTGTGGGTGACATGAGTGCAGCACCGCCAACTGATGTTCGTGTGGCGGTCGCTCCAGAGGCTCGCCACCGCAGAGGGAGACACGACCTCTCAAGTCGACACCCCCTCGCCCCGTGGCTTGGCAGTTAAGGGGGAAGCGGCGATAGCGACACGCGACCACGCTGTAGCGCAAAGAGTGATGGCAGCCGTCACGCCAGAGCCTGCGGCACAGCCCCCGCCACGTCCGTGCCGCGCGTTTTCAACGTTTGAATGCCGTGCAAAGCGCCCCCAGCCGGGACGGTGGTGCGTCCCCCAAACGGTCGTGAGCTCGCAGCTCGTTGCCGAGGAGGTTCGCAGTTGGAGCCCGGAGGCTGCCCTGGTTGCAGGAGAACTCCCCTTGATCCTTGCTCCGGTTATCCGTGGTACCAGTTATCCGGAGGTTAGCAGAGCACAGCGCATTCTTCCCGTTATCCGGCTACTGTTTAAATTCCAGTTATCCGGATTTGCACCTGCTTAAGACCCCAAAAATTGGTATTTCATTGATATTTACCAGAGAAAATACATTTAATGTGTTTTGTATGAAGGAAGGGCACTATATTAAATAAAACAACTTGACATTTCCGGATAAATTGAGAAACTTTGTAAGCTTCTGGATTTGTTATCTCGATTTGCCTCCGATCCTGGCCTATTGCGTTCCCACGTGACGTCAAACCAAATTGGCTCGAAACTAAACTCGGGAGCCCCCCCCCCCCACCCCGCATTGGCGCCATCGCCTTCGTGACAAACACCGTCGTCGTGATGGCCACCGTCGTGACGGGCGGCCCGAAACCTACCGGGGTTGTGGAGGTTCCGGGCAGATTGGCAATAACTTGCCAGACGGCCTGCAGGTGCGCGGCCGATAAGCGTTTCTGGTAAACCGGAGCACAGATGACATTACGCTACTGGCTAAAACCTCAAACCTGTGGAAAAAATATTACGCATGCCCCTGGGATCACGCAATGCTTCGGAATTTTATTGTCGGGCTGTAGAAGCCAACAGCAAAAACACCTCGGGAGAGAGATTGAGACGCTCCGTGGGGGGGCACGGGGGGAGGGGGTGTGTTGCAGTCGGGGGGTGCTGATGAGATGACAACACAGGAACCGCACCTACGGTTAGCACGGTTGGCTATGTATGGTGCAAAATAAGTTAAACGTAACAACACATTTATATTTACGCGATCTAACCCCCAAAAAACGACATTATGGAAGGCAACAGCAGTTGTCATCTTCTTGGTTCTTTCGGTAAAGTCACGTAGAAGGGAAATAATAAAATAAAGCATAATACAATAATTTAATAAAATAATATTAAATAATAAAATTGCAGTTATCATGTGGATATACTCACCCCTGCCATAGGAACGTGGAATTTCCACCACTGACTCTACAGATCTGTAAACAGGAGATAAACACCGGTCTGTCAGTGCTCACCTGAGCAGGGAAATCACTTTGAGGAGCCCATCGAGGACTGAAAGTCGCTTTTTTGAAGTGAGACCTGAGTAGAGTTAAATACACAAACACAGCGACAGAGCGTGTTGACAGCACGAGGCTTCACGTTTCCCAGCGGCTCTGGTGAACGCGGATTCCCAGCGCTGAGTGGAGGTGACTCGTGGAAGAAACAGGAAGCCGATTCTGTCGCTCTCCAGCATAAGGCTGAAAACGCCATTGCCTTCGCCGCGTCCCTCCCTCCGTAGCGCATGGTCACCGTGGATTGGTATGAGTATAGAATCGTGGTGCCAGGGTATAAAGTATAAACTATTTAAACATATATATTTTATTTTACCAGCTAAGGCCCACTGAGACATATACAGTGGTACCCCCGAGATCGAACTTAATTCGTTCCAGAAGGCCATTCGAACACCGATTTGTTCGAACACCGAATAAATTTTCCCCATAAAAATGAATGTTAATGACATTAATTGGTTCCAGACACAAGAAAGCTCTCATTATAAATAATTTTACACAAAGTTTACAGTAATTACATGCATAAAATCATACAAAAAAACAAGAAATAATAAATAAACGTAATAAATGAATAAATATATGGAATAAATGAAATAAATGAACATTGAACTTCACTTTACCTGTAGTAAGGAGAGTTGATGGCTTGAGTGGAAGGTGGTGAGGAGGAGGAAGTAGTAAAACCTTTGTCTGGGCAAGCGTCATACACGCTGGCCATACGTGTCTCAGCCGTACAGGTTCTTTCAAGTCGCGATTGCCCGTTCGACCTCCGAATTTCGTTCGGTTTCCGGGGCAAAAAATGTTCGGAAATATCGTTCCAACACCGATTTGTTCGAGTTCTGGTGCGTTCGATCTCCGAGGTTCTACTGTAGCTCTTTTTCAGAAGCGACCTGGCCACAAATGAGAGATTAACAAAGTGGCTTATCATGTGGAATATATAGCAGCCAATTACTATAAATGCATGTTTCTAAATGTGGAGGGGAAACCCGGAGTACCCGGAGAAAAATCCACAAGACCACAGCGAGTGAGACACGCAAAAATCGAAATATACTGTAGGCCTCAGGGTCGGGATCGATCCCACCACCTCCTGTATACCAGGCGAGGTAGCTAACACCTCGCCACCATACAAGTACTCACTAAACACGTGGTGTTCGCACAACGCGTCTTTGCTATAATACCGTTCTTCCATTTGGGACACTTATAACGTGTAATGCGGACAATTATCACGTGGAATGCGCACTGTTATAACGCGGACTGCACATTATGACATGAAACTCACACTGTTAGAACGCGGTTTCTGAGCGGTCGACGACAAACTACTTTCTTGAGCTGCGTGGATGAGCGGAATGATACAGTACGTGGAACGATACAGTACGCGGAATGATACAGTAACGCGGAACGATACAGTAACGCTGCGGCGAACCCTCATCCGTTAATGGCAATTACATATTCCTATGGTGGGGGCGAGTCTATCCAGCCAAATCCACACGACCTTACTAGGTAAGGTCCACTAAGCTCTTTTTTCAGAAACGACCTGGCCATAAGGTGGCTTATTACGTGGAAATGTATAGCAGCCAAATACTCTATAAAAGCACGTTTACAAATGTGGAGGGGAAAATGCAGACACGGGAAAAGAGACACGCAAACTACAAATTTATAGGCATCATCAGGGTCGGGATCGAACCCACGATCTCTATACCAGGCAAGGTAATTAACATCTCGCCACCGTGGCGCCCACAGTATGACAATATACCCTGGCAATTAAACAAAGCAAAACCCAGCGTTAAATAGTTAAGCCTCTTCGGCCCAGGTAGTGACATAAGCCAAGCGCGCGCCTCCCTGCCGATGACGCCACCGCATATGAGGTGATTTCACGTGTGCCACGTGACGAACCATAGACGAGCAGGAAGGCAGCCACGCGGAGAGCCGGCACTACCAACAGTTGTCCAAGCTCTGCCGTCCTCTATAATTTAAGGAGTTATCGGCCAATTAATGAGTTTGTAAGGAAACTACAGCACCTGGAGAGAACCCACGCATTCGAGGGAAAAACACTCAATTCCACAGATGGAATAGGTGGAGTCCACATATTCAAAACTCAGCTGCCCGGGTTTAGCCAGATCTAAATCGTATGACGATATCACTCCTATTCTCTCGTCCCTGCACTGGCTCCCTGTAAAGTACATAATCGACTTTAATATTCTGCTTCTCTACGTTTATGGCCTTGGATAGATAGGCTGGCTCCTAAATATCTTAAGTTTTATTTACCACTGCGAAAACGTAGACCTGCCGATTCTGGTCTGTTGTTCTATGGGAGACATGGAGCCTCCTGCAGCCAGCTCCGCGATTGTGGAATCAGCTTCCTCGGTCCATTCGGGATTCTGTTTCACTTTTGAAATCACCGTCTTGCAACTCACCTATTTGTACAACAGGCTTTCCCCGCAACTTAAGATTTGAAAACCAATGTTGTCTGTTTGGATTACTCTGTACTTATTATTCGCTTCTATCATGGTTCTTTATTTTGTTGGAATTTCGAGAGTAGTCATTGATATTGTTATTATCAGCTTTCTATTTCGCTTAAATTGTATCTATACTTGTGAGTGTAGTTTTATTTTATGTATAGCACTTTGAGATACTTCAATATGAAATGCGCTTTATAAAATAGAGGTTATTATTTGCTGTACTGCCTTCTGGCAAGCCTGGGTACAGTATATCCTTGAGGGCCACACGAAGGGAGTTCAAAATCAACATTTTCACGGCGATCACCAACCCTCGCTGCCTCCACTGTGCTGGATTAAGGCAGCCACGTGCGCAGCCACCAATGCCCAGCTGATGATGAAATAACGATCAAATTCCCGGGCGCCCGCTGTCGAGATCGCCGCATCCTCGGCGTGTCCTCGGTGCGCATGTCCCCCTCTCCCTGCGTGACTCCGAACCGGCTCCGTCTCTCCCTCTCCAGGTGGTTCTTCGGGAAGATCAGCCGGGTGGACGCAGTGAAGCTGCTGCTCGCCAGGGGCAACGACCACGGCTCCTTCCTCATCCGCGAGAGCGAGAGCAAGCATGGCGCTTACGCACTCTCCGGTACGAGCAGGGGTGAAGCTGTGTGGGGCGATGGGACCCTGGTTAATCTGTTTATTCTCAAGTAAGAGTTATAATTATGATAGTCCTTGCATTTATGTGGCATTTAAATGCCTCACCATCTCAAACATCTCATAACTGGGCCGTGGTGGCTCTGCACGTGGCCTGGAATCCAGCGCTGTGGAGACAGCGAACAAGTGTTGTCGTAAAAGTCCCTTCCCGTGGGCGTCGAGGCTGGCTGGAGGAAGGTGGTACGGCAAATTGTGGACTCCGCCGGTTTTGTCTGTATAGTATAGAGTGTTTCCCCTCGCACGCGAGTTATCTTTTGGTCTCTGTGGGTTTTCTCCCACGTGTATGAACATTAATTTGCTGAAAACGCCTTGACAAATAGAGAACCACCAAAGCTCAGGCAATTGTCGGTAGCACTGATTCACCGTCGAGCTGCCTTCCTGCTCTTGTGGTTTCCTCACGCCGATCATTCCATTTAACCGAGAGTGTCATTGGTCAACGCGTTTGGGTGTTTGTTGACTGTGGCTGTGCACCACTGTCAATTCAGCAGCAGCAGCATCGCCTAATACTTTTGTAGTGAGCTCAAACGGAGACTCAGTCGTATTCTTGGAGGCAACACATTTGTAATGGGTTCCGGAGACACTTGTAGAGGTAACTTCTTTATTACAGTCCAACAGCACTCCAACAGTCCAACAGATCTGATACTCTGTAACAGCTCCCAGGTACACAGCCTAGGTACACAGCCGAGATACACTACTCTGGCTACGCTCTGGAACTCGCCCTCACAAGGTCGTAGAGTCGGGAGTTCCAGAGTCCCACCACTCGCTCTCACAGCATCCCAGGGTCCTCAGATGGCTGGTCTTGGGTCTTGGCTCTTGAGCTACAACTGGCCCTGATCGTCCAGGGAGCTCCCTTTTTATGCCTAGTCCCCATCGAGGGGTGGGGCCGTGTGCGCCCCCAGATATCCCACAGAGCACACACAGCCCCCCCCCTTGGCGGCGCCAAGGGGCTTAAGCGCCTGGGAACCCAACGCCTGGCGCCAAGAGGCTTAAGCGTCTGACCCGTCTGGGAACCCAGCGCCTGGCGCCAAGGGGCCCAAGCGCCTGGCCCGCCCAGGGTCCCAGAGCCCCCAGCAGCCCCTCCCTTCTTATGTCACTACACATGTATTAATACCAACACACTAACACAAAGGGGTAACTGCCCCTTCACTAGATAGTAAGCTATGGTGGTGGTCTACCAGGCTAACTACACTAACTACGCTAACTAAACTGGGAGTAGCTACGATGGACGGGACCCCAGCTTGGGTCCCGGTCCCCGTGTTGGTGACTTGTCTTCGGACGCAGGGCGTAGAACGTAGAGTCTTGAGGATAACAACAGCAGCCGGTGCCGCTCAGGACTCCGGCTTGTAACCTGTGCGGCGGGGCTCGCTCCGCCCCTAGCCACGTCCACCTTCTCGAACCCTCGAGGAGGATCTCCAACTGGACACGTGATCCCCCCAGCCCCCCTTTGGGGGTCCCCGGGAAGATACCTCCGGTCACGTCTTCCCCGGGTTCAACCGGAGTGCCGTGGCCCCCTCGTAACCACGTACCGTGCCGGCACTCTCGCCCTCTATCGCGTAAGGGCTGGCACCGCACGCAGAGCGTGGTGCCATCCATCACTGTCCATCAGTGCTCACCAAGCCCGCTAGGGCCGGCACTTCATCCACCCTCGGTGATGTCAGTACATCACGCGCCGTGCCTCTCCCAGGCCGGCTTCACACAGTGACATACACAGTGACATACACAGTGACATACAACGATGTCACTACACTTTGTTTAAAGTTGTTATAAAATCTTGAGGGGAGGGGTTGGTGGGGAAAGAGACGATAATGATAAAGGGAGGGGATTCCAAAGTGGAGCAGTGCAACATAAGAAGCAGAAAGAGAAATGTTCTGACCGGCAGTGTGGTGGGTGAGTGGGTGGTTTTGTGGGTGGGTGAGTGCGTGGGTGGTTTGTTGGGTGAGTGCGTAGGTGGTTTAGTGGGTGGGTGAGTGGATGGTTTTTTGGGCGGATGAGTGGGTGGTTTTGTGGGTGGGTGAGTGGATGGTTTGGTGGGTGAGTTGATGGTTTAGTGGGTGAGTTAGTGGTTTGGTGGGTGAGTGAGTTGATGGCTTGGTGGGTGAGTTAGTGGTTTGGTGGGTGAGTGAGTTGATGGCTTGGTGGGTAAGCGAGTGGGGGGTTTGGTGGGTGAGTAAATGGGTGGTTTGGTGTGTGAGTGGGTGGGTGGTTTGGTGGGTGAGTGGATGGGTGGGTAAGTGGGTGGTTTGGTGGGTGAGTGGATGGGTGGTTTGGTGGGTAAGTGGGTGGTTTGGTGGGTGAGTGGATGGGTGGTTTGGTGGGTAAGTGGGTGGGTGGTTTGGTGGGTGAGTAAATGAGTGGTTTGGTGGGTAAGTGGGTGGGTAATTTGGTGGGTGAGTGGATGGGTGGTTTGGTGGGTAAGTGGGTGGTTTGGTGGGTGAGTGGATGGGTGGTTTGGTGGGTAAGTGGGTGGGTGGTTTGGTGGGTGAGTAAATGGGTGGTTTGGTGGGTAAGTGGGTGGGTGGTTTGGTGGGTGAGTAAATGGGTGGTTTGGTGGGTAAGTGGGTGGGTGGTTTGGTGGGTGAGTAAATGGGTGGTTTGATGGGTAAGTGGGTGGGTGGTTTGGAGGGTGAGTGAGTGGATGGCTTGGTGGATGAGTAGGTCGGTGGTTTCGTGAGTGAGTGGGTCGTTTGGTGGGTAAGTGGGCGGTTTGATGGGTGAGTGATTTGGTGGTTTGGTGGGTGAGTGAATGGTTTGGTGGGTGAGTGAATTGGTGGTTTGGTGGGTAAGTGAGCGGGTTGTTTGTTGGTAAGTGGATGGGTCAGTGGATGGGTGAGAGAGTGAGTGGGCCAGTGAGTGGTTGATCGTGTGGGTGGGTAAGACCTTTAGTGCCACACAGCGTGGATTAGAGGAAACGGCCGAGCTCTAAATGTAATGGGGCATTCTATCTTCGGCTTATTTGCTGGCTTCAGAAAACAGGTGACGCGCACAGTTTATTCATGTTCAGTTTACTTGCTGCCTCTATATAATGTTTCAAATATAATATTTATATTATATTTCTACGCGTTGAAATATGTGGGTTCGTGGTTTAATTTTTTCACACTAACGCCGCCAGGGTCTTCCTTGTCCACCACTTCCTGGAATGGGGCATTTGTTGTAATGCATGGAAATCCCCTCCTCACGAGCCAGAATCAGTTTTAATATACGGCTTTTGCAAGAGCGAGCAGTGTGGTTTTGTTATTTACAAGCGGGCAGGCCCGGCCCCCTCCCCATTGAAGTCGGTTCATGCTGATTGTACCCCCCACCCCGCCTCCTGAGCTCCATGTCACTCTCACGGAGCCGCACTACACTCCAACCCCGGCACAGCCCGGAGGCAAAGTAGGTCAGGCTCTCTGCTTTAATAATAATCAAAATCAATCTATTTTATTGCGCACAGCTCTGTAATAATATAAAAAAACGATCATGATCTCAACTTGTAGCGGCACCGCCGTACAGTATTTGCTCGCTCTTGCATCGAGAGAGAGAGGAACCACTCGGAGGGGCCAGAAGGAGGAACCGCAGAGGAGCGGGGAGGCAGTAGCGGTGGTGAGGAGCCGGCGCTACCAACGGTAACACAAGATCTGCACTTGGCATTAATTAATTTCGAACAAAGTTTACGTTTTTTTATCGACCAATTTATTAGTGTTTACACGTGGAAGGAAACAGAAGCACTCAGAGAAAACCCATGCATGCGAGGGGGAAACACCATATCCCATACAGACGGAACAGGTGGAGTCCACAGTTTTGCTGTACTGCCTTCTACTGGCAAGCCAGGGTATGGCACCACCTCGACGCCCACAGGAAGGGAGTTTCACAACATCGGCGTGCGGTGATCCATCAACCCTCACTGCCTCCATAGTTCGGGATTAGAGGCGACGTGCATAGGCTCCACAGTGGCTGCAAACCCTAGCTGGCATTACAAGCACGTTGAATCTTTTTTATATTTACATTTACTTAAACCTAAAGATTAAGACCAGATGCTGGGAGATTATCAGGCGAGATCTGTGGGTCTTTATGTGTCTGTGTGAGTCCATGGGTGTTCATGTGAGTCTATCTTCTTTCCTATGGCTGATGTAGATGCAGTGCAACAACTACAATTTCATATTCAGGTGGTCAAGTCTAGATAACCGCGTCAGGATCAGCGGAGTGTATCATCGCTGTGATGTCTCCTTCGTATTTGTGAATCGAGCATTGCGTCATTTTCCGTCTGTTCTGGATGACCACAGTCGCACATCGGAGCGCAAGGGCCCAAAAGGGCTTGCTGCGTGACTTCAAGTGATGACGAGGGACGTTACTGAGATCCTCATGTATGGGAAGGGGCGACTGTTTTCCTCGATTCGCAAGACTTTCCCGGAGGGTTGCAGCGTTGCGGCAGATCTGGTGGGGAAGAGATTCGTAACAGCACGGGCAGCCGGGTGTTTGGGTCGACTTGAGGGTTCCAGTGATGCACCACCTTGCAGTGTTCAGTTGGACATCAACAAGTCGAGCGTAACTACTTCTGGTCCATACTGGTGCACAGCACTCGGCTACAGAGTGCACGAGGGCCATCGTCGATGTCCGTAGCACTGAGGGTGCAGACGCTTCCCAGCTTGTGCTTGCCCGTTTCTGGACCAGGTTGATCCTTGTTTTGGTCTTGGTGGCTACCTTCTTCAGGTGGTCATGGAAGGTTAGCGTACGGTCCAGCTTCACGCAGAGATAGGTTGGAGTGGGGTCGTGTCGTACAGTGTTGCCGCAGAAGGTCACTTTCAGAGTGTGCTTGGCGCTTCTATTACCAAGATGAAATGCGGTGACTGTCTGTTGAGGATTTGGCTTGAGCCTCCATTTCCGTAAATATTTCCCTATGGTGTTTAGGTCTTCGTTCAGAGTAGCTTCGATGTTGTTGAAAGTGGCTGCTTGCGTTGGCAGGGCAAGGTCATCCACACGTACAAATGCGCATGACCCGGTTGGCGGCATGTTGCTTGTTGATACATTGAAGAGCGTTGGCACGAGTACTGAACCTTGTGGCAATGCACAGTTGCCTATTGCTCAGCATCGTCCAGATCAGGCGTCTTGTTTCGAAGCAGGCAATGGTCCTTGCGAGCTTCAACATCAAGACCTTAATCATGATTTGAAGCTTTCGTGACTGCAGGAATCCATACTCTTTGGTTCTTTTGGTAAAGTCACGTTTTATTTTATTTTTCTACCCATGTGACTTTACAGAAAGAACCAAAGAGTATCAAGACCATAATCCAGACGGTGTCAAAGGCCGATGACAATTCCACAAAGGTAGCGCTGCTCTTCGATTTCTTCTGGAATACAGCCTCGATACACATCACAAGGCCCAAAACTTGGTCACAGCAGCTGCGTCCAGGCCGGATTCTCGCTTGTTCGTCAGGGATCACTGACTCAGTGAGGGGGCTGATTTTCCGGAGGGATGATGCATTCCAGGAGTTTATACAGTGAGGGGAAAAAGTACTTGATCCCCTGCTGATTTTGTACGTTTGCCCACTGACAAAGAAATGATCAGTCTATAATTTTGGTGGTAGGTTTATTTGAACAGTGAGAGACAGAATAACAACAACAAAATCCAGATAAACGCATGTCAAAAATGTTATAAATTGATTTGCATTTTAATGAGGGAAATAAGTATTTGCCCCTCTGCAAAACATGACTTAGTACTTGGTTGCAAACTCCTTGTTGGCAATCACAAAGATCAGACGTTTCTTGTACTTGACCACCAGGTTTGCACACATCTCAGGAGGGATTTTGTCCCACTCCTCTTTGCAGATCTTCTCCAAGTCATTAAGGTTTCGAGGCTGACGTTTGGCAACTCGAACCTTCAGCTCCCTCCACAGATTTTCTATGGGATTCAGTTATAAATTGATTTGCAGTTTAATGAGGGAAATAAGTATTTGCCCCTCTGCAAAACATGACTTAGTACTTGGTTGCAAAACCCTTGTTGGCAATCACAGAGGTCAGACGTTCCTTGTACTTGGCCACCAGGTTTGCACACATCTCAGGAGGGATTTTGTCCCACTCCTCTTTGCAGATCTTCTCCAAGTCATTAAGGTTTCGAGGCTGACGTTTGGCAACTCGAACCTTCAGCTCCCTCCACAGATTTTCTATGGGATTCAGGTCTGGAGACTAGCTAGGCCACTCCAGGACCTTAATGTGGTTCTTCTTGAGCCACTCCTTTATTGCCTTGGCCATGTGTTTTGGGTCATTGTAATGCTGGAATACCCATCCACGACCCATTTTCAATGCCCTGGCTGAGGGAAGGAGGTTCTCACCAAAGATTTGACGGTACATGGCCCCGTCCATCGTCCCGTTGATGCGGTGAAGTTGTCCTGTCCCCTTAGCAGAAAAACACCCCCAAAGCATAATGTTTCCACCTCCATGTTTGACAGTGGGGATGGTTTTCTTGGGGTCATAGGCAGCATTCCTCCTCCTCCAAACACGGCGAGTTGAGTTGATGCCAAAGAGCTCCATTTTGGTCTCATCTGACCACAACACTTTCACCCAGTTGTCCTCTGAATCATTCAGATGTTCATTGGCAAACTTCAGACGGGCATGTATATGTGCTTTCTTGAGCAGGGGGACCTTGCGGGCACTGCAGGATTTCAGTCCTTCACGGCATAGTGTGTTACCAACTGTTTTCTTGGTGACTATGGTCCCAGCTGCCTTGAGATCATTGACAAGATCCTCCCGTGTAGTTCTGGGCTGATTCCTCACCGTTCTCATGATCATTGCAACTCCACGAGGTGAGATCTTGCATGGAGCCCCAGGCCGAGGGAGATTGACAGTTCTTTTGTGTTTCTTCCATTTGCGAATAATCACACCAACTGTTGTCACCTTCTCATCAAGCTGCTTGGCGATGGTCTTGTAGCCCATTCCAGCCTTGTGTAGGTTTACAATCTTGTCCCTGACATCCTTGGAGAGCTCTTTGGTCTTGGCCATGGTGGAGAGTTTGGAATCTGATTGATTGCTTCTGTAAACAGGTGTCTTTTATACAGGTTACAAGCTGAGATTAGGAGCACTCCCTTTAAGAGTGTGCTCCTAATCTCGCTCATTACCTGTATAAAAGACACCTGGGAGTCAGAAATCTTTCCAATTGAGAGGGGGTCAAATACTTATTTCCCTCATTAAAATGCAAATCAATTCATAATATTTTTGACATGCGTTTTTCTGGATTTTTTTGTTGTTATTCTGTCTCTCACTGTTCAAATAAACCTACCATTAAAATTATAGACTGATCATTTCTTTGTCAGTGGGCAAACGTACAAAATCAGCAGGGGATTAAATACTTTTTTCCCTCACTGTAAGCCACTAGCGGGAAGTCAGACACACACCGTCTTACACAAACACAGACATTGACCCACACACATACAAACACATCGACTTACACACTCAGACACATATGGACTCACACACACAGACATCGACTTTAGACACAAACAACAAAGACAAAGATCCCCCATATAGAATTAACAGACTGTAGGGGCAAGTGCTGTTAGCGAGCACCTATGAAGGCCGGAACGGTACACGAGGGGGTGGGTGGCCAGCACCACGCCCGACCGCCTTTGTCTCCCCAGTAGCGATGTTTTTACACACCGCACCAGGTACTCATTTGAGGCTGAGTCGACGTAGCAGAGGCCCAGGACCGGTTCAGATAATCGTCACTGGTGTTGGCCATGAGCGGGAATCGAACCCGTGTCACCGGGTTCATAGCGCAGCGCGCTAACCACTACACTATTGCTCCCCCATTAGACACACACGCATGGAGTTACACACACACATCGACTTGTACACACACACAGCGACTCACACACACACATCGACTCACATACACACATGGACTTACACACACACACATACATCGAAGTATACACACACATATCGACTCACACCCATCGACTCAGACACACACACATCGACTTACACACACACATCGACTTGTACACACAACAACCACAACCGCCATTTGCCACTAAGTGGCGGTGACGTCACCACGACGCTTGTGTCAGGCTATGTACACCTTGAGGCCACGTGAAGTGTCGAACGCCCGCTGGCAGGAGGTCACGGGGCAGACCCAGGTGCCACGGGTCGACTGACTGAGATGAGTGGCTGATGCACCACCTGTGCCCCCTACTGTGCCATCTTGCTGTGCTTTAGCCACCCGGTGCTCCGCTCGTTGTTGTGAGCGTCGCTCCTCCGCCCTCCGTTGTTGTTGGAGGGCGACTGCCTCCAACTGCCCAGCAGCGTCTTTTACGAGCCTCCTCCACAGAGGCCGATCTTGACACCAGCTATCGGCAAGTCCACTCAGCTCCACATCCTCCTGTACTACATCACTCCATCTCTTCTCTAGCCCGTGCCGCGCCCATTTAGCCCCCTCTATCTGGCCGAACAAAAGCTGTTTAGGCATATGGTAGCTGAGCATGCGGTCTACATTACCCAACCAACGCAGCCTTGCCTGCCGGAGGTGCTCACCGATGGGACTTTGCCAAGATCGTTCAAGGAGTGAGGGTCAATTACCAAATCATCGGCATACATAACGTGGTTGACCAATAGGGAGCCATCCCTTGGCCGTACCCGGGCATCGATCAGCCTCCCATTGTATTTGTACCAGATATAAATTCCTCTGGTACAGCCATCAAAGGCTTCACGAACTACGTGGTTGAAAAATATGTTAAATTATGTGGAAGCCAGAGGACATCCCTGTCGCACCCCAAGGTGTACAGGGAATGGCTCTGACTCCCAGCCACATAGTTTTACCCGGGCCCGCTCACCATCATGAAGGTCCTTAATGATCGTGAGCAGAGGGTCAGGGACTCCGAAAGCACGAAGAATAACCCAGAGCCCAGGCCTACTGATGGTATCATAGGCCTTGACCAGGTCAATAAAGCAGAGATGTAGGTCTTGTTGGAATTCCCTACACCTCTGCTGTAGCAAACGGACAGAGAATATGGCATCTGTGCAGGACCGCCCTTTCCTAAAACCACATTGGGGCTCTGCAAGCCTCTCCTCAGCGTGCCTGGCAAGGTGATGTTGAATAATCCTTGCCAGGACCTTTCCCGGCACACTGTGGAGTGAGATGCCCCTGTAGTTGTTACAGTCTGTGCAGCCCCCCTTCTTAAAGAGGGGGACCACCATGGCATCCTTCCAATCCTGTGGAACCTGTCCAGTGGTCCAGACTGTTGTTATGATGTCATGTAGGGCAGTCTGTGCACAAACGCCACCCTCCATCAGCATTTCGCTTGGGAGATCATCTCTGCCCGGTGCCTTTCCTGGTCTCAGACTCTGGATCACCTTTAGTACTTCCTCAACAGATGGCACCTCAGCCAGCCACTCACAGGGGGTGACTTCTTCTTCCAATATTTGAGGCACCGCAGCCTCAGCAGGGTCATCCCCACTTTGTCTCACGATGTTTTCTATGTCGAGGGATTTCTCCTCCCCCAGGACTTCACAGAAATGCTCAGCAAATCTGCAAACCTGTTCCTGGGGGTCGGAGATTGGATCACCGTTTTTCCCCTAATGATGGTAATAGGTGTGGCGCTACAGGTTACTTTTTTGATGGAGTTAAATAGGGATTTGTGATCACGGGCCATTGAGGCAGACTCCATCTTCTCAGCAACCCGTGACCACCACCCATCCTTGCAGTGCCTCACGGCTCTCCGAACCTCCGAGCGAAGGCTGCGGTAAGCCTCCTCATTCTCTGACGTAGGATGCTGTAGACGGTTAGAGTGGGCCTGTCGCATTTTCTCAGCCAGCTTGAACACCTCCTCTGTCAGCCAGGGTCTCTGGAGAGGTCTGGACCGCGTACCCAAAGCAGCGTTTGCAGCTGCATGAGTCACATTCCTAAACCTCGCCCATTTACCCTCGACATCAGGAGGAGTGGGGGACGATGCCAACCCCAGCCGCAAGCGATGATGAAATTCTCGCTCGCAACTTTCATCAGCGAGCTGAGACCAGGCCACCTTAGGTTGGAATAGGGTCCTGGGTGCACACCCACCACCGGAGTGGAAGAATGGCAGGCGTATCTTACAGATGACAAGTCGATGGTCAGAGGGCAGATCAGCTCCACGGTAGGTCCTGGTGTCAAGGACATGGGCTCGCATCCGCTGTTCCGTCACTATGTAGTCCAGCAGATGTTCTTGCAAGGACCCGGCATGAATCCATGATGTTGTGTGGATGCGCCGATACTGGAACAGCGTGTTGGTAATTACAAGCCCATGGGCTGCACAAAAAAATCTAGCAGCCTCCTTCCGTTGTTATTGAGCTGATCTGGCCCATGCCTTCCAATCACTCCAGACCAGGTGCCAGCATCATGAACAACTCGGGCATTAAAGTCACCCAACAAGATGACTCTATCCCGAGGGGCCACTTTAGCCAGCACCTGTGACAGGATGTCATAGAAGGCATCTGACTCATCGGCCTTGCCTGCATCCCTCCACGTGGCCATCCTTAGTGGCTTTTTATTGTTTCTGGAGGAGCCCCGAGGGTAACGATTCAATCTCCTGGCTGCGCCAAATGGGGTTTGGCCAGGAGACGTCATAGACGCCTGTCCCCCCGGGGCCTAAAAGCTTATTAACGAGATATTTTAGACGTGGTTTAGTGGTAATTTATTGAAGGTGGAGGGGTTACCAGCCCCTCGCACCCGTTCACAGCCCCAATTTAGCCGCTGTGGTGGCTACAAACGCCCTGAGGGGAAAGGCCAATCAGAATTGGCCCTCCCCCCACGGCACTGCCCACGACAGCGTTGCCCGTCCGGCACCACAAGGAGGTCGGGGGTTGTTTTTGCGAGCACCTATGAAGGCCGGCACGGCACACGAGGGAGTGGGTGGCCAACATTACGCCCGGCCGCCTTTGTCTCCCGAGTGGCGATGTTTTACACACCGCACCAGGCACTCATTTGAGGCTGACTCGACCTAGGGGAGGCCCAGGACCGGTACAGCTAATTGCCACGTGTTAGCCATGAGCGGGAATCAATTTCGGGTCGCCAGATTCGTCGCGCAGCGCGCTAACCACTCCACCGCCGTTCCCCATACTCGCGCACTGCAGCCTCCTGCCCTAGGTGGCGCAGGAGGCTGCGTTGAAATACTTTATTTTTTATTTTTGCCGACATTCGTTCTGCAAAATTTGGCTCGCCGGGGTTTCTAACTCTCACGCGAGCCTGCACAAACCACCGTACTTCTTGTTGCCTATTGCACAACCGTTTAGGTATGGCGTTTTAGTCGTCAACGCTGTTCAGTACTCGTCAGAGTCGCGTTCTTGGGGCACGGTCGGTGGTGCCAGGCGGCTGCTCAGCGGTCGAGGGAGCGGCTCGCTATCAGAAGGTCGCGAGTTCAAATCCCTGTTGGGGGGGGGGGGTCACTCAGCCCATCGTCATCCCTCCGGGGTCGATAAAAATGCGTACCACTTTGTGGGGGATGTTCAACTGCGAATATGCTTGTGGATTTCCACCACTGGCTCAAGGCTGAAATAGAAGGTGGGCGGCTTCCTCAATGCTTCATTTGAGCAGAGCATCACTTTGACCTTTGGTTGTTGGGGGACTGCTGCCGTAATCCGTGCGCCCTGCGCGCCCTGCGTGTGTGTGTGTGCGCCCTGCGTGTGTGTGTGTGTGTGCGCGTCCTGCGTGTGTGTGTATGTGTGCGCCCTGCGTGTGTGTGCACGCCCTGCGTGTGTGTGTGTGTGCGCCCTGCGTGTGTGTGTGCATGCCCTGCGTGTGTGTGTGTGTCCGCGCCCTGCGTGTGTGTGCGCGCCCTGCGTGTGTGTGTGTGTGCGCCCTGCATGTGTGTGTGCATGCCCTGCGTGCGCGCCCTGCGTGTGTGTGTGCGCCCTGCGTGTGTGTGTGCGTGCCCTGCGTGCGCGCCCTGCGTGTGTGTGCGCTGTGTGTGCGTGCCCTGCGTGTGTGTGTGCCCTGCGTGTGTGTGCAGTGCGGGACGTGGAGCAGGTGCGGCACTACCACATCCAGCCCCTGGAGAGAGGGGGCTTCACCATCAACAAGCGCGCCGCCTTCTCCACGCTGCAGGAGCTCGTGCGGCACCACGTGCTCGAGGCCAACGGCCTCAAGTGCGCGCTCATCTCGCCCTGCGTGCAGGTGCGGCCCCGCAAGGGCCCGGCCAGGGCATGGGCCAGGGTAGATCGAGATGTCATCTTCTACTTTCTCACGTGCCTCCACTATTATGATGTTCGTTTTGTGGGCAGTCACATCGAGGGTTTTATTCATCAGAGCTTGATTTGTATAAAAACAAAAAAATGAAAAGCTACATTGTTTAGATTTGTACACTTTTTTGTTCCCTACCGGGCTGAGAGCTCCAACTCGCCAAACACGAGAGCCAGTTTCCTCGCTGGGTGGCTTCTGGAATTTGAAACCTGGCTTGTTGTGCAGACGCCCCGAGTCACTCGGCTGCCTCTCTCAGATTTGTTTTTATATTTACGCAAGATCAGGAAGTCATCAGCCTGGCCAAGGCTGTTAATGCCTTCAGCAGCACCACCGCACCTCGCTACCAACGCGTTCCACGATCCGCCAGATCCCGCATGAGCTACCAATGGGTCGACACGCAGCGAGCTCCAAGATCTACCCTGACAGCCTCCCACCGTGTGGCCTTAGACTCACGTGGAGACCCACAGACTCGCACAGAGACCCACAGACTCACACAGAGACACATAGATTTGCCCTTACAGTCTCCTGCTTTGTGGCATTAGACTCACATAGACCGATAGACTCACATGGAGACAACACAGACTCACATAGAGATATATAGATCTGCCCTAACAGTTTCCTGCAATTTGATCTTATACTCACATAGACCCATAGACTCACACAAAGATGCAGAGACCCATAGATCTACCCTGACAGTCTCCAACTATCTGCTCTTAGAAGACTTATCTGGTATGTATGTATAAACTAAACTTTTATTTTTATTTTACCAGGTAAGGTCCACTGAGCTATTTAGTTTTTTTTCAGAAGCGACCTGGCCATAAATTATAGCTCAACGAAGTGGCTTACCATGTGAAAACTTACGGCAGCCAAATACTATAAACTCGTGTTTCTAAATGTGGAGGGAAAACCGGAGGACCTGGAGTAAAATCCACGCAACCACGGGGAGAGACACGCAAACTCCAAATATACAGCAGGCGTCAGGGTCGGGATAGAACCCACGACCTCCTGTATACCAGGCGAGGTAGTTAACATCTCTTAGCCACCGTGATGATGATGATGATGAGAGACACGCAAACTCCAAATATACAGCAGGTGTCAGGGTCGGGATGGAACCCACGACCTCCTGTATACCAGGCGAGGTAGTTAACATCTCACCACCGTTGCGCCCTCAGCTTTTTTCACACCGTGCTAATTGGAGGTGCTAATCTCTTAATCCCCTTGATCGGCGACTTGTGGAGACCACTCCAACGCCAGCCTTGGGAATGGTCCCACGCACCCTGCATGCACAGCCCACCCAGCGCAACCGTTTCACCTCCCATCATTTAGCCAAGGCACTCACCCTGCCCCGTGTTCTCTTTGGACATCTGCTTTGCTTTGCCAAGGAATTCCCAGCATCCGTCTCAGACACCTGTGCGAGAATGGGAGTGTTAGCTAATTTTTTTGTTAACCTGTCTACAGTGTATACTTTAGAATTACAGAAATTAAAACAAATACAATGAGTTGATTATTTTTAAAATATTAAAATTGCCGATCCGGCCACGCGGCTGCTCAGAGGTTGCGCGAGCGGCTTGCACTCCGAAAGTCGTGAGTTTAAATCCTAGTTGCAGGGGTTGACCATCATCCCTCTTTCTGGGGGTCTATAAAATGAGTTCCACTTCTTGGGGATTCAACAAATTGTCCTATGGATAGACTCATCCCCGACCATAGGAACGTGGCATTTCCACCACTCTGCAATGCGGCAAACGGGAGATGAGCGCCGGCTCAGTGCTCACTAGCGGAGTGAATCGCGCTGACTTAAGGGGGTTTGCGTTTTTATTTTTACTCCGCAGGTCACGAGCCCTGTGACCTTCGGCCTCTCGCACGACACGGTAGACCAGTGGGAGGTGAAGAGGAGCTCCATCGAGCTGCTGCGCCAGCTCGGGGCCGGCCAGTTCGGGGAGGTGTACGAGGGCCTGTGGAACAAGACGACGCGCGTCGCCGTCAAGACTCTCAAGCCTGGTACTCACAGACACGCGCCGCACACACAGCAAACACACACATGCACACACACGCATACACACGCATACACACACCTTCGACAAAGACTCCCCATATTGCTTTAACAGACTGTTGAAACAAGTGCTGTTAGCGAGCACCTATGTAGGCCGGAACGGTACACGAGGGGGGTGGGTGGCCAGCACCACGCCCGACTGCCTTTGTCTCCCCAGTGGCGATGTTTACACACCGCACCAGGTACTCATTTGAGGCTGAGTCGACCTAGGGTAGGCCTGGGACCGGTTCAGATAATTGTCACTGGTGTTGGCCGTGAGGGGGAATCAAACCCGGGTCACTGGGTTCATAGTGCAGCGCGCTAACTGCTGCACTACCGCTCCCCACAACAACCGCCATTCGCCACTAAGTGGCGGCGACGTCACCACGACGCTTGTGCCAGGCCATGTGCAACTTGAGGCCACGTTAAGTGTCGAACGCCCGCTGGCAGGAGGTCACGGGGCAGACCCAGGTGCCACGGGTCGACTGACTAAGATAACCGAGATGACTGGCTGATGCACCACCTGTGCCCCCTACTGTGCCAACTTGCTGTGCTTTAGCCACCCAGCGCTCTGCTCGTTGTTGTGAGCGTCGCTCCTCCGCCCTCCGTTGTTGTTGGAGGGCGACTGCAAAGGAGGTCCCATGATGTAGCTGCTCACCCCGAGCTCTCATTACTCTGGTAGTGCGTTGTCTTTGAACTGTGCGCCTTTTGGCGTCATCTGGTCGAACACCATATGAGACGAGGCTCCAAAGAAAGCTGTCTCTGGTGTGGACCAATCAGTTTCAAAGACAATGCATAAATTATCAGAGCATTGTTTTTTGTTTGCATTTGACTGCAAGTATTGTGGTTAATGTAAGCATGATTCCTTGCAAAAGGTGTCAGTTTTGTTGCCAGAAAAAAGGGGAAAAACCCTATTAGTATATTTTGGTACTGGCAAAGGAGGTCCCATGATGTAGCTGCTCACCCCGAGCTCTCATTACTCTGGTAGTGCGTTGTCTTTGAACTGTGCGCCTTTTGGCGTCATCTGGTCGAACACTATATGAGACTAGGCTCCAAAGAAAGCTGTCTCTGGTGTGGACCAATCAGTTTCAAAGACAATGCATAAATTATCAGAGTATTGTTTTTTGTTTACATTTGACTGCAAGTATTGTGGTTAATGTAAGCATGATTCCTTGCAAAAGGTGTCAGTTTTGTTGCCAGAAAAAAGGGGAAAATTCCTATTAGTATATTTTGGTATTGGCAACGGAGGTCCTATGATGTAGCTGCTCACCCCGAGCTCTCATTACTCTGGTAGTGCGTTGTCTTTGAACTGTGCGCCTTTTGGCGTCATCTGGTCGAACACCATATGAGACTAGGCTCCAAAGAAAGCTGTCTCTGGTGTGGACCAATCAGTTTCAAAGACAATGCATAAATTATCAGAGTATTGTTTTTTGTTTGCATTTGACTGCAAGTATTGTGGTTAATGTAAGCATGATTCCTTGCAAAAGGTGTCAGTTTTGTTGCCAGAAAAAAGGGGAAAAACCCTATTAGTATATTTTGGTACTGGCAAAGGAGGTCCCATGATGTACACACCTACATATATTCAACAACAACTGCCGTTCACCACTACGTGACGGTGGTGTTACCATGGCACTTGTGCCAGACTAGGTGCAACCTGAGGCCACGTGATATGTTGAAGGCTTACTGGCAGGAGGTTCCCAGGTGCCATGGGTTGACCGAATGAGTTGACTGACAGATGCACCACCTGTGCTCCCTACTTTGCCAACTTGCTGCGTTTTAGCTGCCCACCGCTTCAATTTATGTTGTTGTGAGCGTCGCTCCTCTGCCGTCCACTGTTCTTGGAAGGCAGCTGCCTCCAACTGCGTCCTTCATAATCCTCCTCCGCAGAGGCCGATCTTGACACTGCCAGTACCAGTCATCGGCAAGTCCTTTCAGCTCCACATTCTCCTGTACCACATCAGCCCATCTCCTCTATAGCCTGTGCCGTGCCTGTATATCCCCCACTATCCGGCCAAATTGAATGTGCCTGGGCATACAGTGGCTGGTCATACAGGCTACACGAACCAACCAATGCAGCCTTATCCACCGGAAGAGCTCACCAATGGGATTGTGTCCACATCTTTCGAGGATCTGTGAGCTCCTCACACAATCCAGCCCGGTTAAACCCAGAATAAACCGCAGGTGGGTCAGCCCTGCGTGTTTCAAACTGGCACAGATGTTCATTTAAAGGGGTCCAGGTTTCACTGTCGTAGAGAAGGGAGGTGGTGACTGTGGCCGAGAACAGCCGAAGCTTCGTGTGGAGCCTCCTCTATATGCCTAAACACGTTGAGTGTTTTTTTGTTAATTGCGCACCACTCGCAACGCCTGCATCAGCACCAACGCCAAATAATAATCTGCTTGGCAATAGATTCTCACGTGAAACTCACTGCAGATCATATCACTTCTCTCTCTCTCTGCTTCTCCCCATTGCACTGCTCCACTTTGGAATCCCCTCCCTTCGTCGTGGTATTCCCCAAGCTCTTGTAAGAACTTCCACTTATCTGGTGATGCTGCTGCTACATTGTCAGTGGTGCACAACCACAAATAACATAAAACCCCCCACACATTTGTCGACAACACTGTGGCCGTAAAAAGAAATAAGTAAATACATAAATAAATACGTAACATGAACACTTAGAAAGTAGGCGATGTTTTGGGTCATTGCTTGAAACGTCACCTTTCATATTTTTCCTCTTAAGGCCACGGTACTATTGGCGAATGCGTTGAGTCTATTTTCTTCTGATATCCTTGGTCACTTCCAGAATCGCGTTTCCGCTCTTTGTCGCTCACAACTTTGTTGCCGGCCGCTTGACACTCTGGGCCCTCTGGGCCTTGCATCCCCACAGGAGCCATGGTGCCCGAAGAGTTCCTGGCTGAGGCGCACATCATGAAGAGGTTCACACACTGCAACCTCATCCAGCTGTACGCTGTGTGCACCGCGGAGGAGCCCATCTACATCATCACGGAGCTCATGGTGAACGGCAGCCTGCTGCAGTACCTGCAGAGTGAGCCGCTCGCACGCACACACTCACACACACGCGCCCACACTCATACTCACAGGCGCTCACACTTACATGCACACGCACACTCACAACAACAACAATACCAACCGCCATTCTCCACTAAGTGACGATGACATCACCACGGCGCTTATGCCAGGCTATGTGCACCTTAAAGACAGTGAAGTGTCGTGCCCGCTGGTAGGTCACGGTTGACTGAGATGACTGGCAGACATACCACCTGTGCTCTCCACTGTGCCAACTTGCTCTGCTCATTGTTGTGAGCATCGCTTCTCTGCCCTCCCCTGTTGTTGGATGGCGACTGCCTCCAACTGCCCAGGTAACAATCCTTCATGAGCCTCTTCCACTGAGGCCGATCTTGACACGGCCAGTACCATTCCACTCAGCTCCACATCCTTTTATACCACATCAGCCCACCTCTTCTCTAGCCCTTGCAACACCCATTTAGCACCCTCTATCTGGCCAAGCAGAAGCTGCTTGCCTATGAAGTGACTGGGCATGCGGGCTACATGACCCAGCCAAAGCAGCTTCGCCTGCTGGAGGAGCTTACTAATAGTACGGAGTCCAGATCTTTCAAAGATTTGAAAGCTCCTCACACAATACAATCTGGTTAAACCTAGGATGGATCATAGGCAGGCCAGCCTCCATGTTTCAAATCAGCACAGATGTTCCTTTAAAGGGCTCCACGTTTTGTAAGTCGAGAGAAGGGAGGGCATAACTGTGGCTGAAAATACCCAATGCTTTGTATGGGGTGATACGCTAGGTAGCTTTCACGCAGCGTTACGCAGCTGATGAAATGCAAATCAATTTATAATATTTTTGACATGCGTTTTTCTGGATTTTGTTGTTGTTATTCTGTCTCTCACTGTTCAAATAAACCTACCATTAAAATTATAGACTGATCATTTCTTTGTCAGTGGGCAAACGTACAAAATCAGCAGGGGATCAAATACTTTTTTCCCTCATTGTATTTGAGCTGAGGGGTTTCTCCTCAGCCATAGCAGCTGCATGAGCCAAGTCCTGAATGTAACCAACCGAAAGAGGAGGGGTGGGGGGATGATGGCAACCCCAAATTCTCACCTGCTAACCCAAGGCCAGGGTCTGTGGGATCTCCACTCGAGCAAACTCCAGATAGTATTTGGTCTACTCTTCCACTGCTGGAGTAGGTGGGAGTATCCACACTCTACTCGACGATCGACTAACAGTGGTTGTACCCATTGACACTGCTGGTTTGGCAGAAGCGGTGGTGTTGGGGATTTATTAAACTTGCACCGTGGTTTAAACTGCCGCGCCGGGAGATTGAATCGGACTGGCGACCTGGATTCCGTTTGAACCACGGCAGCTCCAGTTACCAATTACTGCACAAAAACACCATGACACTCACATTTGGGTTTTCGTATAATTTGCCTAAATTCCGGCTCTTGAGAATTAGAAATCTCCATCTGGCTGCCGTGGAGCTGTTGAACCTCCGTGATATCTTCACTCGCAGTTGCGTTTGACTTGGTACATCCATGTGCCTGTCCATACCAGTGCAACCGTCACCCCTAAATCCGTTCACGTGGATAATTCTGTAACTGAAATTTACTCCTGTTTTTAAAATTAATTTGTTGTAGCCTACTTTCATTTCAAGATAAATAATTTAATGTTACAATTATTTAAGTTTGTTCACTGTGTTCAATTCTGTCCTGTAATGCGCTTGTTTTTTTGTAATCCGGTTGTTTTTTTTCTCGATTCTATTTGCTTATTTTTTTCTCTCATTTATCTTTTCTGCATCGTTGGTTTCTTCGTGATTGTAATTGTTTCTTTGCTTATTCATTTATCTTTGGCGACCCAGGTCACTCTTGCAAATGAGACTCTATCCTTGGTCTCGTGAGTTGTCATCTGGTCAAACAAAATCAACCTTGACGCCGTCCCCGCCGTTCGTTGTGCATCGCGCGCGCCTTTGCTTGCAGACGACGAGGGGGGCGTCCTGAAGATGTGCCACCTCATCAACATGGCTGTGCAGGTGGCATCGGGCATGGCCTACCTGGAGGCCCAGAACTACATCCATCGCGACCTGGCGGCGCGGAACATCCTGGTCGGAGACAACCTCACCTGCAAGGTGGCCGACTTCGGGCTGGCGCGCGTCATCAAGGTGGGTCGCCGGCGCCGGCGTGTGCGTGGCGCACGGGGGCTTGGTTTGAGGGGGAGGGGCCCCGCAGCGTTGCCGCTCCCCCACCCGATCAGTCCGTCTCTACAGCTGCAGCGTGTGCAAATGTTCTCTGGCACGTGTGGTGGCGGGTACTGCAAGATTCGACTGTGTCCGTCCAGTGCTCGCCGAGCTCGCATTGGATTCCGGTTGCCGAACTAATGTGTCATGAGGTCACTGCTGATTACTACACACAGAGTGCTTGCCACAAATGAAGCACAATACCTTGATGATCTCGTCAAGGAGCATAAACCACCATTCGAACTCCGGTCATCCTCGCAGCAGATTTTGGCTGGCCATCGAACAAAGATGGTTACCATATTTCACGCTTTCAGATGTGCTTCTGCGGCCGTCTGCAATGCTCTCCCTTCCGATATTAGGAAGCCACTGGAACAGTGGACTTTTAAATCGTCTAGATTCAAAACGAAGTTTATTTAGAACAGTTTTTTCTGCTTAGTTTCTTGGCCCTCCTTCGCACCTCTGATTAGCATGGTTGGCTACGTACGGTGCAAAAGAAGTTCAACGTACATACTACATGGCTGCCTTTGACAGCGAGTGACCTGGGTTCGAGTCACAGACTGAACTTTACCCAGGCTACTCTTGTAAACGGGGCAATCCGAGCTCCTTGAGTTCTCACATGGCTGAACG
Organism: Lethenteron reissneri; assembly: GCF_015708825.2. Classification (NCBI taxonomy): domain Eukaryota; kingdom Metazoa; phylum Chordata; class Hyperoartia; order Petromyzontiformes; family Petromyzontidae; genus Lethenteron; species Lethenteron reissneri. The sequence continues at coordinate 12,111,699 of NC_083817.1, forward strand.
GTAGCGACCCGCTCCCGACGTTCGGATCACCGTCGTCCAGAAACTCCCAAAATCCGGCCTCGACGCAACGTTTGGGATGAGCGTGATTTTTGTTGTTGTTTTGGATTTACCTCAAAATATTCATGACCGGCATTGTGGAGATTATAAGAAACAAAATAAATAAGCAGGCAATCTGCCTCCTTCAATTATAAGTCCCTTCACATATTAAAAAGCAAATAAATAATATCGATTTTGTTTTCGCATTAGTCGCACAGCCTTCTGGGAGTGCATAATTTTAACAGCATTGTTTCAGCACAAGCTACATTCACTGTCTCATCAGCCGTCAGGCTTTTCTTGAACCAATGTGAGTGAACTAACAGAACCCTCTCTCTGTTACAACACAGAATAATGAATAGCGCCGTTCTGGAAAACATAAGTAACACAAAAAAGGGCCATATGTAACAAAAATAAGGAGCCTTAAGTATTTGGTTGTGTTCTAGATTTGAAGCTTTCGTGACTACAAGGATTCATATTCTTAGGTTTTTTCGGTAAAGTCACGTAGGTAAAAAATTAAAATTAATAAAAGTAAAATAAAAATAAGATAAAAATCACGACGTTTCGGAGGCAACACAAGCTTCCGTCTTCAGGTGGAACCGTCACAGCACGCTTGCTATATCAAGTAAATGAGAAATTCCAAGAGATCCGACCTTGTATATATACTGGTTGAGGGGGGAGGAGCCAGGGTAGGCCCCTGGATAGGAGTTGTTTTATTATTATGTTAAGGTTGGTGCAGCTGAAGCTACGGCTAGTCTACATAACAAAGGACTGAGCCTTTTTTTCTTCTTCTTGGTTCTTTCGGTAAAGTCACGTAGAAGGGAAGTAATAAAATACTAAAAATAAAACATAATAAAATAAAATAATTCTCACGACGTTTCGGCTACAACGCAAGCAGCCGTCTTCAGGTGAAGACGTGACTTTACCGAAAGAACCAAGAAGATGAATCCCTGCAGTCACGAAAGCTTTAAATCGAGACTGAGCCTTTGTTATGTAGACTGGTTGAGAGGGGGAGGTGCCAGAGTTGTTAATGTGCGGCTGCTGCTAATGGGACTGAGCCTTTGTTATGTAGATGGTAAAAGCAAAAAAGCAGGTTAGGAAGAAACAGCCTCTTGCTATGTTGCTTGGTGGGTAAAACTTAAAGCAGGAAATCAGCGTGTGAAAAAAGAAGCTAAACATGATAAAACAAAACTGGCTGTCTATCAGTAAACTGTACAGTAACTAAAGAATAGTTGTCTGTCAAATAAGATGTGATACCCTGGAGTATACAAATTGAGTTGCAGTTGTGGTGATTGCTACATTGGAGAAACGAAACGTCATATCTCTGATCGTGTCCGCGAGCACAAGTCAGATCTGAAACACGGCAAAACTGATTCTTCCGCCGTTGCCGATCATTGCTACAACGCTGTGGGCTCTCATGAAATCGTCTTTTCCGAGACCAAGGTGCTCTGCAAACCTCCTGGCTACCATCAAAGGTTTGTACACGAAGCCATCCAAATATACAAACACAGACATAATTTCAACCGTGATGATGGGTACAAACTGAGTAATCATTGGAAAGATGTTATTAACCATGCAAAAAAAAGATTTAACTACACATATTTGGACCATCTTATTTTACAGACAACTATTCTTTAGTTACTGTACAGTTTACTGATAGACAGCCAGTTTTGTTTTATCATGTTTAGCTTATTTTTTCACACGCTGGTTTCTTGCTTTAAGTTTTACCCACCAAGCAACATAGCAAGAGGCTGTTTCTTCCTTAACTGCTTTTTTATTTTTACCATCTACATAACAAAGGCTCATTCCCATTAGCAGCAGCCGCACATTAACAACTCTGGCACCTCCCCCTCTCAACCATTCTACATAACAAAGGCTCAGTCCTTTGTTATGTAGACTAGCCGTAGCTTCAGCCGCACCAACCTTATCATAATAATACAAAAACTCCTATCCAGGGGCCTACCCTGGCTCCTCCCCCCTCAACCAGTATTTATACAAGGTCGGATCTCTTAGAATTTTTCATTTACTTGATTCAGCAAGCGTGCTGTGACGGTTCCACCTGAAGACGGAAGCTTGTGTTGCCTCCGAAAAGTCGTGATTTTTATTTTATTTAGAATTTACTTTTATTAATTTTAAATTTTTTTTTTGCCTACGTGACTTTATCGAAAAAACCTAGGAATATTTGGTTGTATCTTACTGTAAGGAGGTGAAGACGATGCAGCGTGCAGGCTGCGGGTGAGTGACGCTGAGTAGAGTGAGGAAGAGTGACTGTGTGTGCGTTCGCAGGATCACGGGGAGCGGTCGTCTTGTGGTTAGCGTGCTGCGTTCAAAACCTGGCGACCCGTGTTTGATTCCCCGTCACAACCAACACAAGTGGAAATCTAAACTGATCTTGGGGCCTCTCTGAGGTAGACTCAGCAGTGGCGGTAGCGGTGGCGGTCGTGGTGATGGTCGTGGGGTGGTAGTCTTGGTGTGGGTAGCGGTAGTGTAGCTGTTAGCGTGCTGCGCTACGAACCTGGCGACCTGAGTTCGATTCCTGCTCATGGCCAACATCAGTGACGATTATCTGCACCGGTCCGGGGCCTCCCCTAGGTCAACTCAGCCTCAAATGAGTATCTGGTGCGATGTGTAAACATCGCCACTAGGGAAACAGAGGTGGCCGGCAGGTGGTGCTGGTCATCCACCCCCACCTTGCGCTGTGCCGACCTTCATAGGTGCTGCTACTCGCTAACAGCACCTCGCCTCAACAGGCTGTTATAGGCTATACGGGGGAATTTTTGTCCGTGTTTGATCGCAGGATGACGAGTACATCGCCCGGGAGGGAGGGAAGTTCCCCGTGAAGTGGACGGCCCCCGAAGCAGCCAACTACAGCCGCTTCACCATCAAGTCGGACGTGTGGTCGTTCGGCATCTTGCTGTACGAGATCGTCACGTACGGAAAGGTGCCCTACGCGGGTGAGCAGCAGCAGCAGAGAAAACGCCTTAAACCACACACCAAGACCCAAGGTCCCGCCGTATAGCCCCTGACGCACTGTTGGGGTGAGGTGCTGTGAGCGACCACCTGTGGAACGCCGGCACGGCACGCGTGGGGTGGGCGGCCAGCACCACGCCTGGCCGCCTTTGTCTCCCCACAGTGCTGATATTTACACACCGAACCAGCTGCTCATCTGAGTCGACGTAATGGAGACCCAGTACCAGTTGAAATATTTGTCACTGTTCACAGCCGTGAGCGGAAATCAGCCTCGGGTTTGCTGGGTTCATAGCGCAATGCGCCAGCCGCTGTTCCACCGCTCTACACAACACCTACACGATGACAAACATCCCCCTAAAGTTTTACATACAGTAACAACATGATGAGGCACTGAATGTCAAAACTCATCCAGAGTTTGCTTGCGTTCAACCAAGTGCTGTGAAAAATGTTTTACTCCCAGATGGCCATGTGACTGATGGGATTTGTAAAAATGTTTAAAATATCTTTTTTTACGTGGCCAAATAAAAATGTTGTTAGCGAGCACCTTTGAAGGCCACACTCATTTAGGCCTGTCGGCCTGGGGAAGGCCCAACATCAGTTAAAATATTCACCACAGTTCTTGGTCCTGAGTGGGAATCAAACTGCGGTCCACTGGGCTTGGAACGCACGACCGCTTCGCACGCACGTGCAGAGACGAGACAAATAATCCCCATATAGCCACACACGCTGCTGGGAAAGTGCTGGTCGTGAGCGCATGTGGTGGGTGGGCATTAAGGGGGTAGTTTTGTGGCCAGCACCACGCATTAACACACACATGAACAATGCGCGTCCATGCATGCTGTGCAACACCCGAGTTGGGCTTCATTCTTTCTGTATGTCCAGGTGGCTCAGCTGCCTAGTGAACAGCTCGGAATCGGAAGGTTGCAAGTTCAAACCTGGATGCAGCCCACCATCCCTCCACGGTCTATAAAACCACTTTGTGGGGAGGTCAACGACAGTTGTCCTATCCATGCAGAGACCTGCCCCCCTGCCAGGACAATGTGGAATATCCACTATTGGCTTCGGTTTGTAGGCAAGGGATGAACACCAATGCCTCACTGCTCATTCGAGCAAGAAACCACTTTGGCTTTCCAGTGAATGAGCATGCCAACCACTCCGCCGTGTCTCTCCGCATCCAGCGCCGTGTACCACTGTCTCCCCCTCCCCCACACTCAGGGATGACCAACGCGGAGGTCCTGGAGGAGCTGGAACACGGCTACCGCATGCCGTGTCCCGCGAACTGCCCCCGAGACTTCTACTCCATCATGTACAACTGCTGGCACAAGGAGGAGGCTTCCCGACCGTCGTTCCTGCAGCTCGACCACCAGCTGGAGGACCTCATCACGGACTATTCGGAGCCTCACGAGTTCCTCTCGTGAGAGGAACGAGACTCCTCTCGGTCTTTCCCCTAACCGTGGATGCGCGCGCACGGGCGGGCGAGAAGGAGCTCCCGGCTGCTAGCTCCGCGGGGATCCGATAACGGCAGTGGATTCGCGGAGCGCCAGCGCACCCCATCTATGCGGTGTGCGGTCCCTGCGGAGATGCCGGAGATTGTGCAACACGCGCGTGCGTGCGTGCGGCTGGCTCCTGCGTCGTCCGTGAAGCGAATGTGGAGGGCTGCTGGGGTCTGCGCCGTGAGGCTCGTGCCTGCCCGCTGTGTCGATGCGGCTTCCGACGCATTAGATAGCGGCGGCGAGAGATGTACGGGCGCGGAAGGGCGGGTGACGGTGGTCACGGAGGTCCTCGCGTTCTCGCCCGAGGGAATGTTAAGCCATAGCCCCAGCCTCATCCAGCGGCGGCGACGTCGAAAGGTACATTCACCGAAATCACTTGTTTTGCCTAAAGATACCCGTACGTCGCTTTCCTGTTCGTCTCAGCCACAGATTCGCTAACAGAGACAAAAACGGAAGCAATCGACCTGGTACTGCGATGAGCATTCTGCAAACGTGTGTTGCTGCGACACCAAATGCTCTCGGGACCACGCTCAACGTGTCGCTCTGCTTTTTTTAAACGTTTCTCTAAACCAGCTGCAGTCGCGAGTCCGAGAGAAAATCGATGGTTGGTGGCCGCCGCACCACGGGGGGTTTGGGGTGAATTTGTATCGTCGAGCAGCCGTTCATGTAGGTGGGTCGGAGCGCGGGGGTGGGTGGGGGGGAGTTGTTATTCTCCACTGCCCATTTAGGGGTTGTTTTTTTCTTCATAATCCGTGGGGATGACGAGGATAAATCATATTGAAACATTACGAATAGCTGTGAAAAACTGTCTTACTGATTTTAATGACCCTGATGCAGTGTTATCGCCTTTGCAAGTGTGGCGAGCGTGTCGAGGGGCGTCCGTTGGTGCTGCGACTTTAACTGGATTTGGGTTTGTTTTTGCTACCACCATGAAGCCAAAAAACGCTCTCGACGCGTCTCAGAAAATCCAAACCTTAAAGGGCTCTGGGCCGTGAATTCCGGGACGGGCGACGTGAACCGATCCCGTCGCCCGTATCTGCAAGGGTTTCAACCGGCCTCCTTCTGCCCGTGTTGCCTGGGCCCCTCGACGTTATCGGCCAGGCGGCCGAGTAACGCAATGGCCCAGCCGTGACCGATGAGCCTGGTCGCACGCGAACTTTCTCCTGGTTTTGCACCCGAGTCTGCTCACCACTTCTTCGCTCGCTGAGATGCGTTGACGCGTTACCCCAGGAAGTAGCGGCTGTGGCGTTGTCTCGCGACCGGGCCCTCGGCATGTCGCCCATGGTTACAAGCGGATCCCTCGGCTCTTTTTGGTTCTCGTCGGTCGCCGCTGGGAAATGTGCGAGATGTTATTTGTTGTTGTTGTGAATGTTGTTAAACACATAAAGGTGCCGGTTCGAAGTTTTGAGTTTCAAGTTGATTTTGTGTGACCAGGTGATAATTCAACAGAGCAGGATGAGAGTCTGATCTGCAAAAGTTAGCCGGGTCACCTAAATGATCAAAGCAATGATAAGCAATATAAATCAGAGCAAAGACAATTGTGCTGCAGAAAAAACAGGACGCAAAAAAAACGAAAGTTGTCTCGGACAAAACTTACTTGTGATCACCGTAAGTGCCGGTAATCCACAAACCTCGTGGAAATATCACGACAAAAATTACCCTTTCCGAAATGCAACGACGCTCGCTACTTGGCGCCGTGGCCCCCCGTTGGCCGTTGTTGGTGTCCGTGTGCGGCCCCATGCGCCCTCTGGCTTCCGCCGTGATTTTTTTACACAAAGGGAATCATATTGACATGCAAGGTACATTTTCCACCCATAATAATGATCAAATAATAATAATGATAGTCTCCAGAGAGCGCACCCTTAATGCCACAAGAGTTCAAGGCCACTTCACACGAGGTTAAGGCAAAACAAAAATTCAGAAAGACAAATGTGTAAACGCTCGTATAATTGTAAAAACACAAAGAGAAGGAAAAACTAAAGGGTAAAATTGTTGCAAGATACCGGAGTAAAATCAAAAGGCGAGAGTATAGAAATGGGCCTTAAGCCTTGAGTTAACAGTAGCTCCTGTGAGGCGACCTCTGATGCGTTGGGGCAGAGTTTCACAGTTGTGGAGCCTGAACACACAAAGCCACCTCCTCTCCTCCTGAGCCTTACCCTCGCAATGCAGAGCAGGGGCCACTGCTCTCAGGCGACCTCATCACACGCTGCTAAACATGAATGGGAACAACGAACTCTGACGAGTACATCTGGTGCCATTGCATGTCGTGCTTTAACCATCGGTAACAGAATTTGTAAAGCAATTCTACACGTATTACCTAAAGCCAGTGCAGAGAAGCGGTTAATATGGTAGGGTTTTCGCAGGTAAACATTTCATGAACCGAATCAAATATTACGCTGCTTGTACGTAACACTGCGTATGGATTTTTTTTCTCAATTGTTTGTGGACTGGTTGATGTGATCCCTGCGGCCAAATATATTTAACTCGCTCCACAACCATGCAAAGTGCGTATCTGCTGTGTGAGCGAATTGTGGCATTAAATGGAGACAATGAGTGGATATCACCGGAGATTTGAATTGTTACTGGCCTCAGAAGTCAAAGGAGCATCGAGGCGATGGAGACAACTCCTGTTTACAGCCCCCTGAATCATTTGAAGTAAGTACGGATTTCTATGGAGGGAGGAGAGTCTATCCAAAAAATAACTACAAATAATTGGTTTCTGGGTTGGGTCGCCGTGCGAGTAAAATTTGTGTCGTTACACCCTCCTTGACTCGACATAGCCAGTGAATAAAGTTGTCACGTGACGAACAACTGATTGCTGCTCCAGCAGCACATGGGTAGTGTTGGAGAGAGATCCACGCACATTTAACAATTGGGTGCGGACGTCTGGAGGAGGGTGTCCAACACGCATTGTACTCATGCAGCGAATAATAACATTGGTCACGAAAGCCTGGCGCCGTGTTAAGGACAAACACTGTGGACTTCCTCGCAAAGTGATTTTTTTTTAAATCTAACCATGAGGGATGATGGGAACTCACGGACCTTCCGATCGCGAGCCGCTCGCTCACCTTAGGAGCGTTTGTGACTTCACATTGCACGTGAGCACACGCTGCTACTGATAAGGTCGGGTGCTGTTTGTGATAATCACTGGAAACCTCTGCAGCTGAACGATATTAATAATAATCGCTCTTCTTCGACGATGTTTGAAGGATATATGTCTCTCTTTGAACAGGGTGATGGCATTGTCTATACATGTTTTTCAGCAGACCCGCCTTCAGCATTGCACTGTGTGAGGTATGAAATGTGTGCGGTCATTCGTTGACCATGCTGCACTCGAGACGTGTACATAATAAGTGAATCGATTGCTCAATATGCCGAGTGCTGCCCAGTGACCGGTTCCGAAGGCGTCGGGCACTCGGCGGCAGCTCCAGACTGGCAGAAGACATGACGCGGTCACCGAGCGCATGTGGTTTGAAGAGGACGGCAGCCGGACTCTTTGCGAGGGGTTTTGCAGTTCGGATCTGGCAGGTGGCCCAGGTTAATGCTGCGAGTGCATTAAACGTGAAATACTACGGCCCCGTCTCCTGAACTTGCAGTGGACGTTATACGTTGCGTGACATTCAAATACAAGTGGGGCCCACTGTGTGCCGGCGTCACGGTCCAAATGTTGCTCAAATTTGAAAAATGACCTGCAATTCGGATGTACACATCATTCAAGTTTGTGGGTTAGATCGTGTAAGTGATCCGCCACAGCCAACCAGTAAGTGTTGTCACGCAAACCAAACGTTCCAATGAGTTACTACTTCCGCCCACCAGTGATGCTATTGGAGAGTAACTCCACAACCATCACAATTTGAGTACCGTGACGTTTCGCCGGTAATGACATCATCCAGCGTCATCCGGGGCGATTTTGCCAGAATTATGAAGAGATCTACTTGCTTCCGGTCTTAAATAGGGCAAAGATTTACACAACAAAGTGATAAACATGCTCCCCTCCCCCCCACTTGCAGGGCTGGTGCCAAGTCAACTCTGTACCGTGGGTGACAGCTGCCACGGGAGTGCCCTTCGAATGTTTGAGATGAGGTGTGACTTGAGGCACTTTGGAGTTCCTGAGGCATTCAAGTGCCCGATAAATGCAACGATTGATGATGATTATTATTATTATTTCTGGTCTTCAATGGCTTACAGTTTCCCGAGGTCGCTTCATGCCACTGTACGCCCTGCACGACTGGCCCCCCGCACCAAGGAGGAATTAGTCTCGAGCAATAACAACAACAATAATAATAGTAATAGCAATAACAACAATAATAAGAGCACTGCGGATTGGGCACGCGGAAGTCTGCGTGTGGCATTCGTTTTTAGGTTTCCTGCGTATCGCGTTAGTAGCGGAATGTATTCCTCCGAGCAAACAACGAGCATTGTGAGAGCGGAACTCGACACAAGAGCACACTGAGCCACACGCATCTACACGACGAGCGATATCGGAGTTTTGTGGGTTTTTTTGTTATGCAGCAACGATGCAAGCAAGCATCCTTGCCCTGGACTGAGAGAGGCTGAGACAGCCCCCACTCTAAACGAGGGAATATGATTCATGGTCCGGCTCGCGTGTGTGATAATTATAAATGATAATAAACGTCAGTTTGTTTCTCCCGTGTGTTTTCTGTCTCGGTGCAAATGATTTGTGGTGTTCTGTCACGACTCCAACGCCACACACACATCTCTTTTTTTCCGAGAGCCCCATCGCTCCCCCTTGTTCACAAGTTGTAGAAGATCGCGGTCGCAGAGTTACCCACGGCCGGGCTTGTTTCAACAGGCGTGGCACCGAAGGAGATCAAGACCTCGAGCTGTCCTTGCCCCCGTGTCCCTTCTATGCCTCATGTCCTCCCAAAGGTTCTCACGCCCCCCCCCCACCACGCACTCCCCTTGGAAATCCCAATAACCAATAATACCCGCAATTCGCTACGAAGTGGCGGCAACGTCACCATGGCGCCTATGCCAGGCTAGGTGCACTTTGAGGTCACGTGAAGTGTCAAAGGCTCGTTCCTGACAGGTCACAGGACAGATCCAGCAGGTGCCAATGGGTTGACTGAGATCACTGCTGGCAGATACAAGAGATGTACGCCTCTGCTGTGCCAACTTTGCTGCTTTGTAGCCGCCCGGCGCTCCGCTCATTGTTGTGAGCGTTGCTCCTCTGCGCTCCGTTGTTGTTGTTGGAGGGCGACTGCCTCCAACTGTCCAGTAGCAGCGTTCTTCACGAGCCTCCCCAGTCAGTCCCCATGCTCGCTGGTCGAACGGACACAGATGAGGAGTGGCGATCCCGGGTGAGCAATCAGGATCGTCCCTGAAGCAGCAGCCAGCCCAATGGTCAACTTATTCTTCCACGCGTTTGTCCTACTCGTGTGGGGTCCACAATCCTTGCCAACCTCCACACTGCCCTGTCCTACGCCATCTCTCTTTCCACTCCTCAGGCCACCATGTCCGATCGCAGCACATCGCCCCATCTCCCTCTTCTTCTGCCTTCCTCTTGATCTCTCTCCTTCCACTTGCATCACTTGCACCTTCGGACCCACGTAATTTTCCTGTTCTCTCTGAACTTCTCGATCAATCAGTGCAAAGATTGCATCCATTGTTAACATTCCCTGTGAATCCAAACTCTCACCAATATCCACCAGCTTCGTCAGCCTCCTTTCTATGATCCTTTCCCAGTTCCATGGTGTGGCTCATCAATGATATGTAGTTCTGACACTTGTACATCACCTTTCCCTTCAAAGATGGGAACCATTCGGATATTCCCAAACAGCCCCATCAATATTTCAACACCCTTCTCTCCCATTGATTTAAACATCCATTGGAATCTCATCTGACCCCACTGCCTTTTGATATTTCATGCTCCCCAGAGCCGCCACTACCTCTTCTCTGGCTGTAGTCTCTGTAACTACTTCTACTCTTTGATGTTTCTCAGCCATCTCGTGTCTTGGGTTTTCCATATTCGGCAACTTCTCAAAGTACTCATTCCATCTCTAAACTTGATCTCATCCAAGATTGATCGTCCTTCACTGTTCTTAACGAGATTCACATGGTAGATGTCTCCCACGGTACTACCTGCTGCTTTCAGTATTCCACTCACCAGTTCCCATTTTTCATTCACGCTCCCCCTAGGCCTTACACTTTTTAAGTTCTCCCTGCTACAGTTCTTTTGTCTCACCTTCCTCTTCCTATCTCCTTTCACGACGCAGTCTCTCGCTGGTAATCTGTTGGTCAATCACAAACTCTCCCGGGATCACTTTGTAGTTTTCACTCTATTTAGGTGCTTTCTCCTCACCAAAACTAAATCTAGCTGGCTCTTCACTTCTCCACTCTGACAGGTCATCACATGTCCCTCCTGCTTCTGGAAGTAGGTATTCACCACTCCAAAAGCATTGGCTTGGACTATTTGAAGAATGTCCTCCCCCATTCCTACTGCCATATCCACATCCACCATGGTTCCTTTCATATCTGACCTTACTTCTTCCCACTCTTCCATTTAAGTCTGCGCCCATCACCACTGCTTCGTCTACCAGTAAGCTCTGAAGCTCCTGGTCTCAGCTCTCCCTTAATGAATCCTTCTCTTGCCCACTGCAGCCCATCTGCGGGGCTTATGCACACACCACATTTACAACCCCACTGTCCAGTACCAGTCTAACTATCTTCTGTCTGTCATTCAATCTTCTGATTTCCACACCTTCGTCTTCATCGCCTCAATCAGCACAACTCCAATCCCATTTCTCATTGCTGTTGTTTCATGGTATAGCAATTTAAAACCACACCCAATCTCTTTCGCTCTGCTGCCTTCCCGTTTTGTTTCCTGGATGCATGCAACGTTGACTTTCCTCCTCAAGCAGCCTGGTAATTCCTGACCTTTTCCTGTCATTGTTCCAATATTTCATGTGGCCAATCTTATCTTGCTCCCCAACAACCTTCTGCTCTTCCCATTTTGTTTCTGCATCTCGATGTGTGCAGATGACGCAACGACCACCGCCAGGTCTGCACTCCCTGCAGTGGCAAAGTCATTGGGTCCCGAGATTCTTTGCATCCTCTGCCCACTTCGGGGCTTCAGTGTTTTACAGCCGGTTGCCACCAGACGCCAACCCTCCTCCTTTATCCTGGCTTAAGATAGGCAGTAATGGCGGTGGTTGTTTGCCGCGAGTGACGATTAACATTTAATAATGGTCGCCCTTAGGCGTCCTTTATACGCGAGCCATATACACACGGGTCCTATACACACGAGTCCTTTACACACGAGTCCAATACACACGAGTCCTATAAACACGAGTCCTATAAACACGAGTCCTATAAACACGAGTCCCATACACATTAGTCCTATAAACACGAGTCCTATAAACACGAGTCCTATAAACACGAGTCCTATAAACACGAGTCCTCTACACGAGTGCAAATGAGCCACACTGAGGCATTGGTGCTCCTTTGTTTACATCCCCGCAGAGCCAGTGGTGGATGTTCCACATTCCTATGATGGGGATGGGGGGAAATGTATCCAGAGGAATACCGCTGTTGACTTCCCCAAAGAGGTGCACATTTTAAAGGACCATGGACAGGCGGAGGGATAATGGGCCAAGTCCAATCCCGCCTCCGCCAAAGGAGAAGGGGTCAGGCTTCTGTCCGTGATGACCCCTAGATATCTTTGGAGTGGGGTCATAGCGCTCTGGGCGACCACAGGAGGACACTTCAAGGGGTGGCACCTGCTGAGTGATTGTTTAGGTGGAGAGCGCTTGTGGTGGTTTTGGAGGGATTTAGTCGAAGTCTCCAGTGACAAAAATATGCCTCCAATAAAGATCAGCTGTTAGGATATTGGCAATGTTCTCGGGGTTGGTGTCCAGTGCAGTAAAGGCTGTGCTATCAGCATCGTGAACTTGCCTGATGATGTGCATGGCAGGCCACTGATCTATATAAATGTTACTTAGTGGCGGTGCTCGTATTGAGCACTGAGGGAGGCCATTGTTCATGGTTCTCTTGTGGCGGTGTTCAGCAGCGAGCTGCACCTTGAGAGTGCGGTTGCTGAGCATCAAGTAGGTGTAGAGTGGCAGGAGGCCGTGGCACCAAACGGTGTTATGGGCAGCAGATAGATCACCAGTTGCTGTGCCGGTTTTCTGTTGACTCCGGAGACCAGGCAATGATCAGACTGCAGCAGCGACGGCCAGTTTGAAATCTCGCTCGGTTAGGAGGCAGTTGAGTGTCGATAATGGGGAGAGTCTGGCACGGCACGTTCCGCCAGCTTGGAGGTGGAGGACACGATGGACTATAGTGGCCTGCAGCTGGAGTCTTGCGGCTTTCTGGGTTTCAGAATAGCGATGACTTTGGCTTGCTGCCATGCTTCCATGACTCTGCCTGTCCTGTGTATGACGGTGGAGAGATTTGCCAGCCATTGTTGTCCATGACTGCTCTAAATGTCTACGTGATAAGCCACATCGTTGAGCTATCATTTGTAGCTTAGGTCACTTCTGAAAAATAAGCTAAAAGCTCAGTGGGCTTTACCTGGTAAAATAAAACAGTTTCGTTTTATTTGAATATTTGTTATTAGTTATGTGCTTACCTCTCCTATATTTAGCACTCCTGTCGTCCTGTTGTATTGCTTGTTGTTGTAAGGTTCTGACCCCGTGCCCCCACTGGACATGTGTGAAAAAGAGCCTCATAGCTCATCGTATTCCTCCATTATAAATAAATACCCTGCGTCATACAGTCGCAGGTTCTATCAGCAACTCAGGACACGCAGGCCATCATATCCCCGATGCCTCGGTGGGCTTTGTTACCCCGAGGGCCGCTTCCACTACGACGGCGGTTGCGTGGCCTCCTCAGATCGTTGGCTCAAGGTGACGGGGAGCTGTTTCGGGGCAGCATGTGTGTGGCGAGCTTGTCCACTCCACTCCTCTTACTTGAGCAGGACAGAGCGCAGCGTTCACTGTGATTGTTGGCGCTCTGCGCTCTGTTGGATTTGAGGCACCCCGGGGTTGCTATGAAGACGATTTATCCATGGATCAAACGGGGTGGAAATTAAAAAAGAATAAAAAAAATACTCACATTTTAAGTGGAGAGACAGACACGTACAGGAGACAGAGTGCCAACGTATATATATATTTTTTATCTCGTTACTTATGTCGAGGTGCGGTGTGGAGACAACTCAGGCGGGATTTACTCCACAGAAGGACGTCCGTATGTACAATTCACTCACGAAGGGAGAGCGCCTGTGGGCACCGCGCGTATTGCCTGTCAGGGAGGGACGACTCTTGACAAACAATGCAGCGAGGAGGCACAAGTGGACATGCGTCACGGCCCCGGCACACGAACGTGGAGGCAAACACCAGCGGGCCGCCAGCGAGCGGCTCCTCCCGCCTCCTCCGATCCCCTCCTTGGACCCCCCTCTCCCCTCCCCCGGTCTGGAACCCCTCGCGCCTGCAGATTCGAACCTCTCGGCCAACCCCGTGGCCTCTACGACTCAGTGGTTCTCCACCTTCGTTGGCTACTGGCACCCAACAAAGGTTGAATTTAGTTTCAAACGAGTGTAGCCACCCTCCCCCACCACCTTGCATGACCCAACATGTTTCTGAAAAATAAATGTATGAATAATTTACATGCATATATCTATTTTTAAATCCTTTATATTAAGTTCACTTGCTTGCTTGCGCGCTTACGACCGTGCAAATCTTTCGGTCGTTTTTTAACCCACTTCCCGTGATCCAATCGAGCTGACATTTTGCACACAGACTCGTTGTGCGTGACAATTTATTTTCGTGAAATTTTCTTTCCATAACTTTACACTTTTTAGGAATATTTTTTTTATATTTAATTACCAATTGCTTAATGGTGGCAGGCAATCATCTGACCCATAGGTGGCAGCCATCTCAAGCCAGAGGACGAGAGGACTCTAGCCGCCACGCATATAAAGGATTTATAGTGAAAAACTTTGCTTTTACGGGTTAATTTTAAATCCTTTATATTAAGTTCACTTGCTTGCTTGCTTGCGCGCTTACGACCGTGCAAATCTTTCGGTCGTTTTTTAACCCACTTCCCGTGATCCAATCGAGCTGACATTTTGCACACAGACTCGTTGTGCGTGACAATTTATTTTCGTGAAATTTTTTGTTCCATAACTTTACACTTTTTATGAATTTTTAAAAATATTTAATTACCAATTGCTTAATGGTGGCAGGCAATCATCTGACCCATAGGTGGCAGCCATCTCAAGCCAGAGGACGAGAGGACTCTAGCCGCCACGCATATAAAGGAATTATAGTGAAAAACTTTGTTTTTACGGGTTAATTTTTTTGTTATTCATTGTCCATTTTGTGAGGTCTATCCTGACTAGAAAAATAACTGCAAGCGAAATAAATAAAAATTCGACGGGGCGCTCTTGCACGCGCTCGCTGTTCCTTTTGGAAACCCGCGTTGCTTACGGCCCATGAGTTTAGAAACGTCTTTTATATCCTTCTAGGGTACCATACGGATTGACATTGTATCGTAGTTATTTTATATTGGCAGATTCATACAAAACTAGCTACTACTGGCCAAGACTAATTAGAGAGTATATCGAAATTGAAAGAAATAAAAATAACTTTAACCGTTCCGATAGCTACCGCCTTAGTGCTGCGTGGAAACGAATCATCAAATAATACATTATTTAAATGCATGCCTATACCGGCCACCACACTTCAATAGTTTACCATTGGTACGGCTATTTTAATACACACAATGGACAGGAAGGACAAGATCAAAGGGCTCGCATAATGCGCATGCATCATGTACGTTGCCTCAGTAATCCCCCCCCCCCCCCCCACTTTGCGCAAGAGTGTAGAAGTGTGGTCACCACATCTACGCCTCTATATAAGGAATTAAACAGGTGGACTTCTCCACAAATCTGGCTGTCGCCTGATGAAGCTTGTTGTAATTACTGGCGAAACGTCGTACTCAGATTGTAAATGTTGTGGCTTGGATCTCCAACACACCGGTGTGCTGTACTAGTACACTACACTATACACTACATTATATACTACACTACTATACACTACACCAGGGGTCCTCAAACTTTTTAAACAGGGGGCCAGTTCACTGTCCCTCAGACCGTTGGAGGGCCGGACTATAGTTAAAAAAACGATGAACAAATTCCTATGCACACTGCATATATCTTATTTTGAAGTGAAGAAACAAAACGGGAACAAATACAATATTTAAAATGAAGAACAAGTAAAGTTAAATCAACAAACTTGCCAGTATTTCAATGGGAACTATGGGCCGCTTTTGGCTAATGAGATGGTCAATGTCCGGTTCCATATTTGTCACTGCTAGTCGTAACAAGTGATGCAAGCGTGCATCCGTTAGTCTAGATCTGGTTGGATATTTCAAATGTTTAATTCTGGAAAAAGTCTGTTCACAGACATAAGTGCTGCCAAAGATGGTTGCCATTTTGAGTGCATGGTTCTTGAGATGAGGATATGTCTCAGAGGGGAGAGATGCATAGAAATTATGAAGGCTGCTTGACTTGAATGCGTCTTTCAGAGAGTCACAATTCTGCAGTTCAGCCAGTTCCATTTGGTAAATTGTATCCACATTTTCAATGTCAATAGAAAATGGGTTACGGAAAAGCTGTTGGTGCTGTTCATGGAGATGAAACTCTTTAAATCTAAATTGGAACTCCTTTTGCAATTTTTCCAGTGAATCCACACATGTTTTGTTTGGGAATGCAACCAATGGTTTTTCCGCTAACAGATTTTGAGTTGTGGGGAGATGGCAGAAGTTTTCCTCCTTCACTTGTTTGATGAGGAGGCCTAATTTTACTTCAAATGCTTTGACATGTGATTGCATATCACAGATGAGTTTCCCCTTTCCTTGAAGTTGCACATTGAAACTGTTGAGTAGCTCTGTTACATCTGTCAGAAAGGCAAGGTGCCATTTCCATTCTGCATCATTGAGCTCTGGTACTTCTTTGTTTTTTGAAAACAGAAAAGCTGTAATCTGTGGAAGTCATAGAAATGTTTCAAAACTCTCCCTCGACTCAGCCAACGGACTTCTGTGTGGTACAGAACATCTTCATAGTCAACATTTAGCTCAGACAGAAATTCCTGAAATTGTCTGTGGTTTAGTGCATGAGCTCGAATGAAGTTAACACAAGATACCACAATTTTCATAACAGAGTCCCACTTCAGTGATTTACTACACAGCGCTTGTTGGTGGATGAGGCAGTGTATGGCTATTGGATGAGAATGGTTATGTTTGTCCATCTCTTGGTTAATGCGAGCAATTACTCCTTTCTTAGACCCCACCATGCTAGGAGCACCATCAGTTGTCACACTGGCTAGTTTAGCCCAGTTCAGCTCCAAACCATTCACAGTTTGGCAAACCTTTTCATAGATATCCTCTCCTGTAGTTGTTCCTTTGATGCTTTGCAGTGCAGCAAGCTCTTCTGTGACTTCGAAATAGTCATTCGTCCCACGAATAAAAATTAGAAGTTGTGCAGAATCACAACCATCATTGCTTTCGTCGAGTGCCAAGGAAAAATAGGAAAGTTTTTTTGTGGAGTTTTGCAAATGCTGATGCAAATTGTCTCCCATTTCTTCAATCCTCCGTGTAATTGTAGGTCCTGAAAGACTCACTGTACTAATTAAATCGGCCTTCTCTGGACACATCTCTTTGGCAACAGAAAGAAGGCATTCTTTAACAAATTCTCCCTCCACGAATGGTCTGCCAGTGCACGCTATTAGATTGGCAACTTGAAAACTTGCTCGTAGTGATGAAATATTTAGCTGCTTCGGCTTCACAAAAGTATTTTGCTGAGTTGTTAATGTATTTTTCAGTTTTAATATTTTATCTTTTCTCACTTCTCCGACCAAACAATCATATTAATCTTTATGTTGAGTTTCATAGTGTCGACGTAAATTTATTCTTTGAACACAGACACTATATTCTGGCATATCAGACACACAGCTCTTTCATTGTACTGCATGAAAAAGTAATAATAAGTCCACTGTTCTTTGAATATCCTACACTCCGAGTAAATTTTTCTCTTTCTTGACATCATTGTTTCCTAGGGAGTCAAAATTGCTATTAGTAAAATACCAATATATATATACAGCGCTACAAAAACAATATACCAGCAATAACTTTGCCCACACAGAGACATACAGACTGCACTGCCCATCAATGCAGTCTGATTGGGGGAACTCCGCTTTTACCCCAGGCTCACACTGGTGCGGGTGCCATTAAAAAGTTAATTACACCTGCAGTTTTGTTGACAGATCGCAGTGCGATCTGCGAACTCGCATAGGCATCTGATCGCATGGGGGAGAAGACCCATGCGATCCGATTCCACTGCAGGAAAAAAGAAGGCACATGTGCCTTTTTTCCGAATCTAATGCAAGTTCAGCCATACAAGCATATGGCTGAACTCGCACTGCTCACAACAGTATGAACCGGGGCTTACACAACATACAACATATAACCTCATACAACTGAATAGCAATCAGAATATAAATGCACTTACTGTCATTTAAATTGGGTTTCCTACTCCTCGGCTGTCTGTCACTGACCAGCACAGGAAAACAGCAGGCAGCCCCTCCAGAGATCAGAGATCACTCTGTTATTACCCCTCTATCATTTACTCAGCGGTGCGTGTGCTGGGGATCTACATCCCCAGCACACAGGAATATCACTGGGAGTGGAGCCGAGGGGCAAGTGAGGGGAGCTGAGGGAGGGAGAGCCAGTCTAGCGCAGCCAGGGGAGGGCTGGCAGCCTTAGGCCTGGGGGGCAAGTCCAGCCAATTGGCCCATTGAACCATTCACCAGCGCAGCCCAATGAGTGCCCACCGCCGCAGCTCAATCAGTGCCCACCGCCGCAGCTCAATCAGTGCCCACCAGTGCAACCAAATCAGTGCCCACCGCCGCAGCTCAATCAGTGCTCACCAGTGTAACCAAATCAGTGCCCACCACCGCAGCCCAATCAGTGCCCACCACCGCAGCCCAATGAGTGCTCACCAGTGCAGCCCAATTAGTGCTCACAAGCGCAGCCCAATGAGTGCTCACAAGCGCAGCCCAATTAGTGACCATGGGCCGGATAAATGTCCTCGGCGGGCCGCATGTGGCCCGCGGGCCGTAGTTTGAGGACCCCTGCACTACACTATACACTACACTACACACTAGTGCTGTACTGGTGACGAATTGGCCATGTTCTGTTTACGTGACAACCCTTACTAGTTGGTTGTGGTGGGTTTTAACGACACATTTATATATTTACGCGATCTAACCCAAAAAAACCTCTATAATGGAGATTCATACAACATGATCATTCACCAATTACTCTAATGTAGCACAGATATAATTTCTCACGTTGGTAAATCACCTCACGTAACCCCCGTTGGTAACCACTGCTCTTGGTCCCCGCAAAGGCAAGATATTTGTTGCTAAGTTTGATTCTTTATGCGTGCTCAAAAATTGATCAATTTGCCTATAATTAAGGATATATCCCGTTATTTAGTGATTGTATATATATTGTAGATAATTGGGGATGTATTAAGTACGTCTATTAAATATGTTGTCGATATTTGAACGTCTCTAAGAAATCAAACGTACTTTAAGCCAGCTTGACTCTTCTTTATCTATTTTGGACTTCGTTCCCACCGTACGTAGCCAACCCTGCTAATCTGAGGTGCGGGCAAGGACAACAAACTCAATAAAACATCAAAACTAAACACAATGTCGAGTTTGATGCAGAGTTTTTGCTTCGATGAAACCAATAGCTTCTGAAAAAAATCATCACTGATGGGATGTGTAAAAAAAGTGTTTTTACACATCCCATTTTTTATGCGGCGAGACAAATATGGGCAGGTAGGTGTATCATCAGCGTACTGTATTTATTGCGTTACTTATTATATCCGTGACGACACTCAGTGATTTAGTGGTTGAGTGTTATACACATGGGGTGGAGCAAGTGGGTTGTGACGGTCATGGTGCTTGAGACGGTGTACCTTAGACCGCACTCTATCACCGCATCGCCAGGAAACGGTGTTGTTGCGTTGTGTTGCACGGCAAATCATTAACCCCGGACGAGACTTTGGTCTCGTCAACTCAGCCGGTGCGGTGTCCGTAACCCATTCCTGCGCAGCGACATCGTCCGCGCGCCTCCGTGAGTCTCTGCTGAGAACCGCGTCCATCGAAGGCCGCGTTCACTTCGTCTTGGACCAGGGCCCAGTCTTCCATTTTTGTGCGGCTCACGTAGGTGTAGAGCAACGTAGCTTGCACTTCTACGTTGAGGTGGCTGATGAGCCAGACGATTGCGTCAGAGTGTATCGCTGTGATGATGTCTCCTTCCTATTTGTGAATCTGACATTGAGCCGCTCTGGCGAGATGTTCGCTACCTCTCAGGGTATACAGGAGGTCGTGTTTTCGACCCCGACCCTGATGTCCTCCGGATATTCCGTCTCCATTTAAAAACGTGCTTTTAGAGCATTTGGCCGCTATACTTTTCCACGTGATAAGCCACTTCGATGGGCGATCATTTGTGCCCAGGTTGCTTCTGAAAAACAGCTACATAGATCAGTGGGCCTTACCTCCTCAAGTTATGCACGTCGTTTTGGTGATATGTACGCCGTGTGTAACGCTGGGTAGGCTCCGTGGATTTTCATGCAATTTAAAAAAGAAAATTAATGAAAGGCTTCTTAAAATTGTTACTGATTACACTGGTCTACAATTCTTTAGACATCGTCTTCTTCAGAGATTAAATGTGCTGTTTATTATGGTTTTGATGTGCTGAATTCAAATAAGACAATTAAACAAATGATTGCCTATTGTTCCCAAGATATTAAAGTTTTTACATTTTAGGTCTATCTATATTTTGTAGATAGAGTTTTACTCTTAAATTGTAAACCTCGGTCTTTTCATGTGTTTATGGTTGGTTTACACTATAACATGTCACCTGGGCTGTTCATGTAACACTTAAAAATCAGCAAAAGGATTACAAAAAGAAAATGTATTATGAAACAAAAGGCAAAAAGCTATTATGTATATATAAGTACATAGTTTAGTCCTTATTCAGTGTCTACTCGGCGCTTCTTGGCTTGTCTCTTGTATTCATTAAATGGAGCATCTCTTGTCACTGTCCAGCAATAGTCTGCAAGCATTGATGGGCTCCATTTGCCCTAATAGCGTTTCTCCATTATCGCAATGTCCTGGTGACATCGCTCGCCATGCTCGTCGCTCACTGCTCCGCAGTTCGGTGGGAAAAAATCGAGAGGAGAGTGCAAAATATATATCTTTAGTGACATGCTGCAACCAAGGCTTTTGTATGCCGGAGGTTTTCCACTAACTCTCTTGTTGTTTCCGAGAAAATGTGTTGCCACTAACTGGAAGGCGTTCCATGCCGTCTTTCCTTGCCATGCAGTGCGATGTCAAATGTATAATCTCGAAGAAGTTCACGAATCTGAGGACCAACACCTTCCTTTATCTTAGCTTCACTTAACCTTGGAAAATTTCCACGGAGGTACTTGAAAGCTGCTTGTGTTTTGTCAAAGTTCTTCATCAGACCCAGCTTTATGTGTAAGGGTGGTAACAAAATCTTCCTTGATTCAACAAGTGTTGGATGCTGAACACTTTTCCTCCCAGGCTCTAATGACTGTCGGTGTGGCCAATCTATCTTGATGTAGTGGGAATCTCTCACGCGACTATCCCATTCGCAGAGAAAACAGCGGTACTTTGTGTATCCAGTCTGCAGACCAGGCAAGAGAGCAACAACCTTCAAATCGCCACAAAGCTGCCACTGATGTTGGTCATAGTTTATGTACCTCAAATGTTGTTTCATGTTGTCATGTTTCCTTCATATGAACTGCATGACCAACTGGAATTGATGGCAAAACATTGCCATTATGCAGCAAAACAGCTTTAAGATTAATCTTCGATTAATCTAATGAACAGTCTCCACTCATCTGGATCATGAACGATGTCGAGGGCTGCCATCACACCATCGATGTTGTTGCAGGCTACAAGATCACCTTCCATGAAGAAGAATGGGGCAATATTATTTTGACGGTCACGAAACATGAAAATCCTAACATCATTTGGCAGGAGATGCCACTGCTGCAGTCTAGAGCCCAACAGCTCCACCTTGCCCTTGGGTAGTTCAAAATCCCTGACAAGGTCTTTCAGTTCACCTTGTGTTATGAGGTGTGGTTCAGAGGAGGAGGATGGGAGAAAATCTGGGTTATGTGACCTTGATGGTTCAGGACCAGAAGTTTTAGCCTCTTCCTCCTCTGACTCAAGTGATAATGATTCTGGTGCATCAGGAACCGGCATTCCTTTTCCGTGGGGTACTGAGCATATAGCTGATGGAATGTTTGGATAATGCACAGTCCATTTTTTCTTCTTTGACACACCTTTCCCAATTGGAGGCACCATGCAGAAGTGTCAATTGCTGATGTGATCTGTTGGCTCTCTCCAAATCATTGGCACTGCAAAAGGCATATATTTCCTTTTCCTGTTCAACCACTGGCGAAGATTTGTTACACAAGTGTTGCAGCATATGTGTAGTGCCCACATTTTGTCCTGATCTCCAATTTTGCAGCCAAAAGAAAGTTTAAAGGCTCTCTTAACGATAGTGGTTATCGTGCGTTTTTGCGATGCAAAATACACTTCACCACAAACATAGCAGAAGTTATTTGCTTTGTTCACACAATTACGAGGCATCTCTGCTCACTTTGGCTGAACAGAATTGTGTCCCTTTGCAAAATCAAACACTGACAAATAAGAGAGCACGATACTGCATGATTTCTCGAGCTGATATAGGGCAATTTGTTCAGCAGAGGGATGTAAGCCTAGTTATGATTGCATCATCCATGACTTCTAGGAATAACATGATGCAATTCATATAATGTATGACGCAATATCAGGTTCAGATGCATCATGCATTATTTTGCTCAAAAAGCAAGTACTGTCCAAACCTAGTCATAGATGTATTCATAGATCCAGTCAGATATGTATTTTAGTCATTTGTGGTTAACATTGAGATCCCTTCGCTTTATAACTCTGCTGTTTCACTTTGATGACTTTTGCTCACAGTTAGAGTGAACATTTGTGAAAATTCGTGAACACAGACCTCTCCCCTTCCGATCAATAATAAATAGTAACAGCTTTTATATAGCTCGATGAAGGTGATTTACATAGAAACATTTTTCGAATAGAGAAATGCAATAAAATCTTTAAATTGTCGTGTTTTTCATGAAATATTTTTTTTCATGAATCCGTCATGTAACGGGAAATTACACGAGTAAAAAATAGTTTCGTTTAATATGCTCCATGGTCTGTTATCAGTGACCTCGGTGATGTTCGTGAAATGGGGTCCAAGTGACTAACCTCTCGGGCAGTGGTTTCAGCCACCTGTTGATTTTATGCCACACTAGTATCCGTAAGGCTACGACAAGTGGTGTTGAGAGATACTAGGATCGAGGTGGTGGTCTGATCGCTCTACCGCTGTGTCAACCGAGTGCGCGTGCGACCCCTGTCCGTGCAGCGCGACAGCGCCATGTCCGAGCCGGCAGGAGACACCGACACCGACGTGGATGCGGCGGCCGCCAACGGCGGGGGTCTCCCGCAAGGCCGTGGCGCTGCGCCCCCGCCAAACCCGGACCCCCTGGAGGGCGACGTGGACCTCTGGTGGTTTGAGAAGCCCCGGAGCTCCACCCTGTGCTTTTTCGCGTCGGTGGGTCTCTCCGTCGCTTGCATGATCGGGGCCGTCGTCATCATCGTCGATGTCTCGTACGCCCAGGTGAACTGGCAGTTTGGCGCGGCCATCTTCCTCTGCATGTGGAGCTTCCTGGTGGTCTTCAAGCTGCTGGTCATCTCCACCGTGCATCACATGAGCTTCGTCTATAGGAGGTCAACCGTGAGCTTCCTGATGGACGGAGGAGGCCTCGATGTCATCATCTTCCTGCTGAGCGGAGCCGGCGGCGTCATAGCGGGCTCTGCGATGCTCGTTGTCGCGCAACAGAGAAACTCCGGGGCGGCCGCCTGGACAGCCATGCACGGGGTCGCGGTCGTCCTCCTCGCCGGTGGCGGCATCATCCTCGTGGCCACGGTGGTGTACGGCGTCACGACACGCGCCTTCGTGCTGCTGGCCTCGTGCATGGTGCTCACGACAAGGCGGCTCCTGGCCAGGCTCGCCACGACCAGGGAGGGCCCCGCGGCCACGCAGCCCGTTGAACAAACGGCCAGCACGGCCAACCTGGTCGTGTAGCGGACAAACGGTGATGACCCTCTGATAGGCAACCACGCATCACCACTCACCGTGGTGTTATCCGGTAATAGCACAACATCGAACGAGGGTTTACCCCAAGCCAGCCAGATGGCTGCTCAGTATAGAGCGAGCGACTCACATTTGGAAGATTGGAAGTTAAAATCCTGGTAGAAGGGCTTGACTTGGCCCATTAACCTTTCAGGGTCGATAAAAATGAGTTCCACTTTGTGGGGAAAGATATCTGCGGGTTGTCTTATCGGTAGACACCATGCGACTAATTTCCACCACTGGCTCTGCAGGGCTGTAAACGGGAAATTAGCACCAATGCCTCAATGCCCAATGTGAGCAGGAAATAACTTTTGACTTTTTTCTTATATTTATCGTTTCCGATGCGATGCCTGGGCCTCCTTTCCTCTCACAAACGCACAGAGGAGCAAACGTTTCGGTACATGCCGGTATTGTATACCGGCGCTTCTCTGAACACCAAACACGCACGTGTCTACCCGCACTTTCAGGATGCTTCCTATTCCTACAACGCAACCCTTCTGCAGAGGGGAAACAAAGGGCATCGAACGTGTGCTGCTGCAAGGACGAATCGACTTCATACCGGCTCTTCTGCATTCATGCCACCGCCCCTAACGCGTCGATGTCGCATCACGGTTTCCAAACTGCACGTGCGTCTCGGTGATTGCGGCGACCGCTAGATATCACGCTCAAGTGGCAGGGCCGCACGGGATCAAGTGATCCTAAGTGAGTAGTCCTGGAACGGCGCGCGTGCCGTAGACGAACAGCTCCACCGGGCGTCGTTTGTGGGTCCAGCGTGCCGTGGTCGGCCTTGTAGCAGCAGCATCAGCGTGAGCGTTTGTCAGCTTGGGGAACTCTGAAGTCCAGGTGGCCGACCTCTGATCGTGACCTGGGACCTACGGGACGCGGCGGCGTGACCCGTCACCTCGTTTACGGCCGCAAGTGCCATCCCTTGGGGGTTCAGCCATCTCCGAGTGCAGTGGCTCCCCACCCCGTGCCGCAAAGCCCCCATGGGGAAGTGGCCCCCTTGAAACTGTCGCGGAAATTTGTGTTCACAAAGCAGCTATTTCTTGTTGCTGCCCATTGCACAAATGAATTATATATTTGGATGTATGTTGAAGTTCTTTTGCATCGTACGTAGCCAACCGTGCGGATTGGAGGTGCGATGATCGTTTATCGAGTTTTAGAGCCAGGCTGGCCAGGATTGGGTAAGGAGAGCACCACTTTTCAGCCAGTCAACTGGAGATCACACACTTAGATATTTATTGACTTCTCACTTTAACAAGAATGACATTTAATAACATGACAATTACATATATTTGAATTGTCAAATACATAATTGATGTTAGATTTTTTAAAATATTAATCAAGACAGCAGGTGCATTCGTTAGAGTGGTTAGAGTGGTTGTAAGTCTGTAAAATGTTACGGGTGCGCGTGGTCCGTGTAAAAACATTATGGTTGATGGTGACGCGCGGATCTAGAGTGGCCGCGAGCCACAAACCGAGTCGTCGAATCTCAACGAGTCTGTGTTTTTTAAATTGTTCATATGATCACATGGAGTCACTTTATAAACATGGAATTTACGGAATGTTAGTAGTACATGATATATGAATCTATATTCCAGGGCTATTTTGATGTGATGAAAACAATTTGCTCAAGTTTCTTTAACCGGGAGAGACCTCACGAGGCCTGGAAAGAGTCTAATTCTGCAATAGCGACTCGGGTCACGTTAGTTAGTTTATTGCGTTTTTGAGCCAGCTCGGCCAGGATTGGCCAATAACTTAGTCCACTTTTCACCCAGGCAACTGGAGAGCACAGACAGACTTAAGTGTTTCTAACCTCACGTGAACACTAATAATAACATATTTAAGAATCAAAATCACAAAAGCTACAATATGGAAACAAAGCACATCAAAGAAGTAAATAGAAATCAGAGCAAAATAACTGATCAGAAATCAAAGCAACTGTTACTGATTGTACGTGTCATGTTATGGGGATGCCTTGCTGGATGTAAACATTGATGTGCAATGTGAACCATGATGCGACGAAGCAGCGCTCAGCGTGTCGTGGTGAATGTGATCCGCCTTTGTCGTAATATATCTGCATAACGTGACTCCACTGTCCAATCTCTGGGTGTCAACAAAACGTATTTTAGCGATTGTGAAGCTATTTTAACCTCACCAGCAGCTATCAGCAAGCACCCAAATGCCCTACAAATACATCGTCATGTATGCGCCCCTCTTCAGTAAGGATTGAGACTGGCGCCTGAGAATACCACGTGTTCCAGGCAATGGCTGTGAGGCGGTGAGGGAATGTCACTTCGGTTGACAGTTACAACGGATTCTTGATGCTATCTGTGTTGAGTTTTGAGTGCTGTTGCCTTGTATGTCTGGAACTATTTTTCAGGATTCTCCGGTATCCTCCGACATGTGTCTGACTAGCTAACTATTTTTATTTTACCGGGGAAGGCCCATTGAACTGTAAGCGACATGGGCCACAAATGATAGCTCAACGAAGTGGTTTATCAATGTGGACATTTATAGCAGCCAAATACTGTAAGCGCATGTTTCTAAATGTGGAGGGGAAAACCGGAGGACCTGGAGAAAAATCCACGCGACCATGGGGAGAGAGAATGCGAACTACAAATACACAGGCGTCATGGTCGGGATCGAACCCACGACCTCCTGTATACCAGGGGAAGCAATTAACATCTCACCACCACGGCACCCAGGCCAAACAACCCCCTGCAGGGCCCCCTCTCGAGTGTTGGCGCTCAGCGAAATTTGCCACGGACCCACAAAATGGGTATTTGGCATGGCGGCTTTAGCGCCCACCTGGAGTCAGCACACGACGGAGGCAGCGAGTATGGGTGGATCACACACGTGTTGCGACACTCCCTTTCCGTGGGCGTCGAGGAGGGGGAGGAGGAAGCAAATCCCGGCTCGCCAGGAGAAGGCGTTACGGCAAAATGTGCACTCCACCTTCCTTTCATTGTGTTGAGCACTGCGTGCAGTCTTTGATCACCGCTCCTCCTCCCTCCCGATACGTTTCCATTCATTGGCTACCACAGTCTGATAAGCTCTCCAACCCCCCCCCTCTCCACCTCCCTTCAACTTGCTTATAAGGGATTACATCTTGAATCATTGCTTCACTTGATGCAGCTAATTCGGCTGTGACGGTCCCACCTGATGACGGAGACTTGTGTTGCCTCCGAAACGTCGTGATTTTTTATTTTAATTTTATTTTTATTTTGATGTTTTACTTACGTGACTTAACCGAAAAAACCTAAGAATATGCACTCCACCTGTTCCGTCTGTATGGGATAGAGCAGGGGTCGGCAACCTACGGCTCCGGAGCCGCATGCGGCTCTTTACGGGCTGCTTTTTGACGTGAGTACATGTACTCAGATGCATTGCGGCTCTTGAAATACTGAATTTTGTACCGAATTGGAAAGAAATGGCTCTTCTTGTTATTTTGGTTGCCGACCCCTGGGATAGAGGGTTGTCCCCTCGCACGTATGGGGTTTCTCCAGGCGCTCCGGTTTCCTCCCACACTTAAGCACTTATTAATTGGCCGATAACCCCTTCGCGTACAGAGAACCGCAGAGCTTGGGTAATTGTTGGCGCCGGCTCACAGCCGTGGCTGCCTTGCCCGCTCGTCCGTAGTTCCTCCTTACAAGGAACTTGCAATCGGGAGGTTGCAAGTGCAAATTCTGTGTGTGGGGGGCGGGGGGTGTGTTTTACTCGGCCCATACCACTTTGTGGGGGACGTCAAGCAGTGGTTATCATATGCATAGCCACCTGGCTCATAGGGATGTGGAATGTCCATAGGGATGTGACAATTATATAGGCATGTGGAACTTCCACCACAATGTGACGATGGCCGATGGTCAAGACTCAAGACCAAAAACTGAGTGAGCAAAAGGAGGCAAGACGGCGACAGAGGCCGCCCCCTGTGGAGATGGAGCAACGAACCTCAGCTTTGCGCACACGAAATTAGCAGACGACGTGACGCAGTTGAGGGTTTACGAGCCGTCAGGTGAAGTGTCACGAGGTGCACGGTCCGTGAATGACGTCACGAGGCGTGGTGTGAGCGGATGGCGTCACGAGATGTGGTCGTCGGTAGGCTTACGTCACGGTGCGTGGTATCGGAAGATGACGTCACGAGGCGCGGGGATTAGCGGATGTCGTCATGTACCCGGCAGTGACGTCATCCCGCTCCTGGTTGCCGTGAGAACGGCCCTGACGCCTGAGTCGCGGTTCCAATACGAACCTCGCCTCCTGCAGTCGCGAAGTTTTCTTCGTCTCCAGAGAAACTCTCCGGGCATTTGGAGAAACCCCCGGCGGCGCGTGGTTTACGAAGCCGCAGCAGCAGCAATGTGAGTCGCGCGAGCTGCGTGCGAGTGGCGAGCACGGCGAGGCGAGGCCTACTCACCGCCTGCTTACCGCGTTGACTCTCCACCATCACGCGGCTCAATGTAACCGCGTGTCAGTACAGTCAGGGCAGAGCCAGTGATGGCAATTCCACGTTCCTGTGGCGGGGAGCCTATCCATAGGACACGACAAGAGCGCAGCAATACAAAGCAGTTTGTTTATAGAGCGGTGGCCTTGGGAGGCCTTCATCCAGTGGAGACCTCTCAAGTTGTCGGTGCCGCTTGGCACCGCGTTCGTGGTTCCAATGTCTTGATGTGGCATATAACAGCGACTTGTGTGACAACCACTTGCGACGAACGGCGTTGTCATTCACACCGCGACGGCTAACGAGTTGACCCATTCACTAATCAAGGCCACTCAGACGTAAACACATGATTGCTTGTTGATTGATACTTTGTAAACGTGGACTAACTGAGTTGATCATGGCTCCTGCTGATTCCTAATGCTTCTCAAGGCGCTGTCCATAACGTGGGGGACATGGGAACTCAAGGGAGGGGATTGTGCGTGTAAAGTGCAAACTGGAGCACTTAAAAGATGGTAAAACAGTCGTGAACAGAGAGACGGAGCCTGGACTTGGGTTGGGGTGGGCTGGCGGGTGGAAGGGAGTCCCGTTCCAAGCGATGGCGTTAACAGTAGAGGAGTGACCCCTTGTTGAGTGCAGGTTGGTTGAGGTGTTTGCAATAAGTCCTCGTTTGTTGGAGTTTAGGACACGTGAAGGAGAGAAGAATGAGATAAGAATAGAGAGGTAGGAGTCTTGAGTGGAGGGGAGTAGATTAAGACGAGAGTGGAGAGGTAAGGCAGGGGGTGAGTTCATGGAGGATCTTGAAGGTGATGAGTGTTTAACTGGCGGTGAACTTGGAGCTATGGAGTGATGTGGTACAGGATGTGGAGCTGAGTGGACTTGCCGATGACAGGTACCAGCGGTGTCAAGATCGGCCTCTGTGGAGGAGGCTCGTGAAGGACGCTACTGGGCAGTTGGAGGCAGTCGCCCTCCAACAACAACGGAGGGCAGATGAGCGACGCTCACAACAACGAGCGGAATGCCGGGTGGCTAAAACAACAAGTTGGCACAGTCGGGGGCACAGGTGGTGCATCGGGCAGTCATCGATATTATTCCAACCATGGCACCTGCTGGGTCTGTCCCGTGACCTGTTGCGGGCGTTCAACACTTCACGTGGCCTTAACGTGCGCCCTCGTGACGTCACCACCACTTAGTGGCGAATGGCGGCTGCTGTTGTTGTTGAACTTGGAGCTCGTGGAGGAATTACAAGACTGGCTTGCTGTGGTTTGATGTATGTGTGTAGCTGAAGAGACTTGTAATAAACACGAGTTAACACTTTTATTAACTTGAGAAAATTTATTTGCGCTTGGCAAAAGAGACGATAGGAAGGAATTCCAAAGTTGGGCAGTGTGAGGAAAGGAGCAAAACGAGTAGAGACGTTCTCTCTCTGTGTGCCGATGCGTGTTCTTTCTCTGTGTATCTTTGTGATATCTGTCTGCTTATATGTCTGTCTATAGTTTTCTGGTTAGATTTTTGTTGCTATTTCTTTTATACCTGATGATTGCTTGTGTTGCAATCGAAACGTCGTAGTATGCTATTATTTAATTTATTATTTTATCTTTATACGTGACTTTACCGAAAGAACCAAAGAGTAAAACGAGTAGTGTTTAGCTCTGCAGTGTGGTGCGTAAGTGAATGATTGAGTAGGTGAGTGGGTAAGTGTGTTCATGGGTGAGTGAGTGTTGTGGCCAGCAGTATGGTGGTTAAACACAGTATGGATGGGAAAAGACTTCTCAACAAGTTCACGGGAACAGTAACCGTCGTGGTAGTAGCGATAAAAGAGTGATAAGGAGGCGACTCACCACTGCTGACTGACTGCATTGAATCGGTAAGTGCTTGATCGTCAGTCGAGCTGAGTGCTTGTCGTTGAATTATATCAGGTGCAGTGAGGTTGGCACTGCCCTGACATGCGTGCCGGTCACATGCGTACAGTTGTGCCGCTGGTGCTGATTGTCTCGTCCACCCAGGAGCGAGTTTCGTGCCGACACGGCGAGCGGAAGGCGGCCCGGGAGCAGCGCCCGGCCTGGGACGCGCGGGGCCCCAGGGGGGCCTGCTACACGACCCCCCACCGGGATCCGCCCCATGGCTCGTCTCGGCACTGCGGTGCGTGCCACCCGACACCGACAGATAACGCGCACCAGCAAGACGATCACCCCACACACACCGCTGTGACACGCGACACACATACACACACCTGTAATGTCATCCACTCACCTGTGACACCACACACACACCTGTGACACTTCACATAGCTGCGATACCACACACACACAATTGTGATTCCACACACGTGACACCACGCGCACCTGTGACGCCACACACATCCCTGTGATACTACACACACACCTGTGACACCACACACTTGTGACACCACACACATTACCTATGACACCACACATGCACACACATCCCTGTGACACCACGCATACCAATGAAACCATACCATGTTATATACCACCAAAACACATGCTCATCATGCACCCATGCAGTGGGCTGCTGGTGCACTTGCCTGCTCACACAGTGCTGCTTCATGAGTAGGGCTGCCACTTGTCAGTCCGGAAATTGTCATCAGTGGCCTGTGTGGCAGGAAAGATTGATTTATACTGAGATCTGGTAGTTTTGTGTACATCTTTATTGCAATATATTACACAGTTTTTATAATAGACCTA
The DNA here is from genome assembly GCF_015708825.2 of Lethenteron reissneri. Lineage (NCBI taxonomy): Eukaryota > Metazoa > Chordata > Hyperoartia > Petromyzontiformes > Petromyzontidae > Lethenteron > Lethenteron reissneri. The sequence continues at coordinate 12,142,646 of NC_083817.1, forward strand.
GGCTGACTGAAGAATGCTGTACTGTATATAATGCTGTACTGCTATAGTACAGCCCACTGAGTCCGGTCAGACCGGCTGTGCCCTTCGCTGTGTTGGCAGATGCCGCCGGGAACAGCGGCGCGCCCAGGTACTCAAGCTCGTGGTGCTGGAGCCGGGCTTCTGGGAGCACAGATTCGCGTGGCAGACCGCCCTGTGACTCGTGAGGGCCTCAGCGGGATGAAAACAGCTTCCAAAGGTTGAAACGGGGAACCTGATTCTACCCTATAGTTTTACACGATTTATTGGTTACTTTGCATTAGGTTCGCAGTTAAAAATATTTGCAAAAGATTACTTACATTTTCAAAACCGTTCACGCTGTAAACCTCATTCCTCACACTTAGATTTTGAATCAGACAACAGCTTCTACATTATCACAGCCTGGCAGCGGGTGTTGCATTTTCCGCAGAGGTGCTAATTGTCGTGATGTTATTAGTGGTACCTATGACACCACACATGATGTGAGTTTAAAAAATGCAATTAAAACTGAGCTTTGTTTCCAGGACCACAGAGGCAAATTATGGACAAGTCTTACTTCCTTGGTCAATTAAGGTAAGACTATTGAATACTGTTTACAGCAGTGTTAGTCAACTCCAGTCCTTGTTAACCCTCTACAGTACGGCTCTTCGTTATTACCAACTATCAGGTGCGTCCAGTGTCAACAAGTCAAAGTGATTCTCCTGCTCAAATGAGCATTGAGGCATCGGTGCTAATCTCCAGTTTACAGCCCTGCAGAGCCAGTGGTTTAAATTCCATATTCCAATGGCGGTTGGGTGGGTGGGGTGGGTGGCTAGTCTATACATAGGACAACCACTGTTGACTTTCGCACAAAGTGGAACTCATTTTATTGGTCCCGAAGCAGGGATAATGTGCTGAGTCAATTCCCCCCAAACCAGGATTTGAACTTGCGACCTTGACTGTGCACTGGGCGCTCTACCGCTGAGACCACCTGGCCAGTTACTCACCTGCAGTGTACAGTGGTGTGCTGTGTATATGCATACAAGAGATTGGTAATCATAGGTTAATCATGGCTGTGAGCTCTGGAGTTCAGAAACCGATGTGGAGTTTTATAAAATAAATCTGGCAGTGACCTGTTGAAAAATGACATAATTGAACCGTTGATATGTTTATTGATGCACGCCTGTAATCTAGCACTGTGGGCAAGGGTTGGTGGATTGCACAAATGTTGCAAAACTCCCTTATCGTGGGCATCAATGTGTCATGCCCTGGCTTGTCGGGAAAAGGCAGAATAGCAAATATGTCAATGCCACCAAGTTAAGTCTCTATGGGTTACAGTTGTCCCCTCGCACACTTCGCCTTTCTCTACGTGCTCCGGATTACTCCCACATTTAAACATGAATTAATTGGCCAATAACATCTTCATATGTAGAGGACTGCAAGGCGGGCACTTTTTGGCACCCCCTTACCACCTGGCTGCCTTTCCCGCTTGTCTGTGGTTCTTCATTGTGCCTCTGAGTCGTTCTCTCTCTCTCAGAGTAAGTGAATACTTTGTGGCACATTACAAATTCCAATTATGATGATTATGTTTACTGCCTGTTACAGTGTTAATCCTGCTATTGCAACAGTTCAAGGGCCTTGAAAAAAAGGACCTCACAAACAATTGGGAGTTTGTTTTGCACGCAGTTTATACTTTCTGTGCAAGGAATTGGTAATGGAAATTCTGGTTGGAGAATCAATTGTATACATTTGCAGTAAATTATTAATCTTATTGTGGTGCAGACGTTTAGATGTGGGCACATTCCATAGTCGAATTCTTCACTGTTAATGCAAACTGATGTGATGCATGTGTGTGTGGTGCAGGAGCAAAATGAATGAGTTAATTGCTGAAAACAACAAGCTTCAAAAAGAAGTTGACAACTTTAACCAGGAGAATTCTACATACCTGGCCTATGAGAAGAGGTGAGCTCATAAACATGTTAAAGTGCCTCTGTGGTAACAGTGAGTTGTAAAATATGCTGGTAGTTCTCCCTAATGTATGTATACCCGTCATGGTATTGGCGTTATGTCACTAGATGAAGAATCCATACATTTCACAGAGCAGTGCGACAAACCACGTGTCAGAGAACGTTCCACAGAAGCGATTTTCCACAGCATCTTTGAAGGCCTTTCTGCATTACCCATTTCACAACAATAGTTATAATGTGTTTTTGTCCTGTGCGGTTATTGGTGACCGGGTATGAGACCATCGATTCCCCATACTGTACTAGACAACCCAGTTTTTAATCATGGGTAGTAGCTGCCCAGATTTGAACCTAAGAACCTGCAGTTCACTTACCCTCTTGAACCTCAAATTGTTACTGCATGTTTAACATTGTCAAGCACTATATGTATTTTTTCATGAATTAAATTTGTTCCTTTTCAATAGGGCGGAAGTTCTGGCATCGGAGATAAAGGAAAAACAGGGTGAACTGGCTGACTACAATATGGTGAGGTGGCATTTACAGAAGAAGAGTTGAAAATTCAGAGACTTGTAGCCCATTTACATTTGTGAAACGTTTATCATTTTTAATGTGAACATTCACAGCACACTGTAGTTTTATCATAATTAACGTGTGTCTAATATAGCTTTGCGGTGGTGGTGCATGCCTGTAATCCTGTACTGTGGAGTCGAGGGATTAGTGGATCGCACAAATGTTGCCAAACTCCCCGTGAGCGTCGAGGTGATGCCATTCCCTGGCTCACCAGGAAATGTGAACCCCACGTGTCCCTCGTCTGTATGGGATGGAGCTTTCCTCCCTCGAACGTGTGGGTTTTCTCTGGGTGCTTTGGATTTCTGACATGTAAACACTCATTAATTGTCCGATAATACCAACATATATATAGAGAACTGTAGAGCTTGGGAAATTGTTGGTAGTGCCGGCTCACCGCTTGGCTGCCTTCTCACTTGTAAGTGGTCCTCTTCGTGCTTCTTGAGTCATTCTCTCTCTTTGAAGGTGAATGAATACTGTCTGCGTGACAAGTTGAAATTATATAATATAAAAATAAAAGAAAGGAATGTACTGTATATGTATTATTTATTATATTTTCTTGTTTTCTCTTTAGAAACCTAAATACCAGTTAACACGCTTATAACAAATATTGTATTTATTTGATACTGACAATGCAAGGCAACAGTGATTCATTATCCCACGACTGCTACTTATTGCGGCCTCCCTCACTGCTCTCTTGCTAGGGAGTCTAGCGCCCCCTGCTGGCCCAGTCCATTTTGACAGCCTGGGTGAAGTTATGAGTGATTCGTTATGTATGTACTGAATATTAGTAAAATCACGTAGAAGGGAAATAATAAAATAATAAAAATAAAACAATCAAATTCTCTCGACGTTTCGATTTTATTGTTTTATTTTTATTATTTTATTATTTCCCTTCGTGACTTTACCGAAAGAACCACGAATATGAATCCCTGCAGTCATGAAAGCTTTAAATCGAAATTTATCTACTGTTTGTTGACCTTTTGCGCACCGTATGGAGCCAACCGTGTTAATCGGAGGTACTCCTCAGAGGTGTGATTAATCTTTGTTTACCCTTCTTCCCTGTACTAGTGACGTCTGTGTCACCCTCTTTACAGTGTCCCAGGAATTGAGTTGTTGCAAATAAGATGGCACAACGGGATTATTCGGTCCTTTCCAAACCTCTCGGATACAAATGATTGTAGAATGAGGTTAAAACATTCAATGGTACCACAATTTTTGTACCCAGTTTTGGAAAGCGCACACTTTTTTAGTTTCTAGGTGACTGGGAGAATTATACGTATAAGAAGTCAGAAAATTAAGTGACGTAAGTCGTTTTTTTAACAAATGGATGCAATTTGAGAGGATATGGCACGAAGAAAGAGAAGCATAGACTGGGCTGTACGAGTCAAATTTTAGCTTTCAAGCTCTTGTAGAACATTTGAATTTACGTGAGGCACTCACTCCTCCCAGTTGCTAGCGACTGCTTATGTACGTCATCATGTACGAGTAACTGGTTTTGGGTTTATCAACTCTCACACGCCGTAGACAAACACATTTCTTTGTTCACTATTGATGCAGGCTTTATATTTTCAGGTGTTTAGCATGAGGCTTAGAGGATTTAGGAAGTTGGACTGGTAATGTCCCATGAATAAAAGAAATCAGTTTAAATTTTGACTTAAAACTTTCGTGACTGCAGGAATTCATATTCTTTGGTTCTTTCGGTAAAGTCACATAGATAGAAAAAAGAATAATAAAAATAAAGTGACTAAAATATCACGACGTTTCGATCGCAACACAAGCGGTCGTCATCAGGAAAAGGGGTTAGCCTCTAAAGGCAAACTGTTTATAAAGGTTTGGAGATGGGCGTAGCCCAAGTGTATCAGCAGCACCAGCAGCATGAGTGGGGCAGCAATGCCAATGCAGCAGCAATGTCAATGCAGCAAAGGGCCGCCAGGAAATCACTACAAAACCTGATTCCCACCACCATCCATCCCAGGAGAATTCCCTCATCAAAACGCTACACCATAGAGCTCAATGTATCTCCGACCATGAACACCTAACCAGTGAACTCAAACACATGCACCAAGCTCTCAAGGCAAATGGATATTCTGACTACACAATTTGCAAAGCCATCAACCCAACCGTGAGGAAGGAGCCATCTGAGGATCCAATCAAAACCATCACCCTGCCATACATAGCAGGGGTAACCAAAAAGATTTCCAAAATCATGAACAAACACAAGATCCAGGTCCGATTTAACACTACGTAAAATTAGTGATCTGATCCCATCTGTGAAGGACAAGATCCCTGACATGCAATATCCTGGCATCTACAAACTAAGCTGTATCTCCACGTTTTTGGGTTTAGATCGCGTTTATTTATAAATGTGTCGTAACCCTCCACCACCCGACACGGCCAATCAGTAAAAATGTGTCACGTTGACAAAGACAAATAGTTCACTGCTTTAGCCCACCGGTGTGTTGAAGCCACAACATTTACAATTTGAGTACGACGTTTCGCTGGTAATTGCAACCAGCATCATCGGGCAATTCGCCAGAATGGTGAGGCTCTGCTGTCTCCCGTTCTTATATAGAGCAGCAGCAGGGTGACGTCATCATTAACTCATCAACTCATCAGGTGCAAAGATTCAAGGGGGGAGTGATTGTAATTATATACTAGATTAGTAATCAGGCTATTGTTACGATGCGAGTTGTAGATTAGTAATCATTTGGAATGTTTTTTTGTGATTATGCTACATTAGTAATCAGTTAGTGGTTGTTTCCCTTATAAGTAATTGTAATGTATCTTATTTAATAATACGCTTCCAGGCCGCACTAAGCCTGTAGCTGTCTGAGCGATTAAAGTTATTTCTGTTTCTCTCAATTTCAATCGATTCTCTAACTAGTCTTTGCCAGTAGTAACTAGTTTTACACAACACTTCCACGTTGTCAAAATCAATTGAGTGTCCCTGTTGGCATGCATGTTCTGCTACTGCCGACAGTTGTGTTTGTGATAGTTTAATATTTCTCTGGTGTTCTTTTAGTCTTACACTAACGTTACGCCCTGTCTGTCCAATATAGCATCTGCCACATACACAATTAATCCGATATACACCTTCTGTTGATAATTTAGGTAATTCGTCTTTAGTGCACGTTACTAGTTGTTGAATTTTGTGTACTGTACCAAATCTTACTGTAATGTTTTGCTTTTGCAAAACACGGGCTAATTTATCAGTTACTCCTGAGATAAATGGTATTTTTATTGTTTTAATAATCTGATCGCTTTCAGCAGTGTTGCTTTGCGATCGTGATTTGGCTTTTAGTGCTCTGTTAATTTGAGCATTATTGTAGCCATTCTGTCTTAGTGCTTCTTTAACATGTTTAATCTCTCTCACTAGACTTTCACCATCTGACACTGTTTTAGCCCGATGTATGAGCGTCTTGATAAGAGAGGATTTCTGAGCTGGGTGATGATGCGAATCTGCATTCAGATAGGCATCAGTGTGCGTTGGCTTTCTGTAAACGCTGTGTGTTATTTTACCGTTTGGGCCAAGCCCAAGTAAAATATCCAGGAACGGGAGTGTGTTATTCACCTCCATTTCCATGGTGAACTGAATGGCCGGGTTTTGTGCATTGAGATGATTTAGAAAATCGTTAAGTGTATCTTTATAATCACAAAAAAAACATTCCAAATGATTACTAATCTACAACTCGCATCGTAACAATAGCCTGATTACTAATCTAGTATATAATTACAATCACTCCCCCCTTGAATCTTTGCACCTGATGAGTTGATGAGTTAATGATGACGTCACCCTGCTGCTGCTCTATATAAGAACGGGAGACAGCAGAGCCTCACCATTCTGGCGAATTGCCCGATGATGCTGGTTGCAATTACCAGCGAAACGTCGTACTCAAATTGTAAATGTTGTGGCTTCAACACACCGGTGGGCTAAAGCAGTGAACTATTTGTCTTTGTCAACGTGACACATTTTTACTGATTGGCCGTGTCGGGTGGTGGAGGGTTACGACACATTTATAAATAAACGCGATCTAAACCCAAAAACGTTGATTATGAATAACATTGGTCGCGAAAGCCTACGTGTTAAACTAAGCTGTATCTGCGGCAGCAGTTACATTGGGGAAACTAAGCGACGTGTCTCGGACCGTGTTCGTGAGCATAAGGCAGATTTGAAACACGGTAGGACCAATGCTTCTGCCATGGCTGATCATTATATTAATGCGGCTGGCTCACACGAAATTGATTTATCTAAGACGATGGTACTTTGCAAGCCTACTGGCTATCAACAAAGATTCGTTTATTAAGCCATCCATATATACAGACACAGAAACAATTTCCACCAAGAGGAAGGTAATAGACTCGGCAATCATTGGAAAGATTTCATCAACCACTTTGAGTCATGACTTCACTTGTGTTTTCTTGTCAATCAACCTCCACCGTCAGCAGTGTGGTGTGTGGAGCGGGGTGTAGCGATTTCCTAGTGGCCCTTTGCTGCATTGGCATTGCTGCTGCATTGGAATATAGCAATCAATTTCTGGGCCATAAAATTTGGTGGCCAAATTTCTCCATGGTTTATTTACAAGCATAGATTTGGATGTGCCAAATGCCAGCTGTCTAGCCCTTCTAGAACAGCCAAGCTGTCTTTTCACTATTGTTTATATATGTTAGGTGTAAAAATTTTATTATGTCTCCTGAATACAGCATACCAGGTGCAGGTTTGTAAAGCGATACAAACTCAACTACTATATGAGCCAGATTTGTAGCACCTATGTTAAAAAAATACATTGTTGTGTTTTTCCCCAATTAGCTGGTTGACAAGCTGAACACCAACACGGATATAGAGGAGGTTCAGCAGGAATACAACATGGTGAGTGAGGATGGCAGCCAATCACCGTTTGCACAACACAGTCAAGCCCCTGAAACACAGGTGAAGCCCCTGGAATGCGAAGCGGTTCCCCAACCTTTCAGGACCCGCGCACCACTCGCTCTCAACCTGCCAACGCTTTTCTTGCGTGCAAAACTGTGCACCAGTAAACATTTAGGAAAATGAAAATTTCTCCAAACCAGTCAAGCAATCAACAGATTCAGTCAATAGCCAGCTGTTTTATTGATGAGTCATTCATACAACCTTAAATATTTGAGCTTTGGGAAATTCCGCAGACCACTTCCCATGGCCATGCAGACCAGGGTTCGGAACCTCTGCTCTAAAACATTGCTCGAGAGTCATGAACAAAACACAAATGAAAGTAATATTTGCATTCTGGTGGTGCTTTTGAGATATTTTTTTATAAAAATACCCTGTCCATATATTAACCGCCACATCCAATAATACAACAAATATGTGCCATTGTACTTTATGGTCTTGTCATGTAATTCCATAGAGTGAATACATCCAGGATTCACTATGATAGGGGAGTATAAAACTTTCCCTGTGTGTGTGGGACAGCTGAAGGTACAGAATGACCGTGAAGCCCAGGGAATGGACGCCATCTTCACTGAGAGGAGAGCGTGAGTATTTTCATCACAGTGAACAGCGCATACCATTGTTAGCATTGCTCGCAGGCCCTTTGTTAATGCACTGCTGGTGAATGACGGCCTCCGGATGCTGAGGGTCGTGAGGTTTATTTGACCCGTACTCACCATGCTGGTCTTATGGTTTGGCGAAGGCGGGGGAGCATAGATGTGAGAGCATATAAGTAAAGCACAACAAATATTTGTATTCTGTATTACCCTCTACTGGTCACCACGTAGCCCCACCAGTATACACTGCCTATTAAGCATGGCAGTGACCCATCCAAGCACTGTCAAAGCTCAAACCGTGCTTAGCTTCTGAGATCTGCCGAGCATAAGAGCATTGCGGGTGATTGGGCAAAGGCATGACATACACTATCTCCCATTAATCACTGTACGTTTAAATCACAATTTTAGCGTAAGCACTACAACAGAGGGTTTTCAATTTTACTTAGTTTGTTGTAATTGAGAAGCATTCTCAAGTGTGGTTCAGACACCGCAGCCTTGAACAAAAAATATAGAACAAAAACTCAAAATTAGCAAAGCAGTGTGGAGAAATACATGCTCGGAATTATATTGAGAAAGAGGTACACGTGGATTAAAGAACACACCCAGGTTCGTGACATCATCCAAACTGTTACGAAAAGTAAATGGGATTGTGCAGGATGTGTAAGCGCGAGAAGGGATGATGGACAAGAATAATAACAGAGTAGCAGCCAAGGAATGGAACACATCCGAGGGGACGTCCAAGCAGGGAGATGGAGTGATGAAAACAGTTTGTGTGCAGGTGCTTGATCGATTGTTGCATCGCGGGATCGTGAAAGGTGTCCACGGCTTGGGGAGGCCTTCATCGAGCAGTCGATTATTCATGGCCAACCGTGCTCATCGGAGGTGTGATGAGAGTGTGTGTGTGATTTCGATTTAAAGCTTCGGGGAGACAGCGTCATTCAGACGCTGTCTCCCCGACAGACCTGCTCTTCACCTGAGGACGGCTGCTTGCGTTGTGGCCGAAACGTCGTGAGAATTATTTTATTATGTCAAATTTGTATTATTTTATTATTTCCCTTCTACGTGACTTTACCGAAAGAACCAAAAAGATGTGTGTGCGATGTTTAGATCCAGACGTCCCACATTCAAGGTTTCTGATAAATAAAGTCTAGATCCGAAATTGTTTTGGTAAGAGTTCATCGGCTCGTTTCTGTTTTGCGGTACTGCTCGTCACCCTTCACATGCTCCCGTTGCGGTGACTGCACAGGAAGGAGTCTCAGATGAAGGCCGTGGAGCAAGAGATCGAGCGAGAGCGCCAGGCAGCTGACGTGATTGTGCAGAACATGGCTCCCGAGCAGCAGCGCAGCTACATGGAGATGAAGGAGGCCAACGAGCGGCTCCTGCAGGTCAGCTGCATTCTCGATCTACCCCGGCCCGCACAATCCATTTCACATGACGGCGGTGGCACCTGTAGCCCGTTAATTCAGCACTGTAGAGGCAGCGAGAGTTGGTGGATCATCGCACAAAAATGTCAAACACCCTTCCTGTGGGCGTCGAGGATGTGCCCATACCTTGGCTCGCCAGGAGAAGGCAGTACAGTAAAATGTCCATTGCACTTCTTCCATCTGTATGGAAAGTGTTGCCGCCTCGCACGCGTGAGTTTTCTCCTGGTTCTCCGGTTTCCTCCCACATGTAAACACTCATTATAGAGGACTGCTGAGCTTGGCCAATTATTGGTGCTGGCTGACCGCCTGGCTGCTGCCTTCCCACTTTTCTGTGGTTCTTCCTCACCCCTCTCAGTTATTCCCTTTGAGAGTGACCAATTACTGCGCTGCACATTCCAAGTGGAAATTATTATTATCTCATCCATAATTCGCACACGCAGGTGCAATCCACCTATTTCACTGGTGTGAAAATTAAAAGCAGCTCGCACTGTAACGGTGGCTATCACAGGCAAACGATGGAATTCCTCGTCCAATAATGCCGCGATCCTTCGCTCGTTCGTTGGCAGCGGACATTCACAACATCACCCCGGTAGCCCTCACTGGCCCATCAAGCATGACATTGATGTATCACGCTGTGGCTAATCAACCTGCCATACGCAAGGAGAGAAGTTGCGTAACCGAAATCCTTCGTGTAATACGTGGCCATTTAAATTCCCCCACAATCACAGTTTAAGCTATTTCTACTGCAACTTTACTTTGCACCACGAGGGGTATTCACTTGCACCCTCTTTCCCTGCATTCGATTCAAAACCTTCAGGGACCGGATTGAGGACTCTGGTGGGGTGTGGGCACAGTTTCACTCGGGGAGAGGAAGCTGTTTGCTTGTTGAATGGGAGAGAGGGCGCTGGCAAAGCTGTCACGGAGCGCATTGGGAAATGTGTTGACAACGCTTTGTAGGTGTTCGACATTTTACTAAATAATTTGGTTGTTTCCAAACGAAGAGCTGACGTTGCTTCGAGTGATGCGCACATCTAATCTTAAAAGAGGAAGGAAGCTTGAAGGTGGGGCTGAGTTTAGGCCTGGGACAGGAGCACAGCTATTGTTAACGAGCACTGCAGAGTTGCACTCGGCAGGAAGGATGTGATTGGCTACGCAAGGAAGCTGTTTGCAACAACAACTTTATCGAGCCACTGCAGCGCACCCGAAATGCCCTGCCGTGTTATCCTTCCAAACATTCCCAGCTCTCCTTAAAGGCTAAACAACTTCACTTACTGCTGCTTGTATTTTTTTTTTTATAACTGCTGTCGCCAAACACAAAACTTTGGCTACTGAAATGATTTTAAGAATAGAATTCTGTAACCATGTGATTAAAGCAAAACACACTTTTAAAGTATGGTTTGGCATAGTCGAACTGTGGAGGAAAACTTTTGCTTTCAATAATACTGTGTAGTGTTGACAGTTACCCTCTGTGATACACGGAAAAAGTATCAAATACAACACATATTGCGGGTATACTTTGTGATATTACCACTTTTTACTGACGGTGGTATGGATAGATCGAGATGTCATCACGGCTCAGGCTGTTGATGCCACTACACGGCATTGCCAACGCGTTCCACCCTCCGCGCAGATCCCTCAGCTACCGCACGGTCGACATCCAGCGATTTCCAACATTTACTCTGACAAGACAAGCCCTACCACCATCTGGTGGTGTCAGTTGTTCCCCTTGATCACTAGGCTTGTGGGAAACTGAAAACAAACCTGCGCAGTCAACATATGTCCACACGTTCTTTGTGATATGTTAGTCACAAGTATTCCTGTGTATTGTAAACAGAGTAGAAACGTGCATTTATAGTATTTGGCTGCTATATATTTCCATGTGATAAGCCACTTCATTGGGCTATCATTTGTGGCCAGGTCGATTCTGAAAAATAGGTATATAGCTCAGTGGGCCTTACCTGGTAAAATAAATAGTTTATAGTTTAGTTTTATAGCCTCGGGCTAGGAATTTTGAAAGAATGGGTTTGCCGTGGCGTGCAGACAGGCGGGTGAGTTGTACACGAACTCTGCTGCACCCACAGGGTGGGGCATGTTTCACCACCCATGCATCACTCCCGCTGATAAACTAGCAGGAAAATGAGATGTGCCAACGTGGCCTTGGCCTTTTCCTTTTATATATAATACAGTATTTGAACGGTGAGTGCTGGAATTACTAATTTCTTTGTTGGCGGTATACACCGCTGAGTGTAATAACGCTACAAGGGAAGTGCGTTTTTTTTGTTGCCTTTAACGCGGTGGGAGAAAGCTCTCCGTGAACAGAGTTGGGTGGCTGGGGTATGGGCTGTGAAGAAAGTTGTAGCTGAAAGGAAGGTGCAGACAATGCGGTGGAAGGAAGCACTGAATATCTCTGTCCGACAGTAGAGGAGGAAAGAGTTCATCTCAGCAAACACTGAGGGGAAACCTTGGGGACAAAATTCCACACGGGCCTGCAAATCCTGCCTCTCGGCACCTTCCTCTCTCTGCCTGACCCCTGGCGAGGGCCACTTCCTCCCTCCGCTGCCATTATTTCCTGATCCACAGCTCACCAAGGCAAACGAGGCACTTGCGCCTCACGTGTGACCCGTTAAGGCTGCCACGCATGTGAATTACGGCGGTTTGTACCCCGCGTAAAACTGGCCTGGTGGCTCAGCAGTACGGCGAGTGGCTTGCAGTCGTTAGGTTGAGGATTTAAAATCCAGGTTTGTGGGGTTGACTCAACCCGTCATCCATCATCCTTCCTGGATCAATAAAACAATAACGTTATGGATAGACTCACCCCTGACAATGTAATGTTGAATTTAGACCACTGGCTGAGGGTTGTAAACAGGAGATGAGCACCAATGCTTCAATGCTCACTTGAGCAGGAAATCACTTTAACTTGGCTTTATGTGTGTGGAACCATCGTGATTGTGTGCGCGAGTACGTGAGTAGAGTATCTCACATCCCGGTTTGCGTGCGCTGCTCCTTTTGTGGCTCTGCTTGTGTACCTTGTATTTGTGACATGGATTATAAACGTGAACACTAACAAATAAAATCAAACAAAGCTGAGATGTGCTGAAAGAAGCATTGGACAGATGCATGCTTGGAATTACACTTAAAGACTGAGAGCTAGCACATTCGTCAGATCAAACTCCAATCACATTGACACTTCAGTAAAGTAAGCGTGGTTGGGGAGGACATGTCGCAAGAAAGGATGATGGCCGATGGGGACAAGGCTGGTGACAGAATGGCAGCTGAAGGAGGGAACCTCCTCCGAGAGGACGACCAATCACGTAGACGGAACGATATCAGCCCATGTGCAGGAGCAAGATGGGTTGTGGCATCACGGAACTGTGATGTGGAGAGGCTTCCTCCAGCAGTGGATAGAACATGTTTGATAATGATCACTGAGAATAATTCACTATTGTGATCGTTGAGATTTTGTATAATATTGTATTTTTGCACTTGAAGGCTTATGGTGTGGAGAAATAAAGAACTTAGAATGCATAATAGCACAACGAGTTACAGTCGCGCGTGTACATGACGGGCTTAATGCTGATGTGTTTTATATTTGTTTCTTGCAGGAGCTTGAGGCCAAACAGCAAGAGTTGGATGACCTCTCTGCGAAGAAGTCATCTTTGGAAGCGGTTAGTTATTCCCCTTGACCACTGGGCACTTTGTAGCTCGTGTACCTGCCCGGTGTAAACGTAATGCTTACCGTGTCACGTGCCCACAGTGAGGACAGTAGTGGCCAATGCACAATTGTTGGCGTGCTCTAATCTTACGGAGCAAAACTTGTGAGTATCTTTTATGCATTTGTTTTCTCTTGTTGAGTACGAATGTTCAGGTCACGTTACCAACAAGTATGTATGTGTTCTTGTTTCTTTTGGTGAAGCCACGTAGAAGGGAATCAATAAAATAATATAAATATAAAAAACAATACAATTTTATTGTTTTATATTTTTATTGTTTCCCTTCTACGTGACTTTACCGAAAGAACCAAGAATATGAATCCCTGGAGTCACGAAAGCTTTAAATAAAAAAGTATGTATGTGTATATCCTTTATTTAAACCAGGTGAGCACCCACTGATGTATCCTGACTAACTACCATGCACATGAGACAATCCTCTTCACTAAACTGTTTCCGTTCATCCTTTAAAACAACCAATCTCTTCTCCCTTGCCCATGTATGTGTAATGTAGCACTCAGAGACGCTGCCTTGCTTAAGTTATATATTTATTATATATTACAGTCCACCCGACTCGATGACGTGTCTCCAGGTGGACGCAGGTTGACTCTACACAACTGGGTGACTACGTAGCTGATACGCGACGCTCGCTATATAGCCGACTGACTCTACAGGAGCCGTGATGTAGTAGCCACAGCGAAGATATAGAACTTCTTCCCCAGCCTTCCAAGACGATGAGGGCGATCCACCGTGATGACCGCGACGACGGTGCGGACCACGACTCCCCACAGCGCCTCGAGCCGCGCTCCGCGCTGCCTTTTATTTCCCTCGGCTCTGCCACGCCCCTTATCCCAAACTCTCTCTTTTGCCTCACAATAACACCCCGGGGGTTCCATCTCTACCCCCCGCGTTGACTCCTCAGCCTGTTACCTCACTGGACCCCTGCCTGTCCTCATCGCTGCAATCCTTATTTACGGCCACAAGGCCCCGTACTGTCCTTACATATGTATGTTGAACTTTCTTTCGCACCGTACGTAGCCAATGATGCTAATCGGAAAGTTACTGCTACTCCCTAACCCCCACCCCCCAGCTACAACCAGTCCTACCCCAATGCCTATCACTTACCCCTATTACTACCCCAACTCCTATCACTTACCCCTACCCCTATAACTACCACAACCCCTGTCACTACCCCAACCCCTATCACTTACCCCTAACCCCTATTACTACCCCAACCCCTATCAGTTTCCCCTAAAGCTATCACTTACCCCTACCCCTATTACTACCCCAACTCCTATCACTTACCCCTACCCCTATTACTACCCCAACCCCTATCACTTACCCCTAACCACTATTACTACCCCAACCCCTGTCACTACCCCTATCACTACCCATACCCAAACCCCTCCTCAAAGCACTCCCACATATTCTCCTGTCACCATAACTCCATCACCACTTTTAATAACACAACTCTTTATTGCAAGCACTATCTTATCTACAATTGTATAATTCTCGCAAAGTGCCTTGGAATAAGGCACAATATAAATCTATGTAAGATAAGATTAGTAGGTTACTCTTCCGTGAACATCACTTGTTGATTCTGCTAACAATGTTGAGGACTCGGTTATACCAGGATGACTTTCATGTCATCCACACTGCTAAAATACTACAACACAGATGACGACAACTCATCCTGATCACCCACCCACTCGCTTGCTCACTCATAACAACATTCCTCGGCTCATTAGGGATTCTGAGTTTTTAACTTTCTCAATTATGTCCTAAAATGCAGCTATTTGTACAGGATTTCCCTGTGACATAAGATTTTAAAACCCAATTTGTTTTCCGATTGGATCACTCTGCAAATATGATTTTTTTTTTTCATTGTTCATTTCATTGGAATTTCTAGAGTAGTCATTGATATTGTTATTATTAGCTTTCTATTTCCCTTATATCTATATTCGTGAGTGTAGTTTTATTTGTATGTCCAGCGCTTTGAGATATTTCAGTATGAAGGCGCTTTATAAAATGGAGGTTATTATTTTTCTTTTTGCTTCTTACCTCGCACTACTTAACTTTGGCATTCCCTCCCATCATCTATTTTCCCCCAAGTTCTTATAATTCAAGAACCTTGTTGTCTCTTACTATAATAACTTTAACGGTGCCGTTTGTTGCTGGCTGCTTGACATTGTAGGCCTTTCGACCTGTGCTCAGCAACCACTCATCCCGTTTCAACAAACGGTAAATAAAATGTAACATTGTAATTCAAGCTAACCCGCAGAGGAAGGGTAGGTCGGTTACCTACAGAGCGTAGTCAATAGCAACGGGTAAGTATATCCGAGTAACTCACTCCAAGCTGAGTTAACCAACCCTCAGTGAGGCGGAGGTCGCTTACTCTGATGCTGTGTCAAAAGCACCTTACAAGATAAAAAACCAAGGCACTTATTCTGAGCTGGGGTAATCAACCCCCAGGGCAGGGTAGGTCAGTTACTCACAGAACACTGTCAATAGCAAGACATAAATGTAACTGAGCAACTTGACTTTCAACCGGGGAGACTGTCCATCAGGGCGGTGGTCACTCATTCAGATGAACTGTCAATAGAACCCGACAAGATATCAAACCAAGCAACTTATTCTGAGATGGGGTTCACCAACCCCCTGGGAGGAATAGGTCGGTTGGACACTGGGCTCTGCAGATGTTGATGGGCATGTGGGAACTGAGTTACCTACTAATTTAATTAATCTTATTAAAATACACTTCACTAAAATCATAATGAAAGTAAACAACTTGAGCCATTTAGACTAAACCAATTGATCATTGATTATATCAATGTATCAATCTGCTCAATAAACTTCAGTAATTCCTCATAGTCTTTATACTCATGATACTAACTAATCCTATTAACCAATTAACACTTTACTAGAATCACAACAACATTAAAATTACAGCTTCATTTCCAACGCAATACACCTTAATATGATTAATAATAGCATAACTGTTAAATAAATGCACTTTATAATGCTAATATGACCTGCCCATCATAACCAATCACCTGCCAATCAATGCTAATTATTAAACTGGATGATGTCATGGCACCTACTTAAGGACCTGGATCAGGAAGCTCTTTCATGTGTGATAGAGCTGAGCCTTTGCTATCACCTGATGATGATAGATGTAATCTCCAGCGAAACATATATCGAGAGAAAATTTCTAATTGTATTTGTTTTTCAACATTCCCCGGTTGCTGATAAACCAAGTCAATTGCCATATTTGCCCTTGGAAAAACTGAATTTGTTTGGCTCTGTTGGGCGGTAGAGGGTTATAGTTAAAATGTGGCATTGTACTGACACGATCTAACCCAACAGTAACTAACCGTGAATCATATTTGTCAATGTGATATTCGTATGAGCATTAATCTATTAGGCTACATCACATTAACAGAATGAAGCATTGATAACCAAAAAACAGATAACACAAAATATTAATTAATTTCAAGTACAGTAATATACATTTAAGCTGTGGAGTACACTATTGTTTAAGAGTAATTGTATTCGCAATGACTAACCAATTAAAACTTGATTTTATACAGTGCCATTCACACAAGGCCTCACGACGCCTTACGTAAAATAATGCAAGACTGAACAAATAAAATTGAATAAAACCCTCGATAGATAAAAGCATAAACAAATGACACTGAATAAAATTAAAGAATGTAAAAGGCACAGGACCTACACGGACGGGTGGTATGCAAGTGAAGATAAACACGTTTTAAGATGGGGACCTAAAAGACTCAACCGACTTGAGAGTCCCCAACGTTCTGCGAAGAGCGTTGCTCTGCAGATGAAGAGGAGACGGCTGCGCCTGGCTGCTGCTGAACGCTCTGTCGCCCACTGATCCCACGTGTGGCAAGGCACGCACAGGTGCCCAAGCAACACATTTGATTTCCTATTAGAGCCGCCTGGGAAGCAATTGGATTTTTAATATGAGAGAGAATGCTTCAAGGTAAAAAGGCCAATTTCCAAATATAGTCTTTAACCTTGGGACGTAACTTTTTTGCACGGCTATATATGCTTAGGAGTTGAATGCTAATATTGAGGTCTACTAGCCACGAGACGGCTTCAGCAGAAAGTTCGTGTCGTTTTTCTCTTCATTGAAGGAGAGCAGGCTACAGTGGTTTACTATACGGTGGATAGTTTGGGTTGCATAGCCACAGTTGCACTACTGTGGATTGTCTTTAATATTCCATTCATGAAGGAGATGTGCAACACCGGCCTGTAGATGTTCTGATGCGGTTGATGGTTCATCCGTGACTTCGAAGAATGGTAAAGCCATAACATAGGAATTTTAATGGACATTTAAATGTGGAATTGACTATAGATTTTGTGGTATCGTCTCAGTATATATTTTTTTACACAGTTGCTCAGCACAGGTCCCGAAGGCCCAAAACATCATTCGGCCCACCAGCAACAAACATCACTTGTGGAAGTTGTAAAAGATCTTTAAGAGTGTAACACGTTTCTTGAATTGAGCAATATTATTATAATTATTGTGAATAGCTTGGGGAATAGAGCCGACGATGGGAGGGGATTCCAAAATGGGAGCAGTGTGAGGGCAGGAGCAGAAATGCTTTTAAAAACAAACCCAGTGCGTATTTCTTCGTATCGACAATGGAAGGAAACAGTCACAATATAGGAGATTGCAATGATGGGCAAAGTTGTTCTCATTGAGAATTAAGTGTGAACCGGAATTCAAAACCAGTCCAGACTAGTCATAAAAATGTAACTTATTTATGAAAAAGAGCCGAAACCTACTTTGATAGATATTTATGATATATGATATTTATAATTCCCTCATCAAAACACTACACCATAGGGCCCGTTGCATCTCCGACCAGCACCACCTAGCTAGTGAGTTGGAGCACGTACACCAAGCCCTCAGGATGAACGGATACTCGGATTGTACAATCCACAAAGCTGCCTCCCCAGCGATGGGGAGACAACCTTCTGAGGAGCCAACCAAAACCATCACTTTGCCATACATAGCAGGCGTTACCAAAAAGATTTCCAAAATCTTGAACAAACACAGGATCCAGGTTCGTTTCAACACAGTACACAAAATCCGTGATTTAATCCCATCTGTAAAGGATGTGATTCCTGCCATGCAGTACCCTGGTGTCTACAGACTGAGTTGTGGTTGCGACAACAGCTACATTGGGGAAATGAAACGGACCGCGTTCGTGAACACAAGGCAGATGTGAAACACGGTAGGACCAATACATCGGCCCGTTGCTGATCATTGTTTTAACGCTGTGGGCTCACACGAAATAGATTTTTCCAAGACGGAGGTACTCTGCAAACCTACCGGCTACCTTCAGAGATTTGTTCATGAAGCCATCCAGACATATATAGACACAGACACAACTTCAACCGGGATGATGGGTACAAACTGAGCACTCATTGGAAGAACGTTATTAACCAGGTAAAGTCTTAACTGACTGTGATGTTTCCATCCTACCTGCCTATGTCAGCTGTTATTTCATGCTAATCTCTCACATTACATAGCCACTTCCATACCCAGTTACATGCTATTTTTTCACATTAACATCACTAGACCCAGCCACTTCTGTATGACCCTTGGGCTACACCCATTTCAAACCTTTTAAAAACAGTCTGCATCAGCAGCAGACCATGCGTTCCCACTTGATGACGGACGCTTGTGTTGCGCCCAAAACGTTGTGATTTACTTTATTTTATACCTACGTGACTTTACCGAAAGAACCAAAGAGTAGATATTTATGAGGTTTTATATACGTGTTAAAATTTGTTAAACGTCTTTTCAAGTCCCATCACCACAGTCATGTGTTTTTTTCCCAGTATAACAGGGCTGTTGTGGAGAGAGTAGAGGATTTCCCATACCTGGACAGTGTGCTTATGATCAGCTCTGTTTTCACTTCGAATCAATCGGGATCGCATCTTTTCATTTGCTCTGTAATGCTGTGTGGAAGCTCCCTGTCCTATTGCTCCATACGAAGCTCAGGGTCTTCTCAGCCACAGTTATGCCCTCTCTTCTTATGTTAGAAAAATGTTGACTACTTTAGAGGAACAGCTTGCGACATTCAGGCTGGCCTTCCTGCGATTCATCCTGGGTTTAACCAGGTCGGATTGTCTGAGGAGCTCACAAACCTTAGAAAGGTCTTGACATCAGTGAGCTTCTCCAGCAGGCGAGGCTGCATTGGTTGGATCATGTCGTCCACTTGCCCAGCCATCCCAAGCAGCTTCTGTTTGACCAGATCGGGGGTGCTAAATCGGCGCGACACACGATATGGGGCTGATTAGACTTGTGCCGATGACTGGTATCAGCGTTGTCAGAGATCAGCCTCTGAAGGAGGCTTGTTTGTGGAGGGCACTAATGGACAGTTGGAAGATTTGCCCTCCAACAACAGCGGGGGGCAAAGGAGTGACCTTCAACAAATGGAACTCCAGGGGTCACAGGAGGGAGCACAGGTGGTGCAGTCACAACTCCTCCGTCTGTACCATGACCGGCCAGCGAGCCTTCCACACTCCACGCAACAGCCTCACAGTGCACCTAGTCTGGCACAGGCGCTGTGCTGATGTCACCACCACTTAGTCGTGAATAGCTGCTGTTATAGTGTGGTGCTGGCCACCCACTCCTTTGTGTGCTTGTGCCAGCCTTCAGAGGTGCTACTCACAACAGTACTTGCCCCAACAGTCTATTAAGGCTATACGGGGGATCTTTGTCTTTGTTTTTTGTGTGACAGAGCATGGCAAGCACCCCCCTGAAGTTGGAGTGCGTGGCGCTGTACGGGAAGCTGCGGGAGGTGGAGGCGAAGCGCAATCAGATGCAGGCCGAGGATCAGGCCATGCTGACCCCCGAAGAGGAGAGAGAGCGACTGCTCAAGCAGGTGTGTTTCATAGAGCATTCATTATTTATTTATCTGCTTTTGCGTGTGTGCTCGCTGACAGCACTTGCCTCAACAGTCTGTTAAGGCTATATGGGGAATCTTTGTCTTTGTGTGTAGCCAAAGTCTGAGTGATTTATTTCTCAAATGAACATTGAGGTGCCCCTCTCTCGTTTACAGCCCTGAGCCAGTGGTGGAAATTCCACATTCCTATGATGAGGACGAGTCTGTACAGGACAACCGCTGGTGATTTCCCCAAAGTGGTGCTAATTTTATAGACCCCGGAGGGAAGGATGATGGGCCGAGTCAACAGCCCAACCAGGAATTGAACTCACAACCTCCCGAATTGAACCACCTGGCCGCAGAGAGAGTAATAAATTAATATCTGCGCAACGATGCTGATAATTATTTTTTATGTATTATATAATTTTGCATCGAACTAAGGCTTACATCCAACAGACAGGATCCTTGCCGATAAACATTTGCCAGTTCACCAATCATTGATTGGTTTAAGCAAGTCCCGACTGCTGATGAGACATTGCATGTGAAGTACCCGTCGAGGACGCTTGACAACGGAGTTGAGGCACACGTATATTTATTTAACAAGTTGCCAGTACAGGACAGCCCTAGAGGGGGTAGCGGCCCCCTCACCCGTATAACTCAGGGAATACCCCTAGCTATCCATAGCCTATCCCCTGAGTCCTCCACTAAGAGCTAGGGGAGGCTGTCTGGCCCGACACTGGTAATCGGGCTCGGTACCCGGAGTCCCAGAGCACTGGCTCTGGTTCACGGGACCACGCCACTGGCTCGAGCCTGATCCCGTGGGGCCCTGATAAGGGCGGCGATCAGGGGGAGTCCAGGGCTCTAGCTACGACGTCTTCCGACTTCTTAGCTTAACTATAACATAACTGACTAAGCCCATATAACGACCCCTTTTTATACCCAACCCTCCTTGAGGGGTGGGGCCCCGGGGGATCGTAACGCCGAACCAGCCCCCCCCCAGGGTGTCTGGCTCGGACGTCGCAGAGGGCATCTCCCTGTGCACACACGTAGCCCCGCCCACTGTGTTTCTTTCCCATAGGCTGCCATGCATAACGGCCCTCTCTCCAACATCCCTACATCACTCCCCCCCGCATAGCTCGCAGCCGTCCCGGCTGCAACAATTTCAACAAATGAATCTTTACCCCTTGACTCCCCCCGTGTGTGCCCCATTTTTTCCATTTAACAGAACGAGAATTAAACAACAACACTAACAATGCCCCTAAAGGGAGAACAAACCGACGCGCCCCCCCCCCCGAATAAATACGAAATCCGTAGAGGCAAGATATGTACATTTCCCGGAACCCCAGCGCACGCACAACACGCACACAAGACGCACACACACACACAGCCATAATACAACAACGCGCCAAGAGCGCCACACGAACGCAGCGTCCAGCAACAATAGCACACGAAAGTGTACCAGAAAACGCAAAAAAAATAAAAAAAATTTTCTTCTTATTTTCGTTTCGTTTTCACTTCTTGTTCGCGTTCCAGTGTTTTTATAAGAGTCTGCGCATTTTAGCGCGCGTCCTTGCCGCAGGCCCGTCACAAGGGCCAACCTCAGATGGCGGACCATTCGGTGGCCGCTGTCCCATCCGAGGCGAGTCCGCAATTGGAGTGGCGGGACCCTCGGCATCCCCCGTGAGGGATGTGCGCGAGCCCGTCATTCCGGGAGAACCTGGGGGCGGGGCAACCGGCAAGACGTCAGGTGAGATCAACAGAGGCGGACCCTCCGGGTCGGTCGACCCCTCACATGCTTGGCCCTGCGCGTGTGGAGCAGAGTCCCGCACCGCAACGAAGGGTTTTAGTCTAGAGGGGTGAACGAACCACCGGCGCCTCCCCCACTTGATACGAACGCACTGCGGTCGCAAAACCTCGACCACCTCGACGGGGCCCCGCCATGGCCGTACCAGTTTCGAGGAGGTCGCAAGCGGTACCTGGGGACAGTGCAGCCATGCCCTGTCCCCTGGCTTCCACTGCAGCACGTGCGCGCGCGCGAGTCTGAGGCGCTCATTCGCCTTTTGGCGCATGCGGGAATTGAGCATGGCAGCATCCCGCGCCTCAGTTAGCTTTTGAAGGTTAAATTTAACGTGCTCGTCCAATTTAATTTTACCTAGAGGCGCGGGGATCTGCAGCTGTGCCCGAACAGGTGGGTCATGTTCGCGACCATACATGAGAAAGAAGGGTGAAAATCCCGTGGCAGCATGGGGGGCCAATCGATATGCTGCCAGGACCCCTTGAATTTGCAAGTCCCAATTGGTCTGTGACTCCGAAACCAGGTGCGACAACATAGACGTGATGGTACGATGCAGACGCTCGACCATCCCGTCAGTTTGTGGGTGATAGGGAGAGGTACGAATCTTCTTTGTACCTAGGAGATCACAGACTTGTTTGAGGAGGTTCCCGGAAAAATTTTTACCCTGGTCGGTCAGCAGCCGCTCCGGAGCACCTTTGTCCATGACGTAGCCTTGGACAAAGGCGTCCACGATGGCTGCTGCCGACTGATTTGCCAGGGGCCAGGCCATAGGCCAGCGTGTGAAGTATTCGACCCCTGTTAGCAAATATCTATTGCCCCTAGGGGTGGCGGGAAACGGCCCCAGGATATCCAACGCTACGAGTTCGTTCACCCTGGAGACTGTGATGGACTGCAACGGCGGGTTCGACTCCCGAGCTGGTGGTTTGCGTTGCGCACACCGGGGGCATGCTGCCAGGAGATCCGTGACATCCCGTGTCATGCCCGGCCAAAAAAAATCCAGCTGGAGCGAGGCGAGGGTCTTTTGGGTACCCAGGTGGAGGAGGCGCTCATGAGCAGCCCACACCACCTTACCCCGTAACCCCGCAGGAACTACCAGCCGGTGACGGTGGGATTTACCGTCCCAATGCATGAGCAAGCCCGCGTGTATTTCCCAATTGTCGGCATCACCCGTCCCACACCCCCTCTCCCTGGCGCGACGACGCAGCGCGAGGAGGGAGGCGTCCTCCATCTGGAGGCGTCCCCACTCAATCACAGGCAACCCAAGCAGGGAATCCCTTCCCTGTTTCCCGATCTCATCGGGGAGCGATGTGTCAACATCGGCGGCGGCCGCCAGGACTGGAACCGTCATGTCCCCAGCTGGCTTGCAACGCCCCGACCCCAGGAGGCATGCGCATTCGGAGGTGGTTGGCATGCGCGACAGAGCGTCCGCATTTGTGTGGCGAATGCCCTTACGATAGGTGGTGTCAAAATCGAAATCCTGGAGGACCTCCAGCCATCGGGACAATTGTCCCGATGGCTGTTGAACCTTCAGGGCGTACTGCAGTGCCGCATGATCCGTACGGACAGTGAAATGCTGACCGTACAGATATGGGCGGTACTGTTGGATGAAGAAAACAATTGCCAACAGTTCTCTACGGGTGACACAATATTTTTGCTCCGCTGGAGACAACACCCGACTGCCGTACGCAACCACCCGTTCCACGCCATCAACCACCTGGGAAAGCACGCCTCCGATACCTGTGTTGCTCGCGTCGGTGTCGAGCAAAAACGGCCTCGAAAAATCGGGGTAAGTCAAAGGAGGAGCCTTCACCAATGCATCCCGAAGGGAGCAGAAAGCTACTTCCTCATCCCGACCCCAGTGGAACCGAACCCCTTTTGATGTCAAAGCATGTAGGGGTTTGGCAATTGTAGCAAAATTAGCGACGAACCGTCGGTAATATGAAGCGAAGCCAATAAAACTCCTCACCTCCCCCACCGAGGTCGGAATTGGCCAGGAGCTGACACACTGCGTTTTGGCGGGATCGGTAGCAATACCCGAGCGCCCCACGATGTGCCCCAAATAACGCACTGACTCGCGAAACAAATAGCATTTTTGGGGCTTAAATTTCAAATTAGCAGCCCGCATCCTTTGGAAAACCGCCCGCAGCCTCTGGAGATGTTCGTCAAAGGTTCTTCCAAAAACAATTACGTCATCCAAATAAATCAGGCACGATTCCCATTGCAATCCAGCCAAAACCAATTCCATCAACCGCTGGAAGGTTGCCGGCGCTGAGTGTAAGCCCATCGGCAACCGGTTGAATTGGAACAGGCCGTGCGGTGTACGGAAAGCGGTTTTAGGCTTCGAATCATCGTCCAGAGGAAGCTGCCAGAATCCCGAAAGTAAATCTAGTGTGGAGAAGAATCGCGCTCCCGCCAAGGCGTCCAGCGATTCGTCCATCCGTGGGAGCGGGTATGCGTCGGCAACCGAAACCTTATTAAGGCGACGGAAATCTACGCAAAACCGCAACGAGCCATCCTGTTTCTTAACCAGGACAATCGGTGCTCCCCAAGGGCTGGTAGAGGGAGAGATAATGTCGGCGGCTAACATGTCATCGACAGCCGATTTGACATGGTCCTTTTCGGCGGGACTCAACCGAAAAGGATTTTGGCGAATAGGCGCGCTGTCACCCGTGTCAATATGGTGACGCAGCAGGTGAGTACAACCCAAATCGTATTTATTCCGACTGAAAACGTCGGAAAATTCCTTTAGCAGCGATCTAAGCCGTTGGCGCTCTAAATTGGACAGGTTCGTCGATCCCGCACAAAGCGCGTCGAGCCACCCTTCATCGCCGTCCGAATGCGGGTGCGTCCGAGCAGCAGTGTCAATGTGGTTCACGGCAGGTTCCTCGCAGGGCACCGGCGTCGCGTGAGCGAGCACAGTCCCTTGGGGAACCACTACTGTCTGCGACCCGACATTGAGGACCGCGATGAAGGGATCCTCGTCCCCCCTTACGATGGTCTGGGCCGGAATTAAATGAGGCCCATTAACCCCGGCCCTAGACGGCCCCAGCACAACACCCTGATCCCCAACACCCTTAGCGAAGGGCCTACGAAGTTTAAGAGGTACCAGCATTTGTGCCCCCGGCGGCACACGCACTGTTTTTACGACGAACGCCGGTACCGTCGCGAACGCCGTCCGAGTCGCTACAGGGGAAGGCAGGAACGCCATACGTCGCCCCGACGGAAGCTCAATGCATCCTTGGTCGATCAAAATACGAATTGGCATCCTGCCCAAGAAGTCCGTCCCCAGCAGGCACGGAACTGCCAGTGAGGAGGAGACAAAAATCGGCCCCGACAATTTGATGTCCCCGATAGAAATTTGCGCTCGAATCTGTCCCACGATGCCGAGAGAGCCCCCGTTAGCGGCATAGAAAGGGACATTAACCGGTAGCAAAGGACGGCTCTGCACCGGTAGAATATTGTAAATTAGTTCCGAAATAATTGTCGCCGATGCCCCTGTATCGACTATGATGCGTACCTCCACCCCATCAATGTAACCGACCACGGCCGACGATCCCGACGCCGCGGCCACCACGCGATGGGCCAACACGGACCACCGCTCGGGCTCGATTTGAGTCCCCGCAGTGATCCGCGCCGGTCCATCGCAGCGCCCCACCGGCCCCCCGTTCGTTACGGTGCGAGAGTGTGCGACAGGTGGGTGCGTTGGCCAAACATGTGAGGTGCCGCGACTCGCCGGATCATGGTGCTGGAGCTTGGGAGGAGGAAGAGGAGGGCCGGCGTCCTGTCGAGGCGTCGTCCCCCGCTGTCGAGGAGAACGGCACCCCGAGGCGACATGGCCCCGGATGCCGCAGTTGAAGCACCGCGGGAGCGCCGATGGAGACGATGGACGGTCGAAACGCCTCGGCCCGTCCCGACCCGGCCGCGCCCCCGTCGTCTGTTGCCGTCGATGGTCGACGGCATAAAGTTCTTCTGACGGAAGGGTGGCTGCAGCCACCGCACGCCCAGCCGATGCCCTGTTTGCCTTTCGCCGCTGCTGCAGAAGGTTGGCGTGGAGGAGTCGCGCAGCCTGGAGGGAGGTCATTTCTGCATCCCCTTGTGCGATGACGACGATGTCGAGGTCGTCCGCCAAGAGGAGGATCTTCTCCGCGACCATTGCGTCCACGCCGTCGTCGTCCATGCGGGGAAAGGCTGTTTTTGCCAGCGCCAGAAGACTTGTCCGGAAGGCCAGAGGCGACTCTTTTTCACCCCGCCTGCGATCGTAGAACTGCTGACGGCATTCGGCTGAAGGTCCATAGACCCCGGCCAGCAGCTGTAGCGCCATTGGTAGTGTAGCCCGCTTCTCTTTTGGCGCCGACGTGAGTGCGGCGAGCGCGTCCCCATCGAGGAGCGCCGGCAGCGCGCAAAGGGCCTCCTCGTCGGACCACCGCGCCATCTCCTGATGGGCGAGGAAGCGTCGCCGGAAGCCGCCCCAGTCACCCTCCGCACCGATGAATTCCTTCAGCGGGGGCAGCCTTTGGTGAAGCGCAGCGGTCGATGTGGACTCCCGCAGGTTGCTTTCACCTCCCTTTGGCGGTGCCTCGGCGCGACTGGCCGATGGCATCGCCTGTCGCGGCAGCGATGACGCATCCTTCGGCTGCGATGACGCTGCAGCCCCGGCGACGGCGATGTCGGAGCCGATGTCTAAGCTGGCCACGCCCCGAACAGCCGCGGCGTCCATGGCGGGAAATTCAAATTGTGAAGTCGCTGAAATGGCGGGAAAGTGCTCCGGCCGCCGGTTCTCCTCGCCCTGCGGTGGACCACCAGCCCCCAACCGCGTAATGCCTTCCAGTGTGGCGGCAGCGGCATAAAGTAGCTCCGCCAGTCGTTCGTGAGCCAGTCGTAGTGCATCTGGCTGCGGCCCCTCTCCATGCTGACGTCCCGGTGAGAAGGCGCCAGGCTCCGGCTGCACCCCATCTTGTTGCTCTGTCTCGGGCTCGGCGATCTCCGCGGCGTCCTCCTCTTGTGGTACCCTGGTCCGAGCTGTATGGCGCGTTTCCATTTTTACCACTTCTGACGCCAGATGAAGTACCCGTCGAGGACGCTTGACAACGGAGTTGAGGCACACGTATATTTATTTAACAAGTTGCCAGTACAGGACAGCCCTAGAGGGGGTAGCGGCCCCCTCACCCGTATAACTCAGGGAATACCCCTAGCTATCCATAGCCTATCCCCTGAGTCCTCCACTAAGAGCTAGGGGAGGCTGTCTGGCCCGACACTGGTAATCGGGCTCGGTACCCGGAGTCCCAGAGCACTGGCTCTGGTTCACGGGACCACGCCACTGGCTCGAGCCTGATCCCGTGGGGCCCTGATAAGGGCGGCGATCAGGGGGAGTCCAGGGCTCTAGCTACGACGTCTTCCGACTTCTTAGCTTAACTATAACATAACTGACTAAGCCCATATAACGACCCCTTTTTATACCCAACCCTCCTTGAGGGGTGGGGCCCCGGGGGATCGTAACGCCGAACCAGCCCCCCCCCAGGGTGTCTGGCTCGGACGTCGCAGAGGGCATCTCCCTGTGCACACACGTAGCCCCGCCCACTGTGTTTCTTTCCCATAGGCTGCCATGCATAACGGCCCTCTCTCCAACATCCCTACACATGTCAAACACTGCATGTCAAAACCGGTCCAGAGTTTGCTTCTATTAAAATAAAACTTTAAAGATATGTACTCTGAGAAAATCATGTGGCCGAGGGGATCTGTGTAATGAAAGTCTTCTTTTCTCTGTGGCGAGAGACAAATGTGGAAAGCAGGAGGTGCATATTGTGCGATTATTTTGAATGTAGTTTGCCAGGTAATGAAAGTTTTTTTTTATGTGATCAATGTGTCATTTGTCAGGTTAAGGAAGACAACCAAGAAATAGCCAGCATGGACAGACAGTAAGAGCAGTTTCCTTTCATCAGGGGTTCACGCTGTTGAACTTGTTCGGCAATATCTCAACAAGAGTAACCACTTCTCCAGCGCAACGTTTCACTTGCAACAACAACAACGATAATATAATGGACTGGTATATGACTGATGGACTCAGCAGTGTAACAATTAAACGATTTTAATCGAATCCTACACCCCATTGTATGAATTGAACTATGGTTGAAAGTATATATGCATTTTTTGGATTTCTGTAAATTGTATGCCGATTGTAACAATTATGCTAATGGCGGAAACAAGGTGGAACATATGAGATGGCTCATATAAAGGAGACTACAAATAAGATAAGATATATATATATATATAAAGGTTATTGAATTGCTTCCCAAAATTGTCGCAAATTCATCTGATCACACCGCAGTGAATGATGCATGCCCTGCAATGTCCGCAGTGCACGTTGAATTTTTCGGCAAAGTTGTACTACATTGTGACAAATGAATTCACATGCGTCAGGTTGTCAGAAGTGAAGGAAAAAATCGGCCACCTGAATGAGGAGATTGGGCAATTGGAGAATGACATGGAGGAACACCAGGGTAAGGAACGCTACAGCAGTGGCACCTGCACACACACATGCGTTGCATGTCACCTGGCTTTGTGGATTAACCTTGCTAGAAAATAAATAATCAACATCCCTGTGCAAGAACTGGTCTCATCAATTATTAGCCCACTCCTCAGTCGTCGCGGGTGAAGTGGCGGGCAGTACTCATGGGACCACATGCATATCGGCCAAGTAAACTGCTAACTTGAAGAAATGTATAACGTATTTTTTATTATTAGTATGCTTGTTTACCCAGGAAAGCCTCAATAATCTTTTTTTCAGGAGGGTCCTGCCAAGTATTTGCTCGTGGTGTACAGTGCATCACAATCTTTTTATTCATTTATTTGTTGTAAATTTCCTTCATTCATGTTTTCCGACACAAGGTAGCATTTCTAACAATAAACATCGCCCGGGGTTGCAGATTGTGTGCATCCTTAATTATAGAGCCTATTGTTTGACTTTCGACAGTGTTGGCTGGGTAATTTTCTTTTTTTTTTATAAACAAGAAGAAGGGTGGGGAGATAGAGGGAGGGATGGGGGTGTAAAGGGGTCAAGCACTAACGTATGGGGGGAGCGTGACGCCGCGCTGTGCGCGTTTCGGTTGAAGCGGGGGGGGGGGGAGGGAACCTCATGCAATTGCCGAGGTTGGGTGTCCCAGCGACACTGGGCCTGTATGTCCCAGACGTAGAGAGGGGGTTTGAAAGGGACTTGATCTCTGTTTTATGTACTTAAACGATACATATACTTGATAGCATACACTTAAACGCGTTTTGGAATTATCCCTGTTTTTGTTTATCTGGGTAACCCGCCCCCCCCTTACACCCCTCTCGTTGCCCCGAATAGTTAAGAGTTGAAGATGATTCCCGTCCGATGTTTTCCTTTCATATTTTTGTGTTTCTGTCTATCCCACAAGAGCTCTACATTTTAACCTCTCTCTGCATGTTTTTGTCTTTTCATTTCTAACCAATGTAGAAGGTAAGATTATTTGTCAAACTTCTTCCTCTTTAATATTCCTCCTCCGGTTTGCTGAAAAAAAACAAATCAATTGGCACATTTGCTCATGATGTGACAACTTCATATGATTGGCTCTGTCGGGTGCTGGAGGGTTATACTTACAGAAATGTATATTGTATGTATCTACATAATGTGACCCAAAATAAGAATAATTTAAATGCGCACAGTATTCACTCTCTCGTAAGGAGAGCAACTCAGAAGCGCGAGGAACCGCAGACAAAGCGGGAAGGCAGCCATGCCGTAAGCCGGTGACAACAGTTTCCAAACCTCTGCGGTCCCCTATATATGTTTGGTGTTATCGCCCAATTAATGAGTGAGAGGAAATCGGAGAACCAGGAGAAGACCCACAAGTGCAAAGGGAAAAACATTATCCCGTACAGACAACAGGTGGGGTCACCATTTTTGTTGTAGTGCATTTTTCTAGCAAGCAAGGGTTACAGGCTCCTCCTGGACGCCCACGGGAAGGGAATGTCGCGAAATGTGCGTGATCCACCAACCCTGCTGGATTACAAGCCACTTGCATAGCCACCACCACCCAACTAAAAGAAACCAATCATGAATCAAGGTGCTTTCAATTGAATATTAATGGTCGGGTAGTGAAACATGTTATAACAAATGCCTTCTGTGCTTTTATATTTAAATTGCCCATTTACATACATGTCGGTGTGTGTGTTTTTTATATAAAGGTGAACGCAATCAGAAGTATAAAGAGCTTAAGAAGAGGGAAGAAAGCATGGATGGTAAGTTGTGAATATCTGGCTTAGAGGAATCTATCCTTGTAATATTCCTGTCTGATGAGCGGGCATGTTTATAGCCATTTAGATCCATAATAGAGGTTTTTGGGTTAGATCGCGTACATTTATTTAGAGTCGCCACTGTAATATTTTGAGCAATGTTCCCATGTATATTACAAATTACTTTGCTTTATCAAATATAGAAAACTAGCAGAAGTACCCGGCGTTGCCCGGGTGAAAAATATATTTCTTAATAATAACCGTACATATATACACCAAAGGTATTGTCAAAGCCCGGTGGGCTTTGACAATACCTTTCACCACTCACAACTCACCCTCACCATTCACCCTCACAACTCACCAATCTCCCTCACCAATCTCCCTCACCACTCACCCTCACCACTCACCGTCACTACTCACCAATCACCAATCACCAAACACCCTCCCCACTCACTCTCACCACTGTCCCGCACCACTCTCCCTCACCACTCACCACTCACTCTCACCATTCACCCTGACCATTCAGCCTCATCACTCACCCTCACCACTCACCGTCACAACCACGACTCACCTTCACCACTCACCCTCACCACCCTCACCACTCACCCTCACCACTCAACCTCACCCTCACTACTCACCATTCATCCTGACCAATCACCACTGACCAATCACCACCCACCACTCTCCACTCAACCTCACCACTCAACCTCACCACTCACCCTCACCACTCACCCTCAAAACTAACCACTCTCTCACCACTCACTCTCACCACTCAGCACTCACCCTCACCACTCACCCTCACCACTCACCCCTCACCGCTCACCACTCACCCATCACCACTCACAACTGCCACTCACCCTCACCACTCACCCTCACAACAACCACTCACCCTCACTGCTCACCACTCACCCTTAGCACTCACCCTCACCACTCACCCTGACCACTCACCCTCACCACTAACCCTCACCCCTTACCACTCAACCTCACCACTAACCCTCACCATCACCACTCACCCTTACTACTCACCACTCAACCTCACCACTCTTTGTCACCACTCAGCCTCACCACTCACCCCTCACCATCACCACTCACCCTCACCACTCTCCCTCACCACTCACCACTCACTCTCACAATTCACCCTCACCATTCAGCCTCACCACTCACCCTCACCACTTACCCTCACCACTCACCGTCACAACCACGACTCACCCTCACCACTCACCCTCACCACTCAACCTCACCCTCACTACTCACCATTCATCCTGACCAATCACCACCCACCACTCTCCACTAACCCTCACCACTCAACCTCACCACTCACCCTCACCACTCACCCTTACCACTCAACCTCACCACTAACCCTCACCATCACCACTCACCCTTACTACTCACCCTCACCACTAACCCTCACCACTCACCCTTACCACTCAACCTCACCACTAACCCTCACCATCACCACTCACCCTTACTACTCACCACTCAACCTCACTACTCTTCGTCACCACTCACCCTCACCACTCACCCCTCACCATCACCACTCACCCTCACCACTCTCCCTCACCACTCACCACTCACTCTCACCATTCACCCTCACCATTCAGCCTCACCACTCACCCTTACCACTCACCCTCACCACTCACCGTCACAACCACGACTCACCCTCACCACTCAACCTCACCCTCACTACTCACCATTCATCCTGACCAATCACCACTGACCAATCACCACCCACCACTCTCCACTAACCCTCACCACTCAACCTCACCACTCACCCTCACCACTCACCCTCAAAACTAACCACTCTCTCACCACTCACCCTCACCACTCAGAACTCACCCTCACCACTCACCCTCACCACTCACGCTCACAACTCACCGCTCACCACTCACCCATCACCACTCACAACTGCCACTCACCCTCACCACTCACCCTCACCACTCACGCTCACCACTCACCACTCACCCCTCACCGCTCACCACTCACCCATCACCGCTCACAACTGCCACTCACCGTCACCACTCACCCTCACAACAACCACTCACCCTCACCGCTCACCACTCACCTTCAGCACTCACCCTCACCAGTCACCCTCACCACTCACCCTCACCACTAACCATCACCACTCACCCTTACTACTCACCACTTAACCTCACCACTCTTCATCACCACTCACCCTCACCACTCACCCCTCACCATCACCACTCACCCTCACCACTCTTCGTCAGCACTCACCACTCACCCCTCACCATCACCACTCACCCTCACCACTCTCCCTCACCACTCACCACTCACTCTGACCATTCACCCTCACCATTCAGCCTCACCACTCACCGTCACCACTCACCCTCACCACTCACCACTCGCCGTCACAACCACGACTCACCCTCACCACTCACCCTCACCACTCAACCTCACTACTCACCATTCATCCTGACCAATCACCACTGACCAATCACCACCCACCACTCTCCACTAACCCTCACCACTCAACTTCACCACTCACCCTCACCACTCACCCTCAAAACTAACCACTCTCTCACCACTCACCCTCACCACTCAGCACTCACCCTCACCACTCACGCTCACCACTCACAACTCACCCCTCACCGCTCACCACTCACCCATCACCACTCACAACTGCCACTCACCCTCACCACTCACCCTCACCACTCACGCTCACCACTCACCCCTCACCGCTCACCACTCACCCATCACCGCTCACAACTGTCACTCACCGTCACCACTCACCCTCACAACAACCACTCACCCTCACCGCTCACCACTCACCCTCAGCACTCATCCTCAACAGTCACCCTGACCACTCACCCTCACCACTAACCCTCACCACTCACCCTTACCACTCAACCTCACCACTAACCCTCACCATCACCACTCACCCTTACTACTCACCACTCAACCTCACCACTCTTCGTCACCACTCACCACTCACCCCTCACCATCACCACTCACCCTCACCACTCTCCCTCACCACTCACCATTCAGCCTCACCACTCACCGTCACCACTCACCCTCACCACTCACCACTCACCATCACAACCACGACTCACCCTCACCAGTCACCCTCACCACTCAACCTCACCCTCACTACTCACCATTCATCCTGACCAATCACCACTGACCAATCACCACCCACCACTCTCCACTAACCCTCACCACTCAATCTCACCACTCACCCTCACCCTCAAAACTAACCACTCTCTCACCACTCACCCTCACCACTCAGCACTCACCCTCACCACTCGCGCTCACCACTCACCACTCACCCCTCACCGCTCACCACTCACCCATCACCACTCACAACTGCCACTCACCCTCACCACTCACCCTCACAACAAACACTCACCCTCACCGCTCACCACTCACCCTCAGCACTCACCCTCACCACTCACCCTGACCACTCACCCTCACCATTAACCCTCACAACTCACCCTTACCACTCAACCTCACCACTAACCCTCACCATCACCACTTACCTTTACTACTCACCACTCAACCTCACCACTCTTCGTCACCACTCACCCTCACCACTCACCCTCACCACTCACCCCTCACCATCACCACTCACCCTCACCACTCTCCCTCACCACTCACTCTCACCATTCACCCTCACCATTCAGCCTCACCACTCACCCTCACCACTCACCCTCACCACTCACCACTCACCGTCACAATCACGACTCACCCTCAGCACTCACTCTCACCACTCAACCTCACCCTCACTACTCACCATTCATCCTGACCAATCACCACTGACCAATCACCACCCACCACTCTCCACTAACCCTCACCACTCAACCTCACCACTCACCCTCACCACTCACCCTCAAAACTAACCACTCTCTCACCACTCACCCTCGCCACTCAGCACTCACCCTCACCACTCACCCTCACCACTCACCACTCACCCTCACCGCTCACCAATCACCCTCACCAATCACCCTCACCACTCACCCTGACCACTCACCACTCATCCTCACCAATCACACCCTCACCACTCACTCTCACCATTCACCCTCACCATTCACCCTCACCATTCAGCCTCACCACTCACCCTCACCACTCACCCTCACCACTCACCGTCACAACCACGACTCACCCTCACCACTCACCCTCACCCTCACCACTCAACCTCACCACTCAACCTCACCCTCACTACTCACCATTCATCCTGACCAATCAGCACTGACCAATCACCACCCACCACTCTCCACTAACCCTCACCACTCAACCTCACCACTCACCCTCAAAACTAACCACTCTCTCACCACTCACCGTCACCACTCAGCACTCACCCTCACCACGCACCCTCACCACTCACCCTCACCACTCACGCTCACCACTCACCACTCACCCCTCACCGCTCACCACTCACCCTCACCACTCACCCTCACCACTCACCGTCACAACCACGACTCACCCTCACCACTCACCCTCACCCTCACCACTCAACCTCACCACTCAACCTCACCCTCACTACTCACCATTCATCCTGACCAATCAGCACTGACCAATCACCACCCACCACTCTCCACTAACCCTCACCACTCAACCTCACCACTCACCCTCAAAACTAACCACTCTCTCACCACTCACCGTCACCACTCAGCACTCACCCTCACCACGCACCCTCACCACTCACCCTCACCACTCACGCTCACCACTCACCACTCACCCCTCACCGCTCACCACTCACCCATCACCACTCACAACTGCCACTCACCCTCACCACTCACCCTCACCACTCACCCTCACCACTCACCCTCACAACAACCACTCACCCTCACCGCTCACCACTCACCCTCACCACTCACCCTGACCATGTTATGTTTGAAAGTTTTCAGGAGTTTTTAATAATATTTTTGCCTCGGTCAACGCCGGATATTTCCCATTCGTAGAAGTTTATATCGACTCTATAATCAACTTATTTTAAACGGGAAGAGGGCGATTCTAAATGAATCTACAACCATCGATTCCTTCGCGCGATTCAGAGAATCGATTCTTGGCGCGTCGGGTTTAAAAGTAATTGCACAGTTGTATTTTCATTGGTATGTAATGTTTTAAAGTTTTCAGAAGATTTTAAATGTATTTCCCCCCCGGGCACCGCTGGGTATATCGAGTTTATAACACAAAGTCGTCGCCTGAGACGTGTGGCGTGTCGAGGCCTAGTACCGTGCAGAGCCTCCGGCCTCGCCTAGATCGCCCACCCGGCCGAGGCTAGGGGCTGGGCCGCCACCCCCACCCCCCCCCCCCCGCGCTACAAAAATACTGTCTAATCGCTATAATTTTATTATCTACCGACCCTATAATAGTAAGTGCACACATTGGGGTGGGAGGGAAGTGAAACTTTGATGTATTTACCTCAGCGTCGCGTGTTAATGCGTGTGCATATTTTTAACGGGAATGAAAAATGGCGTCCACCCCGCAGCGAATGCGTCGGTACCCGTTGCCAGGGGCAACCGCCGTGGTCCGCGCCGGACGGCAATAGTAAATAAATAAATAAAGAGAAATCGCACTAAATCGATCATCGGACCGATTTAAAGGCGAAGGACGAAAAATCGGAAATGCCTACATTCACCGCGGGGCCGGGGGCGTGCCCATCTGCAAAAATATTTCTTCCTAAACCCCACGGCCCGAGCGCCAAATCCCTCGCAAGCGAGCGTACGCAGAGGGACAGATGGACAGACGGACAGACAAAAAGTGACGTTTATAGGTTAAGATATTCCCCTTGTGAATAGGTCATATCCCTGAATGTTCTGGGATTCGAATCACTCACGCGTGTCAGGCGGAGAGACCCCCACGTCCCTCTGGACCTGGCTTTGTGTGCTACTCCTCTCTGCTCGAGTGTTTTCTGTCCGTGGGCTGCATGAAGCGCTCATGTGTGTTTTCTTATTTTGGAAGGTGCTATATTTGGGGGGAGGTTCTTTGAAAGTGCGATTCTTGCAAAATAAGTAAAAAGAAATGGAAGTGTTTTTTCCTCTCTCCTCATCTACTTCCTCTTCACAGCCCTGGGCCAGTGGTGGAAATTCCACATCCAAATGAACAAGTGCCGGTGATGTCCCCCACGGAGTGGTAGTTATTTTATCGACCCCACAGGGTGTGATGGGTTGAGTCAAACCCCCTCCCTAACCAGGATTTGAACTCGAAGCCTTCTGATTATGAGCCGTTCGCTCACTCGCTCTGCCTCTGAGCGACCTGGCCGGTTTAATGATGCAATAGATATCAAATACTGGATAGTAATGTCATTCCCAGAAAACATGTCGATTTTCGTATTTTTTAAAATTTTTGTTTCTACGTTTTGTGTTGTACTTGTATTGTTTTTCAAGGTAGTTTAGTCATTTTAATCCATTCTCAATCTCGGCAGTAAAGTGAAATGGCGTTAATGATTCATGGTTCCTGCCGTTTGGCCAGTTGGCTGCTCAGTGGTAATGAGAGTGGCTCGCGAGGTTGCGAATTAAAATCCTCAGCCTATCGCCCCCCCTGGGGATGGATTAAATGATGAGCACACTGCGGGGAAGTTAACATCGTGGTTGTCCTACTGATAGATTCACGTTAGATTTCCACCATGGGCTCTGCATGGCTGTAAATAGAATATGAGCACCGATGCCTCTGCTCATACGAGCTCGAACTCACTTTGAGATTTTGTTTGACTGGTTACTGAATATCTGTGCTGACGGTGGTGGCCATGCTTCTGTTTTCGCCTCACCCTTTCAGAATTCTTGTCGGCATTTGAGGAGAACCGCCGGCAGGAGGTGGAGAGGAAGGCAGAGCTGGAGGCCGCCATTGTGTCCTTGTTGGAGAGCATCAGCAGGGTGCGTGGAGAGGGTGCATGGGGGGGGGGGGGGTGCGTGATGGGGGTGCATGGAGGGGTGCGTGGAGAGGGTGCCTGGAGGGGTGCGTGGTGCGGTTGCGTGGTAGGTGCATGGGAGGTGGTTGCCGCAACAACTGAGCTCACTCCTCACAGGATGAGTGCT
The DNA here is from genome assembly GCF_015708825.2 of Lethenteron reissneri. Taxonomy (NCBI): domain Eukaryota; kingdom Metazoa; phylum Chordata; class Hyperoartia; order Petromyzontiformes; family Petromyzontidae; genus Lethenteron; species Lethenteron reissneri. The sequence goes on from NC_083817.1 coordinate 12,179,785, forward strand.
TCCGATCAGTGTGGCGCTGCAACCCTTGGTATTGTATCACTTTCCTGTGCTGTCACCTGCGACAGTTGTTTCGCCATCTCTGATGTCATCAGCAGTGTGTCCATTGTACCGTTGCTACCACATCAGCTGCTCGCATCATTGCAGTTCGTTGTAATGTTACAACATAGGCAGAACACCGTCATTGTCATTAACATCCGAAATGATCAATCCACTGCTAAATGAAGGCCTCTCCAGGCTGCTGTCATCCCATATGATCCTGAGGTGTCACAATCCATCCAGCGCCTGCACCTAAATTTCATCACTTCATCTCCTTGGCGCCCGTCCGAGCGCTGTTTCTCCCATTTGGCTGCTGCTCCATCCTCAGTCTTGACCACCGCCCACCGTTGTCTCTGCTCGCTGTGACGCGTCCTGACCAAACACCTTCAACTTTTATTAACAGTCAATCTAATGATGTCCCCGTAACTTCAAGCATGCATTTTTACACGCTTCTTTAAGCACTTTTTTTGTTCCATGTTCTCCGTTAAAGTCCACGTTTTTTGATCTGTTATGTTACACAGCACGTAGTGTGCAACGCCACTGTACGCGGCGCTAAAGAGTACGCTCCAGAGAAAAGCAGCGAATTTGAACGAAAAAAAAAGAAAAACGCGGACATTGCAAAAGATTCTTGTAGTCGAAATAAACATCCATCCATTCCTGCTGATACTGTAAGCCCGAGTGAGTGGGGCTCCTGTCACACCGCAGGCTGTGGCACAGAGTAAACATCCTGCGATTGTTCTGAGCACTTCAAGCAGAGAGTGTGCTCGGCAAAGCCCACTCATGCCGGAGGGCTCAGCCAAGGGCTATTTCATATTAAATCACTTGCTGAGGGCAACCGCTTCAACTGCAAATGTAACGGCGGAGCGGTGCGCATTAATTTACTGTCGAGCTCGCTGTGACGCGGGGGAAAGTTATTGTCACAGAAATACAGTGTCGCTCAAGGTTCCTGGACAATATACGTGTGTGTCCCATGGGGTAGAGTTCAAACCCTCTGCTGTGATGTTGAATCACAAACGTTATACAATGTTTCGTTCTTGACATTTAAATGGTTTTAGTGCAATGTAAATAAAACGCAACATCATCAATGCTGGCTAAAATGATGCACTCCCAGAAGGTCGTGTGGTTAATTGGATGTGTAAAAAAAAAGACTTTGGAGGGATGGATATGGGGGATATGGGAAGGAGGAGGCGTGTTTGCTTATTTACAATGGAAATGTGTCACGAAAATGTGTTATTTGTTGGTGGTTGATGCAGAGCATGGGCAGGAGCAAGCAGATCTCGAACGTGTCAGCCCAGGAGCTTAGAACCATGCAGGAGGACTTGACCTTCAAGGAGACAGAGATGAAGAAGTCGGAGGTGACGGCTCACGGCCTGTCTGGAGGTTGGGCACCGCATCATTTGTGTTGAAGCACTAGCGGGGCCTGTGTGTTGATCCTATAGCCACCGTGGGCCACGGCCAGACAAGGCCTGGTTCATTAGGATGTTCCACAAGCTCGCATTCACACTACATACATCCATTAAGCGTTAGGTGATTGTATTGAATAACTTATTTCATTTTCAGCCTTTCATCAATCCACCGTTGCATGAAGGCCCTTCCTCATGCGATATCGGTTAATGGGTGTTGTTTGACCATACTTCACCATGTTGGTCAGTGCGGAGGTGAAGTCGGAGAACCCAGGGACTGGTTAAGATTTTACTCGCTACTGACAATAGTCATGGCCGGGAATCGAACTCAGGTGGCTGGATTTATGTTACAGTGTACCACATATTCATGTATGTTAAACTTATTTCGCACCGTACGTTGCCAACTGTGCTCATCGGAGTTGGATGCTACGACGTGGAATATTTGGCCAGCCTGCTGCTCGCCTGGGAGTTGGTTTGTGGGTGGGGGCCTTTACCTGCTGCGCAGTGGCGTCTCCAGGGCGTATTCCTCCTGGCTCCGCTCTGATTTATCTGCCGAGTTGTCACCAAAACCGCTCTTCATGCCGAGCAAACCTGCAACCCCCGTCTCCTCTGGGCTGATATCGAAAATGAAAACACTGTTACCGCCACGGTGGCTCGGAGAGTTGATTTCAAACAATACAGTGTTGGTATACGTTTCACACCACCACTGTAATGAACTTCAGATATTTAAATACGTTTTTTTTTATCTCTGAATGAGTATCTTCAAAAATTATGTCTTATGTCAATGAAACGTATGGATGGGCAACCTAGTGTATTCCATGACTTTAAGCAGCAGATTTAAGAAACCTTATCTCCCCTCCCTCAACATAATCATAACCACAAAATACTAAGATCACCCATATAGCTTTATACAGACTGTTGGAGAAAGTGCTATTAGCGAGTACCTATGAAGGCCAGCACGGCACACCTATGAAGGGGTGGGTGGCCGACACTCCGCCTGGCCACATTTGTCCTCCCTAGTGTTGATGTTTACACACTGCACCAGGCACCCATTTAAGGCTGAGTCCACCAAGGGGAGGCCCAGCACCAGTTCAGATATTTGTCACTTATATTATTCGTCAGAGGGATTCGAACTTAGGTTGCCAGGTTCATAGCACCGCGCGCTAACCACTGCACTACCCACAACCACATCAGTGGGTGGAGGAACGCTGACAATGCTGAAATTGTGCTTTTTCTTATCCTCAACATAGTTGCTGAGCACAAAGGCCCAAAGCATCCATCGGCCACCAACAAACAGCCCTATCAAAGTTGTAATAGATAAGCGTGAAGATGTTTTATTACTTCTTGAATTGAGCAAGGTTATTATTATTATAAGAACTTGGGGAAAATGGACAATGGTGGGAGGGAATTCCAAAGTGTAGCAGTGCGAGGGGAAAAAGCAGAGGGGGGGGAGAAGTGTTGTGACCTGCAGTGTGGTGAGTGAGTGAGTGGGTGACCTGCAGTGTGGTGAGTGAGTGTGTTGTTGTGACCTGCAGTGTGGTGAGTGAGTGTTGTGATCTGCAGTGTGGTGAGTGAGTGTGTTGTTGTGACCTGCAGTGTGGTGAGTGTTGTGATATGCAGTGTGGTGAGTGAGTGTTGTGACCTGCAGTGTGGTGAGTGGGTGAGTGTTGCCACCTGCAGTGTGGTGAGTGAGTGAGTGAGTGTTGTGAGCTGCAGTGTGGTGAGTGGTTGAGTGAGTGTTGTGAGCTGCAGTGTGGTGAGTGGGTGAGTGAGTGTTGTGAGCTGCAGTGTGGTGAGTGGTTGAGTGAGTGTTGTGAGCTGCAGTGTGGTGAGTGGGTGAGTGAGTGTTGTGAGCTGCAGTGTGGTGAGTGAGTGTTGTCACCTGCAGTGTGGTGAGTGAGTGAGTGTTGTGACCTGCAAGTGTGGTGAGTGGGTGAGTGTTGCCACCTGCAGTGTGGTGAGTGAGTGGGTGAGTGAGTGAGTGAGTGGATGGGTGAGTGGGTGAGTGTTGTGACTTGCAGTGTGGTGGTTCAGATGAAACAGTCAGTCTAGTAAAACTGAGTCTGCAAGATGGGTGGTGGAATGCATGGAAACATGAACCATGGTAGTAATGATAGAGCGATAAGGAGACAACTCTCCGCCAGTGGGCGAATGCCTGGAGTGAATCAGTGAGGGCTGGATCAACAATCAACCTGACTGGATTACGTACATTGAATGATATTGAGCACAGTGTCGTAGGACCTCCTGGTGATCCTGTGTGTTCCAACTCCAACATAATTACCTGCCGAGAAGGACTTAAGGTGCTTTGCGTTTCAAGTGCAGTAGCTGTGGCGTATGCTGGGAAACCGCTTACCTGTGCTTCCTGCTTTTCTGCTCCGTGCGTGCGTCTGTGCTCGTGTGTCCGTGTTGCCTAAAGAGAGCCAGCGGCTTCAGTTGGACCTGGAAAAGGTGAAGCAGCTAGAGACGAAGATTCAGGCTGAGCTGGAGGCCCTGAAGGAGCGCGAGCGGAGCATGACGGAGGATCTGGTGGTTTACAGTGACTTGGATGCCCTTCGTGCCGCCGGAGAGGACAAGAAGAAGGTATGTGCTCACTCGTGATTTTGTCACAGAACTTCACAGGGTTGCTACCATCCTCACTGGTTCTACACAGCCGAGTTTTACTTGCCACGGTAGCGAGATGTGCACTACTTCGCCTCGTATACAGGAGGTCGTGGGTTCGATCCCGACCCTGACGCCTGTTGGATATTTGGAGTTTGGATGTCTTTATTCTTTGGTTCTTTCGGTAAAGTCACGTATAAAGATAAAATAATAATTTAAATTAAATACTAGCATACGACGTTTCGATTGCAACACAAGCAATCATCAGGTATAAATTAAATAGAAACACAAATCTAGTATACTTAGAAATGTAATGTAATACAACAGAGAGTCGGATAACATAACAGTCAACACCCTATCTGGTTGATTACGTTCTTCCTGAGAATGCTAAATTTGAGAGATAGATTAAACACAGAACCAGAAACATATAGACAGACATATAAGCAGACAGATATCACAGAGATACATAGAGAGAGAGCAAACATAGGCACAAAGAGAAACTACGCCTCTGTGTTGAGGCCTTAAATAGAGAGAGGGGGGGCGGGGGCGGGGAGAGAGGGAGGGGTTAGAGAAATTAGCATGTCCATGAGTGGAAATGGTGAGTGGCAAGGTGTAAAAAGCTTGAGAGAGGGGGGCAGGGGCGGAGAGAGAGGGGTTAGAGAAATTAGCATGTCCATGAGTAGCACGATGAGTGGTACGGTACGAAAGCTTGAAAAAATTAGGAGGCAGGGAGAGAGACACACTAAATTAACTAACCTAGCAAAAATTTCGAAATGTAATGCAATGCAACACAGAGGGTCGGTCAACACACAATTAACGCATGGAAGAACGTAATCAACCAGGCTATGCGTTAATTGTGTGTTGACCTACCCTCTGTGTTGCATTGCATTACATTTCGAAATTTTTGCTAGGTTAGTTAATTTAGTGTGTCTCTCTCCCTGCCTCCTAATTTTTTCAAGCTTTCTTACCGTACCACTCATCGTGCTACTCATTGACATGCTAATTTCTCTAACCCCTCTCTCTCCGCCCCTGCCCCCCCTCTCTCAAGCTTTTTACACCTTGCTACTCACCATTTCCACTCATTGACATGCTAATTTCTCTAACCCCTCCCTCTCTCCCCGCCCCCGCCCCCCCTCTCTCTTTTTAAGGCCTCGACACAGAGGCGTAGTTTTTCTTTGTGCCTATGTTTGCTCTCTCTCTATGTATCTCTGTGATATCTGTCTGCTTATATGTCTGTCTATATGTTTCTGGTTCTGTGTTTAATCTCTCTCTCAAATTTAGCATTCTCAGGAAGAACGTAATCAACCAGATAGGGTGTTGACTGTTATGTTATCCGACTCTCTGTTGTATTACATTACATTTCTAAGTATACTAGATTTGTGTTTCTATTTAATTTATACCTGATGATGATTGCTTGTGTTGCAATCGAAACGTCGTATGCTAGTATTTAATTTAAATTATTATTTTATCTTTATACGTGACTTTACCGAAAGAACCAAAGAATAATAACTGCAGTCACGAAAGCTCCAAATTAAGTTTGGATGTCTCTCCCCGTGGTCACATGGATTTTTCTCCGGGTCCTCCAGTTTTTGCCTTCCACATTTCGAAACATGATTTTATATTTTTCGGCTGCTATAAATTTCCACGTGAGAAGCCAATTCTTTGAGCTATCATTTGTGGCCAGGTGACTTCTGAAATAGAGCTATATAGCAGCTTAGTAAGCCTTACCTGGTAAAATAAAATTGTTGAGTTTTTGTTTCAGGTCAAAGGATTGGAGTTCGCAAACTTCCCAATCGCGAGCTACTCGCTGCATCGCTAAGCGGGCACCTGGCCGGTTTGTCTTCTCTAAAACACAAATAATTGTGTCAGCTGAGGACAGGGTATTGCCTGAGTGGCAACGTATCTGATCAGGTGGCTCGGCGGTAAAACGGACGGCTCGCAGTGAGTTAGGCACCTCCGGTTAGCACGGTGGGCTACGTGCCACGCGAACGAAGTTCACCGTACAAGATTGCAGTTTAAAGTCCTTTGTTGAGGGTTGACTTAACCCACCATCGCTCCAGGGTCAATAAAATAGGTAGCACTTTGTGAGGTAGTCAATAGTTGTTGTCCAAATAATAGACTAATTGGAATATGGAGTTTGCACCACTGGTTCAGGACTGAACAGGAGATGGGCACAAGCTCAATGCTCATTTGAACAAGAAATCGCTTTGACTACAGTACAAAGGACACCAGCTACCAGACTACATTTTTACATTGCCCTTAACACAACAACATAAATGGGGCAGCAGGGTGGCGCAGTGGTGACACTAGAGCATTCGTATAAGAACCTGGGGTTTTATTCTTGACCCGTGGAATTATCTGTGTGGAGTATATCCTCCCCTTCTTCTACATGGGGTTTCTCTGGGTTCTCTGGTTCCCTCCTATAGCTAAAACACACACACAGTGATTGTTGTTGGCCAAACATCTCAATGGAGCAAGATCCTCCTGAAAAAATTGACTGAAATCAAGTATGACTTTCCTGGGCAAATTATTAACAATTCTAGATTTGAAGCTTTCGTGACTGCAATGATTCATATTCTTAGGTTTTTTCGGTAAAGTCACGTAGGTAAAAACATTAAAAAGTAAAATAAAATAAAAATCACGACGTTTCGGAGGCAACACAAGCTTCCGTCTTCAGGTGGTACCGTCACAGCCACGACAGCTGTATCAAGTAAATGAGAGATTGTAGGAGCTACCACTCCGTTTATATAATGGTTGGAGAAGGTGGTGGGGCAAGGTTTGTGACTCAACCTGTAACAGGGAGACCACAACTAAACATGGTAAAATATATAAATATACAAACACAGACATAATTTCAACCGTGATGACGGTTACAAACTGAGTAATCATTGGAAAGATGTGATTAACCATGCAAAAAAGATTTAAATACACTTATTTGTCAATCTTATTTGACAGACAACCATCACAGTTTTACCATGTTTAGTGGTGGTCTCCCTGTTACAGGTTGAGTCACAAACCGCACCTCTTCATAACAAAGGCTCAACCTTTGTTATGCAGTCTATTCTTAGTCTTAAGCCTCACCTTACTATATTAATAAAAAGTATGCGGCCCTTGCCCCACCACCTTCTCCAACCATTATATAAACGGAGTGGTAGCTCCTACAATCTCTCATTTACTTGATACAGCTGTCGTGGCTGTGACGGTACCACCTGAAGACGGAAGCTTGTGTTGCCTCCGAAACGTCGTGATTTTTATTTTATTTTACTTTTTAATGTTTTTATCTACGTGACTTTACCGAAAAAACCTACGAATATTAACAATTCCTTTTATTATATTAAAACAGAGATAAATTGCGTGACACTATTTTAACATGGGAAATGCATCCGAATGAATGTGTTAGTGTGAGTAATTTGTGGTTGAAGAGGGTGAGCAGGATGTCGAGCGGAGGATGTGTTATTCCGGCCCACAGAGGCTGCAGAAGGAGAAGGTGACGCTGGCGCTGCGGAGAGACGCGTTCCGCAAGCGGCTGCAGGCGCTGAGCGGCGAGGTGGAGGCGGCACGCGCGCAGCTGCAGGACAACGAGACGCACGCCCAGGTGCCGTACCTCACTCGGTGCTCGCACCCTCAGCTGCCGCTCCCCGGCAACTGAGGGTGCAGTGGGCGGCAGGGTGGTGCCGCAGTGGCAACGCTTTAACCTTGAAAAAACCTGGGTTCGATTCCTGACTTGTGTGTGGAATTTGTACATTTTCCTCCTTGTTCTGCATGACTAAGAAAGCCATACATGTAGCCGATATTGGCCACACAACATCCCAATGCTGAAAGATTACTTGGACATTTCTTAATTAGGATTATACACATCGCAACATTGCTCCCTCCTTTTACAAAAACTTGGCAGGACTCAGAGTGAGGCTTTTTTGGGTAAACAAGCATAATAATTACAAACATCTGCAATGCCAATCGCTGCCCTTGTGCATGTATTATTTACATTCTAGCAGTCACACTCAAGGGACATTAAAACGTAAAATAATGAAAATAGGAATTTATTTTAATGACTGCAGCTGAGCAAGAGTCAAGACTTTTTACCAGCATGCCTCAGCGATACAACTGAAGCTCTCTCCAGCCTCCTCGAGTGTTCAGTGACGGAAGGTGTCGTTTTGCGGCCTCAGATTGGGAAACCATGCACGTTGTGTTCTCTGTTCTTTGATATACGCATCGATGGTAATTTTTATTTTGGAAAAAATTAATATTGTGTGTTCTCCACTGTTTAAACTAACGGGCACATTCCTCAAATGTTTCCAATTGTTTCATTGTCTCACTGGCTTGCTCACTGCCAAATTTCGCATTGGCCTTTGCTTGGAAACATGAACGTCTTGGTTCTTGTAATAAATGCCACCGTAAAAAATGACCCCGTCTTCACAGGCACACCCAGCATGGGGGTCTTTATATTCCTCCCCGTAAAAATAGACCTGTGAGTAAATACGTCAAAACAGGAAGATGGAAAGATGTGTTGCAAATGACATTGGGGAAGCTCCACCCACAGCGGCGGTCTAGGCAGATCGCACGGGTAGTGCTCGTGCGTTTATTCTATCACAAAAGACGTTGGTGATAATGGTCTTCCTTCTTCTTAGCTCAGTGCATGATATTACTCAAGAACTTTGCATCAGATACTCCCAGTTTGCATCCAATTGTTTAAAATTGCTTATGTACTTTACCTAATTTAATTTGCTGTCTTTCCCAGCCTCTTGTACCTATAATTTCCCAGTCAGAACATTATATTCATCCTCTTGTTTTCTCATTACATATCCAAGAAATCTCACTAGCCTCTCTCTAATTATTCTTATTCTATTTTTTACCTGCTGCTCTCTGTAACGTCTATATGTTACTAATCTTGTTTGTCCATTCCTATAGCGAGGGATAATTCATCCATAGGACTTTCTCACAAAGTAGGACTTATTTTAGCGACCACTGGGGTAGGGGGTGAGGTGATGGGCTGTGTCAACCCCCCCAACCAAGATTGAAAGTCGCGAACCTTCCTATTGTGAACCCCTCTCTCTCTACCACGGAGCCACCTGGCCCCGGGTGTCTGTGTTTGTGTCATTCTGAGACATTAATGACTGCGAAGCGAGATTACATGAGAATGCACATGGGGTGTAGAGGCAGTAATCACTGCTATCCCAGGGAAACCCAAGTGAGGGAACGCAATCTATCTCTGGCTTGTTAACCACGACACGGCGTGGCGGCCCTGCGTGCAGTAGAGCGCACGCCTTGCTAGCCGAAAGTTGCGAATTCAGCTCCTGTTCAGGGGGAATGGACTCAGCCCATCATCCCTCCGGGGTCGGTAAAATCAGTCTCACCTTATGGGGGAGTGAACAGCGGTTGTCCTAAGGGACAGACTCACGCCTGTCATAGAAATATGGAATTTCTACAATTGGCTCAGGGGTGTAAACAGGAGATGAGCACCAATGCCTCGATGCTCATTGGAACAGGAAATTACTTTGACTGAGTCGATGTCTATTCCATTTAGGCACGTGCGGGTGTCACTGTAGGAGCGGCTGTAAGACTGGAAACTTTTGGGATTGGGTTTCCATGGGTTGCTACGTCATCTTTGGATGTGTTAGTGTTTCCTGTAATAAAGCCCAAGCTGCACTTGGCCGACAGAAACGTTTAACGCGATCAGTGTTGCCCCTACGTACAATTTGTGCTATTATAGAAAGACACATACACACCACTCACTTTCACAAATAAACCCATATGCACTACTCATTGGATCTCCGATTACCACAGTAGGCTATGTACAGTGCGAAAGAAGTTCCACATACATACTTACTGTACATACTCTACCACAGAGAAACCCATACACACCACTCACTCTACTACAGAAACTCATACACACCACTCACTCTCACAGGAAGACCCATACACACCAATCGCTCTACTACAGAAACCCATACACACTACGTACACTACGACAGAGAACCCCATGTACACCACTCACTCTCACAGACACCCACACTCAGCACTCCCACGTACAGACACCACTCATGGGCAGTCGACATTGTGGATAATTGCGCGATTTATTCTTTTGTGTTTCAGCTGACGAACCTTGAACGCAAGTGGCAGCATCATGAACAGAACAATTTTGTGATGAAGGAGTGTATCCTTTGCACATGAAGACCACGTGTATTTATTTTCTCATGGGAAGCTGTGGGATCTCTGGAGTGGGGCTCTCTTCTGTAGCCATTGTATGTTTAATATACAAGGATTACATGTGGGCAAGACAAAGTAGCATCCAGTATACTCAAGTACATTGTCTTGAGCCATTCAGTGGTCTCTTGAGTCGGCAATGTTCAGCTCAAGATGATCGCATCCAGGAGTGGATCGAGTGGCGATCCCGCATTTGCTAGCAGCATCCTTTTCCTCATCACTGAGACACACAGACTCACATTGAGACTCATAGACTCTCACCCCGACCCTTGGTATTACACACAGTGGATCACATTGCACCTGGACCTGGCACAATTAATCAACCTCATTTATATTTAGTTTTGCAATGAGCTTGGTTGTGTGTAAGCTGTCGCCAAGCATCTCGCAGGCCCAGGTGCGGGGCCCAGCGAGATGAGCCCAGTGCCTCTCTGTCGTGTCTCGTGTGGCCTCCCTGGTCGCCGCTTCACTGGATCTGTTCCAGAGGAAGCGAGTGTCTGAGACCCCATTTCCTGCCTTCCCCAGGCTGCAGCATGCGGGACTGGTGACAAGATGACATTCCTATTGCGTGCAGCAGGCAGAGAGAACAGCGACTGTCTTTGTCTTTTTGTGTTATGTACAGTTCTGTAGGGAGCGGTGGGCACAGTGGTCAGTGCACTGCATTATGAACTCGGCGACGCTAGTTTGATTGCCACTCACGGCCAGTAACGACAAATAACTGAACCGTTCCTGGGCCTCCCCTGGGTCAACTCAGCCTTAAAATTGAGTACATAGTCCAGTGTGTAAGCATCGGCACTAGGGAGAGAAATGTGGCCAGGTGTGGTGTTGGTCACTTAATACATTGTGTGCCTTGCCGGCCTTCATAGGTTCTCACGAACAGCAATTGCCCCAATAACCTGTTGAAGGCGAGACGGTGTATCTTTGTCTTTGTAAAGTTTTGTTCGAAAAATATTTATGCATGATTCATTCAAAGTCTAAACTATTTTTTCACCGTGTTTGGATGGGTCCGAGTGTTGATTTTGTGCAGAATGGGAGGATGTTTTGAATACACTTGCATCTTTACTGCCCACACTGAAAGAGATCATTACAAACACACAGTGGACATTATTTTCTTAACATATTAGCACGTAAAGATGCGCCGCCGTCTATTGTAGTGCCATTGCGCACTGGAGAGGAAAGTGCGTTTCCTCGGCGTGTCCAGGGAATCGGCTCAAAAGAGTGGCAGGGCCCATCCTGTCTCCCCTCATCCCCCTGCATCCTTTGTACAACCGTGACTTCCCAAAATAATTCTGCACGTCGGCATTTGCGACGAGATGCCCGATTTGTTTACTTTACGAGTGGATTTCCACCGCTGTAAACTGGTTGCACTGGTCAAACTCTGCAAATCACATCTACGTTACTGGTCACTTGGAGAGAAGCAAAGTTGCATGGCCATTGCCGCGTGCATCCTTGGCCTTAAGAGTGGCGGTATCGGGCACCACCGGTCTCCGCAGGACCTTTGGAAGCTGTCGTAGACATTACCATTGAGAGCAGCTTTACGTTTGAATCTTAGTTGTTGGGGCACGTTGGTGTGCGCAAACCCATTCTTTTGTGGGTTCGCAGCGGTGGCGCGCGGTGGTCCAAACAGGTTGGGAATCGCCGTCTTTGAGACCGAGGGACTTTCCACTCGGCACGTCGGCGTAGTTGTGTCGTGGTTCTGGCGGACCCTAGACACCTCGCAGCTGCCGGAGATTCCACTGAGAGTAGTGGAGAGACATCCTGAGCCCCCTCGCCTTCCCTCGCGCGTCGCCCACCGCTGTCTTCCTGTCTCCCCGCGGTGGTGGCTCGCGTGGGAAAGTTCTCACCGCACGGCTCCATGGCGACAGCTCCGTCACGAGTAAATCACCCATATAGCGAAGCAGGTGTGAGCCTGGATAGTGCTTAGATGAGCAACAATCATGCATTAATCGGTATTCTAGGCTGTGGGATGTGCGACGAAATCCAATGCATTGTACTCGACTACATTGTCCATGCTTCCCCGCCTTCACCAACCCGGCACCAACCAGTGTGGTGATCAAATAACCCCTACAACCCGCATGGTATAGGGAGGCCCTCATCCAGCAGCAGAGTGACATAAGCACTGCACATCATATGCACGTATGATGAGCAAACTGCCCCCGGCCTTGCAGTAGATGTAGTTTGTGTTGCACTGGGCCCGGCGGCTTGTGCCTGTGTTGACTTTTTAAGTTTCCTTTGGGTTTGTGTCCTCACCGCGTGGTGGCCATGCCCTGTGACATTCGCCACTCGGGTGGAAGTAGGGACGCGTTGCTGGTTACGTGCGAAGGTTGTTTCAATAGTAATGTTCATGCGTGACATTACTTTAAATATTAGCATTTAAAAGTTGAACACAAAAAGTGTTTTTTTTCTTTCCCGTGGCATTACAGTAACCGACGACGGGAGGATTGTGAGTCCTCGAGAGGTCTCTCTGTGTGCCGTAATGATTGCCAGTCCATTCTTGATCCCGGCTCTTTAGTCTTTAGTCCTCGGGGACCTTTTTGGTCAACTGAATCAATCCCAACAACTGGCACATGCATTTATATTCGCTGAATATAAATCACGTTTGTAGACTAGGCTATAATGTGTGTTGTGTTGCACGCACATGAAGATAACTGGCCAACGTAGCCGCTCTCGAATTGACAGTCCCAGAAGCACCAGTTTTTATAAATCCACTGTGTTCAACTGCATCACTTTGTGGAAGTGACCTCATCGCAACGGCAAAATGTGTGGGCAAGGCTGCGAGCGTTGTGCATGCAATGTAGTGCTCATGTGACACGCACGCACGGCATGATGGGGAGTCGTGCCTGTCAGCTGTTTGTGTGTCATTCATTTGCGTTGTCGTTCCTTTAACCCGTGGCGTGTGCAGTGCGCACTTCAACGCGGAAAAGTGCGCACGGCAACCGCTGCCGTCCTCGAGTCGCGAACGGTTGTGAAACTCTTGTGTTTTAATTGCTTCCTGTGTGGCCACAAATGCGGTCACATTACCGGAGTGCTGCGCTGCAATCTCCCTGGGCTTCCCTTGACTCCCAGAACAGTCATCGCAACCAAGAGCATGGAGAGCGACTACCAGCCCCTGATGAAGAGCGTCATGCAGCAGGTGTCCCAGTACAACAGGCTGCTCCAGGAGGGCCTGCAGGGCGGCAGGGCCTGAGGGCCTACAGGATTGGCCACTGCGCTCGGGCTGCCACCTTTTCCACTTGGACCAAACCCGGACACGTTTCTAAGTCGGATTATAATTCCTGCCACCCGCAACACAAGATGATACATTCCCAGACTCTCTGGGTGAAACCTGAAGCAGGTGGCAACCCTCCATTCTGCCCACCACATGTTCAATTGCTCTGACACTCGTCAGCCCCATCAGCAGTCAGCCACACCTATTGATCCGCCCAGACTGGACGCCTGTGAAAAATAGAGCTTCGTAGCTCATCGGATTCCTGCAGTCTAAATAACGATTTTGATTGTGAATGTGCTGACGTGCAACTGGCACTGTTGAGCTGGCACAGGTGCAGCACATTTAACCCCGCACCCTCCTGCACTGCAGAAGCAGCGCCTCGGTTGTCTGGGGAAATAACCTGGCGATGGTCGTGCTTTTTCGAGCGGCGGGAGGGGGCGGATGGGGGTGGAGAATCTGCAGGTGCGTTTATTCTTGAGAGCGTCTTGGCGCCGGCTCATCGCGTGGCTGCCTTCCCGCTCGTCTGTGGCTCTTCCCCGCGCGTCCGAGTCGTTCTCTCGTCGAGAATGAGCGAATACTGTTTGCGTTATAATTTGAAATAATTACTTATTCGTATGACGCACTTCATTCTTATACTACATGCCTTTTTTTCATGAAATCTATCCATAACGAGGTCTTTAAATAACCATTATCAAATGTGTGTAACTGCTGTTTTTATTTGATATAAATAAAGCCCGTTTTTTTTCTCGTTCGATTCCATGCCACGTGTAGCATGCATTTAATTTTGTCGTTTCATGTATCTCTCAGTTCAATGGCATGCGAGCTTTCATTTCCCTATTACTCGTCATGATGGCTACATACACAGCAGGAGCAATTCGTGACACACTGATGCAGACTTTGTCAGTGCTTACCAAGCGACCGAGGATATTTACGGTGGCAAGGGGTGAGGGTAAATTATTCCTCCAAGCTTGTGACCCTCCTTAGGGCAGCAGTAGATTTAATAACTTATTGCTCGATGATGCTGCGTATGTTGTTGAATAGTGTTAAAGATATCAGCCCAATCTGCTTGGTTCACTGGCAGCTCCTTGTCCCAGCTGCCCAGTAGATAACATCATTGAGTCGTGACAGTAATTAAATAGATTGATTTTAGAAGCTCGTGTGAAGATAGTAAGGCGATGGGGGGGGGGCTTAAGTATTGAACCAATACTCTTTACGAGACGATGAATAAGCAGACCATACACATCGTGTCTGCTGTCCCTCGTACAAAGGCCACACCGCCTTCTCGGAGTGCATCTTCACGGCATTGATTCAACACGAGTGGCCGCTGCTGCCGCCGCCTCCCCGCGTATCCGCGTGGTTCCTCGTCGCGCCTGAGTCGTTCTGTCTCCCAGAGTGAGCCAAGACCGTACATTTTACTGTTCAATTATAGAGTCGGTATTCTTGGTTCTTTCGGTAAAGTCACGTAGATATGTTCAAAGAAAATAACAAAAATAATCATATGAATGCCTGCAGTCACGGTAGATTTAAGTCAAGATGTAACCGCCTCTACGGGGAGGGTTTGCACACAACTATTAGCAGCCTGGTGACGACTGCTCGCGTTGCGATCGAAACGTAGTTTTTTTGTTATTTTATTATTTATTATTTTCTGTCGACGTGACTTTACCGAAAAAACCAAGAATATGAATTCCTGCAGTCACGAAAGTTTTAAGTAAAAATGTATAGAGTTGGCTACATTCGAAGTGGGGCTCGGTGGAGAGACTGTCAGCCAAAGGATTCTCATTCTGCCTGGTGTCCCAACGCCTCCCTCAGCTGCAGCCCCTTCCCCGCGTGCTCAACGCGCGTCGCCCCCAGTGTGGGGCTCCGTGGCCACCACGGCTTGCTAGGTGGTGTCGGCGTGGGGGCAGCAAGGAGGAGGAGGCGTGGGCCAGGAGATGGCGGTCGCTGAGTCTCCCTCAACACCCCCCGCCTCGTATGCCGGCGTTATGGGTTCATGTCGCCTACCGTGTTTGTGTGTTGTTGTTGTTGTAATCTTCTGACCTCTTGCCCCTGCTGGACTTCTGTGAAAAAACTGTATAGCTCATCGGACTCCTCCACTGTAAATATTCTAATTGAGTCTTGAGTTCTCTAGTTTCTCACGAACGCGAAGCCAGCCACACGCGCTCATCAACGATGGAAATTATCCTCAAACATGGCACGAGTAATTATTAGTCTTGTGCCCGCCACGCTGGCAAGCCGTGCGTCGAGGAAGAGCCTCGATGCCAATGTGAAGGTCTACTCGCCACGACGAGAAGGGCCCCCGCGAGGCGGCGAGTCGGTGTCGTGTTTGCGAACTGTCCGCCGTGGGAGAGTAAACTACAAACATCGCAATGCGGGGTCCTCTTGAATAAAAAAAGGTCGTAAGCCTTGCTGGATGAATAAAGGCCTAACTTCTGGATTGTTATTATTACGACCTTTGAGGCAAGTCACAGTGATACCGTGTGGTCTAGGGGGGGGAACCACCATCGAACTGCCTCACTTCTAGATTTGTCCTCTAAAGACGAATACAGAAACTTCCTAAGCGGGGCGGAGGGGGGGGCAGTGCCTCCAACGCTGCCCCCAATCCTGTACCTGAGTGGGCTCTGCCTGGTAGGATGATGAGGATGGTTGAGTTGTATCTGTTTGGGTGATTTGTTTACCTTTCTTGTACTCTGTGTAGGGGTGTCAGGGGAAGGACTCCCACCAATAGGAGGGGGAGTGGGACGGTGACAGGAGAAGGTGGAGGAGCAGGCGAGGAGATATAAGGGAGAGAACGGGCGGGAACGAGATTGGGGCGGCTGGGGACAGGTGTGGATAGGAGGAAAAAAATCAAAGACGAACCCCCTGCAACCGTGTGTCGGCTCTCCTTTACATCTGCACTACGATCACGTTTTTTTAATTTGTTGTGACGTTCTTATACCCGCCCCGACTGGACATATGAAAAATTGCTTTATAGCTCATCGGATTTCTTCAGTATAAATCGATATTCTGATTGTTTCCGCCACTGCCGTCCACACCAGCGCGGCCATGCCACACATCAGCCGCGTGGGGTTCCTTCTTAGCAGTGCCATTAGTGAGCAGCAGCAGCAGTTCAATCTCTCCGATTCGCACGGTTGGCTGCGTACGGTGCGAAATAAGTTCGACATACAAACAACGCTCAGCGGTCGGGCAGACTTGAACCAACAATGTGAGCTGTCGTACGTTCGACACGTCACGTAGGCTTTCGCGACAGAGTATTCATCATGTTTGGGTCACATCGCGTGAGTCAAAATGAGTTGTCGCACATCATTCAGCACCTGATATCCAATTAATATCGTTACGGGAATAAAGGTTACTTCTGCTTTAGCACACAGGAGTGTTAAAGATCAAACCCACGCGCATTGAACAATGTCAGATGTGTATCGGCAAACACCCTCGCTGTGCTATATGTGTCCAATAGATCGACTACTGTTCATACATCAATACGGCAAGAACACAAACAACAATAAGCAGTTAGCTTACTCTGCTTACTCGTGCTGTTACAGTTTCCACGACGTTCATTGTTCAAGCACAAGTTTATCTTGTGTTGAACAAAAAGTTGCTGAATATTGTGCACGTGTGGGCCGATGGGGCGTGCGTAAAAAAGACTAATAAATAACATCGTTATCTACGTGGACGGACATTATATGTTGCGCTCGTTCACGCTGTTATTGTTGATGCGCCGTTTGACGGAGCTGCCCCGACATCCCTGACAGAGGCACGCAGTCTGGGCAGCAGCGGCTCCCTGGAGGGGCGGGGGAGGCGGCGTTGATGAAGTGGGGGGAGCAGTGCCGAGGAAGAGAGAGATGTTTTGATCAAACAAGTCGTGGACCGATACCCACCCCCCACCATCCCCACATCCTGCACCGTGGCCCCCACTCCGCCCTGGTCCCGGCCGGGCTGGCTGATGTCATGCGGGCTGGAGGCGCAGAGCCACCCCCTGACCATTCACTCGCGACGCAGCCACCGACAGTGGTCGTCACTGCAGCGCCCGGGAAGGTCTCGGGGACGGCGCCTCTCTCGATTTCACCTCGCGACGGCGCTGGGGCAGGGGAGGAGGAGGCTGCGGCTTGTGATCGCGAGAGGATTTTGACCGACTCCGCCGCTCCACACCGCTCGGAGACGAGAACCCGCGCCCGGGGTGGAGTGACAACAAGGAGGTGGAGGAGGATGGTGATGATGGCAGCGTTGGTGATGTGGCCTCTGCGCCTCGCCTGCTGCTGCCTGCCGTGGCTGCCGCTCAGCACGGGGGGGCCAGGTGAGAGTTCGGGCAGCGAGGTGATCCATGGACTCCGTCTTCTTCTTCTTGTGTGGGGTCAGCTGCTGCTGCTGCTCGGATTGTCTCCGTCGTGCTGCTATTTCTGTCTCTCCGCTACAGTCACGTCCACCGCCCTTAGAGGCACTCATAGGGTTACGTAGGGACATCCCGTAGATATGCGTAGAGATGCACGTACAGACCTACAGACTCGCGTGATCGTACGAGACACGCAGACACATACGTAACCAAAAACTCCGACTCAGAGACACATAACACAGAGCCCCATATATATTCATATTATCCATAGACCTGCATAGAGACCCATAGCATTTACATCTTCCAAGCCAAAAGTCCTATGACCGCACGGGTTATCTCTCCCCATGGGCTCGTGTTGTTGGACGCCTCTTGCTCGAGTCACCTCCAGGGGTCCTCATCTGGCCCCACGACCTTCTCCCATCTCCACACTCCCTCTCCCCCTGTTCTACACCGGTGGCATCTCCAGAGCCCTTCTCAGACGGGTGGTCTCCACGCGAGTCCACGGGTCTCTGTGTGAGCCTCTTGCTGCTCGTGATGATGAGAGTGATGGCTTGCCCAACTGTTTGAGTTGGACCTGGACAAGGGCACGTATGTTCGAGTGGCAGGAATGGATTTGTCCACAGATCTGGTACCAGTTTAGCACTGCGCGTTATCTCAAGCAAACTGCGCGGTTTTCATAATCGACTCGCGACGACTGATACATGTGCCTGGGTTTGGTTTTTGTAAACGGCGGCAACCCCCGCGGTGGTGGGGATGGTGATGATAACGGTGGCGAAGGTGGTCGTGATGATGATTCTAGCGATGGTTTTACTTGGCTGCCTTACATTTCCACACGATGATGGGCCACTTCGATGGGCCGTCATTTGTGGCCAGGTCGCTTCTCAGGCAGAGCGATATGGCTCAGTGAGCCTCACCTGGTGAAGTACAAAACATCGCTGAGTGTGGGCGAAGCTTCTCGCAGAGCCTGCCATGCGCGCGTGATACTCCTGCTGATGCTGATGGTGGTGGTGGTGCTGATGGTGGTGGTGGTGATGATGATGATGGTGGTGGTGGCGGTGATGATGATGATGACGACGACGCCCGGCACCAGGCGGCGTCATGGACGTGACCCTCATCAACTTCGGTCCCACGGTGGGCGACCACAAGGAGACCGCGCTGCTGTGCGTGGCGGGCGAGCGCGACGTGGACCTGCGCCTCACGCGCGAGCTGGAGCCCGTGATGTCGGCGCGCCAGGCCCCGCGACTCGAGAGCCAGCGCGACTCCCGCCGCGTCAACACCGTGCGACTCACGCTCTCCGCCAGGCTCAGCTGGGCGCGACTCGGCGTCTTCAGCTGCCTCGCCAGCAGCCGGCGGGGCGCCGACATGGCCGTGCTGACGACCACCAAGATCAGCGAGCGCGGTGCGGGCCTACCCCCCCTCCTCATCCCCCCCCCCCTCCTCATCTCCCCCCCCCCTCCTCATCTCCCCCCCCCTCCTCATCTCCCCCCCTCCTCATCTCCCCCCCTCCTCATCCCCCCCCCTCCTCATCCCCCCCCTTTTTCATCCCTCCCCCTCACCCCTCCCTCCTCATCCCCCCCCCCTCATTATCCCCCCCTTCCTGATCCTTCCCCCTCCTCATCCCCCCCTCACCCCTCCCTCCTCATCGCCCACTCCTGATCCCTCCTCTTACGAACCCCGGCCACCGAGTTCGAATCTTGCCCAGGGCCCAAAACACAGAGCGGCCGAATATTTGAACTGGTTCCTGGGCCTCACCTAGGTCGACTCAGCCTTACACGAGTATGTGGTGCGGTGTGTGAACTGAGCACTGGGGAGACGAATGTGGCTGGGGCGTGGCGTTGGCCCCCCGCCTCGCTAACAGCACTTGCCCCGACAGTCTTTTTAAGACTATACGGGGGATCTTTGCCTTTGAGTCGGGGACACAGTGGGCAGCTCAGCTGGTGCCACCCGTCACTCGGCCAAGCCGCGACACCCGCAGCGTCTGTCCCGTGACCTGCCAGCGGCGATGTCTTTCACACGCCACAACCTGCACCTAGCCTGGCACTAGCACCATCGTGACGTCACCGCCACTGAGTGACCGATGAGAGCTGCTTTTGGGGGTAGCGAGGGTGGACGTGAGTCAGCCTGGAGGTGGCGGGGAGTGCGGTGTGTGTGTCAGTGCAATGGGCGATGATGTGGCATTTGAAGTTCGCGGTGGGAATCTGGTAGGCGGCCCCGGTAAATACTGCGGTGGTGTGGTATTAGCTCACAGCGTCCATTAAAGACCCCGTGAAGTCATCAAAGAAGAGGAGCAGGGCATCGTGCGACAGCATCACAGTCCGCATTTCCCAAATTAGAAAAATACCGCACGAATGACTCGATTGGGGAACGCAGAGCAACCCGTCGCCCCACCCCCCTCCCCCCGATTGCAAAAATTTGGCAGGACCCTCCTGCAAAAGAGGAGACTCAGCGAGGATTTCCTGGGAAAATAAGTGCAATGATGGCGTCTTATGGCATGCCTGTTTCACCGAGTGTCACCGTCATTGTGCGTCGCCGTGTGTCGCGGCCATTTGTCGCCATGAGTCACGGTGTTTCAGAGCGTTGTGTCGCCGTACGTCACCGTGTGTCACTGACCACGTGCCACCGACTGTGTCACCGCAGCCTTCTTCCTGCCGAGCCGCCCCACAGTGACGGTGAGCCGCGGGGAGACGGCCTCCATCGAGATGATGGCCATCACTAAACTCAACGAGGACATCATGTGGCTGAAAAACGGTGAGCCCGGCGTGCTGGCACTCCTCCTTATGTGAAGCATGGTGACGATGATGATGTAGATGGCCATGATGCTGGTGTAGATGACCATGATGACGGTGTAGATGGCCATAATGACGATGTAGATGGCCATGATGACGGTGTAGATGGCCATGATGACAATGTAGATGGCCATGATGATGGTGTAGATGGCCATGATGACGATGTAGATGGCCATGATGACGGTGTAGATGGCCATGATGACGATGTAGATGGCCATGATGACGGTGTAGATGGCGATGATGACGATGTAGATGGCCATGATGACGATGTAGATGGACATGATGACGATGTAGATGGCCATGATGACGGTGTAGATGGCGATGATGACGATATAGATGGCCATGATGACGATGTAGATGACCATGATGACGATGTGGATGGCCATGATGACGATGTAGATGACCATGATGACGGTGTAGATGACCATGATGACGGTGTAGATGGCCATGATGACGGTGTAGATGGCCATGACGACGATGTAGATGACCATGATGACGGTGTAGATGACCATGATGACGATATAGATGACCATGATGACGGTGTAGATGACCATGATGACGGTGTAGATGACCATGATGACGATGTAGATGGCCATGATGACGGTGTAGATGGCCATGACGACGATGTAGATGACCATGATGACGGTGTAGATGACCATGATGACTGTGTAGATGACCATGATGACGATGTAGATGGCCATGATGACGGTGTAGATGGCCATGATGACGATGTAGATGACTATGATGACGGTGTAGATGGCCATGATGACGATGTAGATGACCATGATGACGGTGTGGATGACCATGATGACGGTGTAGATGACCATAATGACGATGTAGATGGCCATGATGACGGTGTAGATGGCCATGATGACGATGTAGATGGCCATGATGATGGTGTAGATGGCCATGATGACGATGTAGATGGCCATGATGACGGTGTAGATGACCATGATGACGATGTAGATGGCCATGATGACGATGTAGATGGCCATGATGACGGTGTAGATGGCCATGATGACGATGTAGATGGCCATGACGACGATGTAGATGACCATGATGACGGTGTAGATGACCATGATGACGATATAGATGACCATGATGACGGTGTAGATGACCATGATGACGGTGTAGATGACCATGATGACGATGTAGATGGCCATGATGACGATGTAGATGGACATGATGACGATGTAGATGGCCATGATGACGGTGTAGATGGCGATGATGACGATATAGATGGCCATGATGACGATGTAGATGACCATGATGACGATGTGGATGGCCATGATGACTATGTAGATGACCATGATGACGGTGTAGATGACCATGATGACGGTGTAGATGGCCATGACGACGATGTAGATGACCATGATGACGGTGTAGATGACCATGATGACGATATAGATGACCATGATGACGGTGTAGATGACCATGATGACGGTGTAGATGACCATGATGACGATGTAGATGGCCATGACGACGATGTAGATGACCATGATGACGGTGTAGATGACCATGATGACGGTGTAGATGACCATGATGACGATGTAGATGGCCATGATGACGGTGTAGATGACCATGACGACGGTGTAGATGACCATGATGACGGTGTAGATGACCATGATGACGGTGTAGATGACCATGATGACGATGTAGATGGCCATGATGACGGTGTAGATGGCCATGATGACGATGTAGATGACCATGATGACGGTGTAGATGGCCATGATGACGATGTAGATGACCATGATGACGGTGTGGATGACCATGATGACGGTGTAGATGACCATAATGACGGTGTAGATGGCCATGATGACGGTGTAGATGGCCATGATAACGATGTAGATGGCCATGATGATGGTGTAGATGGCCATGATGACGGTGTAGATGGCCATGATGACGATGTAGATGGCCATGATGACGATGTAGATGGCCATGATGACGGTGTAGATGGCCATGATGACGATGTAGATGGCCATGATGACGGTGTAGATGGCGATGATGACGATGTAGATGGCCATGATGACGATGTAGATGGACATGATGACGATGTAGATGGCCATGATGACGGTGTAGATGGCGATGATGACGATATAGATGGCCATGATGACGATGTAGATGACCATGATGACGATGTGGATGGCCATGATGACGATGTAGATGACCATGATGACGATGTAGATGGCCATGATGACGGTGTAAATGACCATGATGACGGTGTAGATGGCCATGATGACGATGTAGATGGCCATGATGACGGTGTAAATGACCATGATGACGATGTAGATGGCCATGATGACGGTGTAGATGGCCATGATGACGGTGTAGATGGCCATGATGACGATGTAGATGGCCATGACGACGATGTAGATGACCATGATGACGGTGTAGATGACCATGATGACCTTGTAGATGACCATGATGACGATGTAGATGGCCATGATGACGGTGTAGATGGCCATGACGACGATGTAGATGACCATGATGATGGTGTAGATGACCATGATGACGATATAGATGACCATGATGACGGTGTAGATGACCATGATGACGGTGTAGATGACCATGATGACGATGTAGATGGCCATGATGACGGTGTAAATGGCCATGATGACGATGTAGATAACCATGATGACGGTGTAGATGGCCATAATGACGATGTAGATGACCATGATGACGGTGTAGATGACCATGATGACGATATAGATGACCATGATGACGGTGTAGATGACCATGATGACGGTGTAGATGACCATGATGACGATGTAGATGGCCATGATGACGGTGTAGATGGCCATGATGACGGTGTAGATGACCATGATGACGGTGTAGATGGCCATAATGACGATGTAGATGGCCATGATGACGGTGTAGATGGCCATGATGACGATGTAGATGGCCATGATGATGGTGTAGATGGCCATGATGACGATGTAGATGGCCATGATGACGGTGTAGATGGCCATGATGACGATGTAGATGGCCATGATGACGGTGTAGATGGCGATGATGACGATGTAGATGGCCATGATGACGATGTAGATGGACATGATGACGATGTAGATGGCCATGATGACGGTGTAGATGGCGATGATGACGGTGTAGATGGCCATGATGACGGTGTAGATGACCATGAAGACGGTGTAGATGACCATGATGACGGTGTAGGTGGCCATGATGATGGTGTAGATGGCCATGATGACGATGTAGATGACCATGATGACGATGTAGATGACCATGATGACGATGTGGATGGCCATGATGACTATGTAGATGACCATGATGACGGTGTAGATGACCATGATGACGGTGTAGAAGGCCATGACGACGATGTAGATGACCATGATGACGGTGTAGATGACCATGATGACGATATAGATGACCATGATGACGGTGTAGATGACCATGATGACGGTGTAGATGACCATGATGACGATGTAGATGGCCATGATGACGGTGTAGATGGCCATGACGACGATGTAGATGACCATGATGACGGTGTAGATGACCATGATGACGGTGTAGATGACCATGATGACGATGTAGATGGCCATGATGACGGTGTAGATGGCCATGATGACGATGTAGATGACCATGATGACGGTGTAGATGGCCATGATGACGATGTAGATGACCATGATGACGGTGTGGATGACCATGATGACGGTGTAGATGACCATAATGACGATGTAGATGGCCATGATGACGGTGTAGATGGCCATGATAACGATGTAGATGGCCATGATGATGGTGTAGATGGCCATGATGACGATGTAGATGGCCATGATGACGGTGTAGATGGCCATGATGACGATGTAGATGGCCATGATGACGATGTAGATGGCCATGATGACGGTGTAGATGGCCATGATGACGATGTAGATGGCCATGATGACGGTGTAGATGGACATGATGACGATGTAGATGGCCATGATGACGGTGTAGATGGCGATGATGACGATATAGATGGCCATGATGACGATGTAGATGACCATGATGACGATGTGGATGGCCATGACGACGATGTAGATGACCATGATGACGGTGTAGATGACCATGATGACGGTGTAGATGACCATGATGACGATGTAGATGGCCATGATGACGGTGTAGATGGCCATGATGACGATGTAGATGACCATGATGACGGTGTAGATGGCCATGATGACGATGTAGATGACCATGATGACGGTGTGGATGACCATGATGACGGTGTAGATGACCATAATGACGATGTAGATGGCCATGATGACGGTGTAGATGGCCATGATAACGATGTAGATGGCCATGATGATGGTGTAGATGGCCATGATGACGATGTAGATGGCCATGATGACGGTGTAGATGGCCATGATGACGATGTAGATGGCCATGATGACGATGTAGATGGCCATGATGACGGTGTAGATGGCGATGATGACGATGTAGATGGCCATGATGACGATGTAGATGGACATGATGACGATGTAGATGGCCATGATGACGGTGTAGATGGCGATGATGACGATATAGATGGCCATGATGACGATGTAGATGACCATGATGACGATGTGGATGGCCATGATGACGATGTAGATGACCATGATGACGGTGTAAATGACCATGATGACGGTGTAGATGGCCATGATGACGATGTAGATGGCCATGATGACGGTGTAGATGACCATGATGACGGTGTAGATGGCCATGATGACGATGTAGATGACCATGATGACGGTGTAGATGGCCATGACGACGATGTAGATGACCATGATGACGGTGTAGATGACCATGATGACGATATAGATGACCATGATGACGGTGTAGATGACCATGATGACGGTGTAGATGACCATGATGACGATGTAGATGACCATGATGACGGTGTAAATGACCATGATGACGGTGTAGATGGCCATGATGACGATGTAGATGGCCATGATGACGGTGTAGATGACCATGATGACGGTGTAGATGGCCATGATGACGATGTAGATGACCATGATGACGGTGTAGATGGCCATGACGACGATGTAGATGACCATGATGACGGTGTAGATGACCATGATGACGATATAGATGACCATGATGACGGTGTAGATGACCATGATGACGATGTAGATGGCCATGATGACGGTGTAGATGGCCATGACGACGATGTAGATGACCATGATGATGGTGTAGATGACCATGATGACGATATAGATGACCATGATGACGGTGTAGATGACCATGATGACGGTGTAGATGACCATGATGACGGTGTAGATGACCATGATGACGATGTAGATGGCCATGATGACGGTGTAGATGGCCATGATGACGGTGTAGATGGCCATAATGACGATGTAGATGGCCATGATGACGGTGTAGATGGCCATGATGACGATGTAGATGGCCATGATGATGGTATAGATGGCCATGATGACGGTGTAGATGACCATGATGACGGTGTAGATGGCCATAATGACGGTGTAGATGACCATGATGACGGTGTAGATGGCCATAATGACGATGTAGATGGCCATTATGACGGTGTAGATGGCCATGATGACGATGTAGATGGCCATGATGATGGTGTAGATGGCCATGATGACGATGTAGATGGCCATGATGACGGTGTAGATGGCCATGATGACGATGTAGATGGCCATGATGACGGTGTAGATGGCGATGATGACGATGTAGATGGCCATGATGACGATGTAGATGGACATGATGACGATGTAGATGGCCATGATGACGGTGTAGATGGCGATGATGACGGTGTAGATGGCCATGATGACGGTGTAGATGACCATGAAGACGGTGTAGATGACCATGATTACGGTGTAGGTGGCCATGATGATGGTGTAGATGGCCATGATGACGATGTAGATGACCATGATGACGGTGTAGATGGCCATGATGACGATGTAGATGGCCATGATGACGGTGTAGATGGTCATTATGACGATGTAGATGGCCATGATGACAGTGTAGATGGCCATGATGACGGTGTAGATGGCCATGATGACGATGTAGATGGCCATGATGATGGTGTAGATGACCATGATGACGGTGTAGATGGCCATGATGACGATGTAGATGACCATGATGACGATGTAGATGACCATGATGACGATGTAGATGGCCATGATGACGGTGTAGATGGCCATGATGACAGTGTAGATGGCCATGATGACGATGTAGATGACCATGATGACGATCTAGATGGCCATGATGACGATGTAGATGACAATGATGATGGTGTAGATGGCCATGATGACGATGTAGATGACCATGATGACGATGATGATGCCCTTGACGACGATGTAGATGGCCATGATGACGGTGTAGATGGCCATGATGACGATGTAGATGGCCATGATGACGGTGTAGATGACCATGATGACGGTGTAGATGGCCATGATGACGATGTAGATGACCATGATGACGATGTAGATGACCATGATGACGATGTAGATGGCCATGATGACGGTGTAGAGGGCCATGATGACGATGTAGATGGCCGTGATGACGATGTAGATGACCATGATGATGGTGTAGATGGCCATGATGACGGTGTAGATGACCATGATGACAATGTAGATGACCATGATGACGATGTAGATGACCATGATGACGGTGTAGATGACCATGATGACGGTGTAGATGGCCATGATGACGGTGTAGATGGCCATGAAGACGATGTAGATGCCCATGATTACGATGTAGATGACCATGATGACGGTGTAGATGACCATGATGACGGTGTAGATGGCCATGATGACGGTGTAGATGGCCATGAAGACGATGTAGATGCCCATGATTACGATGTAGATGACCATGATGACGATGTAGATGGCCATGATGACGGTGTAGATGACCATGATGACGGTGTAGATGGCCATGATGACGATGTAGATGGCCATGATGACGATGTAGATGGCCATGATGACGGTGTAGATGACCATGATGACGATGTAGATGACCATGATGACGATGTAGATGGCCATGATGACGGTGTAGATGGCCATGATGACGGTGTAGATGGCCATAATGACGGTGTAGATGACCATGATGACGATCTAGATGGCCATGATGACGATGTAGATGACAATGATGACGGTGTAGATGGCCATGATGACGATGTAGATGACCATGATGACGATGTAGATGCCCTTGACGACAATGTAGATGGCCATGATGACGGTGTAGATGGCCATGATGACGATGTAGATGGCCATGATGACGGTGTAGATGACCATGATGACGGTGTAGATGGCCATGATGACGATGTAGATGACCATGATGACGATGTAGATGACCATGATGACGATGTAGATGGCCATGATGACGGTGTAGAGGGCCATGATGACGATGTAGATGGCCGTGATGACGATGTAGATGACCATGATGACGGTGTAGATGGCCATGATGACGGTGTAGATGACCATGATGACGGTGTAGATGGGCATGATGACGGTGTAGATGGACATGCTGACGATCTAGAGGACCATGATGACGATGTAGATGGCCATGATGACGATGTAGATGACCATGATGACAGTTTAGATGACCATGATGACGATGTAGATGACCATGATGACGGTGTAGATGACCATGATGACGGTGTAGATGGCCATGATGACGGTGTAGATGGCCATGAAGACGATGTAGATGCCCATGATTACGATGTAGATGACCATGATGACGATGTAGATGGCCATGATGACGGTGTAGATGACCATGATGACGGTGTAGATGGCCATGACGACGATGTAGATGACCATGATGACGATGTAGATGACCATGATGACGGTGTAGATGCCCATGATGACGATGTAGATGGCCATGATGACGATGTAGATGGCCATGATGACGGTGTAGATGACCATGATGACGATGTAGATGACCATGATGACGGTGTAGATGCCCATGATGACGATGTAGATGCCCATGATGACGGTGTAGATGACCATGATGACGGTGTAGATGACCATGATGACGATGTAGATGGCCATGATGACGGTGTAGATGGCCATGATGACGATGTAGATGACCATGATGACGGTGTAGATGGCCATGATGACGATGTAGATGACCATGATGACGGTGTGGATGACCATGATGACGATGTAGATGGCCATGATGACGGTGTAGATGACCATGATGACGGTGTAGATGACCATGATGACGATGTAGATGGCCATGATGACGATGTAGATGGCCATGATGACGGTGTAGATGACCATGATGACGGTGTAGATGGCCATGATGACGGTGTAGATGACCATGATGACGGTGTAGATGACCATGATGACGGTGTAGATGACCATGATGACGGTGTAGATGGCCATGATGACGATGTAGATGACCATGATGACGGTGTAGATGACCATGATGACGATGTAGATGGCCATGATGACGGTGTAGATGACCATGATGACGGTGTAGATGACCATGATGACGATGTAGATGGCCATGATGACGATGTAGATGGCCATGATGACGGTGTAGATGACCATGATGACGGTGTAGATGGCCATGATGACGGTGTAGATGACCATGATGACGGTGTAGATGACCATGATGACGGTGTAGGTGGCCATGATGACGGTGTAGATGGCCATGATGACGATGTAGATGGCCATGATGACGATGTAGATGGCCGTGATGACGATTTAGATGACCATGATGACGGTGTAGATGGCCATGATGACTGTGTAGATGACCATGATGACGGTGTAGATGGGCATGATGACGGTGTAGATGGCCATGATGACGATGTAGATGGCCATGATGACGGTGTAGATGGCCATGATGACGGTGTAGATGGCCATGATGACGATGTAGATGACAATGATGACGGTGTAGATGGCCATGATGACAATGTAGATGACCATGATGACGATGTAGATGCCCTTGACGACGATGTAGATGGCCATGATGACGGTGTAGATGGCCATGATGACGATGTAGATAGCCATGATGACGGTGTAGATGACCATGATGACGGTGTAGATGGCCATGATGACGATGTAGATGACCATGATGACGATGTAGATGACCATGATGACGATGTAGATGGCCATGATGACGGTGTAGAGGGCCATGATGACGATGTAGATGGCCGTGATGACGATGTAGATGACCATGATGACGGTGTAGATGGCCATGATGACGGTGTAGATGACCATGATGACGGTGTAGATGGGCATGATGACGGTGTAGATGGCCATGCTGACGATGTAGATGGCCATGATGACGATGTAGATGGCCATGATGACGATGTAGATGACCATGATGACAGTGTAGATGACCATGATGACGATGTAGATGACCATGATGACGGTGTAGATGACCATGATGACGGTGTAGATGGCCATGATGACGGTGTAGATGGCCATGAAGACGATGTAGATGCCCATTATGACGATGTAGATGACCATGATGATGATGTAGATGGCCATGATGACGGTGTAGATGACCATGATGACGGTGTAGATGGCCATGACGACGATGTAGATGACCGTGATGACGATGTAGATGACCATGATGACGGTGTAGATGCCCATGATGTCGATGTAGATGACCATGATGACGATGTAGATGGCCATGATGACGATGTAGATGACCATGATGAAGGTGTGGATGACCATGATGACGGTGTAGATGACCATGATGACGGTGTAGATGACCATGATGACGATGTATATGGCCATGATGACGGTGTAGATGACCATGATGACGGTGTAGATGACCATGATGACGATGTAGATGGCCATGATGACGATGTAGATGGCCATGATGACGGTGTAGATGACCATGATGACGGTGTAGATGGCCATGATGACGGTGTAGATGACCATGATGACGGTGTAGATGACCATGATGACGGTGTAGATGGCCATGATGACGATGTAGATGACCATGATGACGGTGTAGATGGCCATGATGACGATGTAGATGACCATGATGACGGTGTGGATGACCATGATGACGGTGTAGATGACCATGATGACGGTGTAGATGGCCATGATTACGGTGTAGATGACCATGATGACGGTGTAGATGACCATGATGACGATGTAGATGGCCATGATGACGGTGTAGATGACCATGATGACGGTGTAGATGACCGTGATGACGATGTAGATGGCCATGATGACGATGTAGATGGCCATGATGACGGTGTAGATGACCATGATGACGGTGTGGATGACCATGATGACGGTGTAGATGGCCATGATGACGGTGTAGGTGGCCATGATGACGGTGTAGATGGCCATGATGACGATGTAGATGACCATGATGACGGTGTAGATGGCCATGTTGACGGTGTAGATGGCCATGATGACGATGTAGATGGCCGTGATGACGTAGTAGATGACCATGATGACGGTGTAGATGGCCATGATGATGGTGTAGATGACCATGATGACGGTGTAGATGGGCATGATGACGATGTAGATGGCCATGATGACGATGTAGATGGCCGTGATGACGATGTAGATGACCATGATGACGGTGTAGATGGCCATGATGACGATGTAGATGGCCATGATGACGATGTAGATGACCATGATGACGGTGTAGATGGCCATGATGATGATGTAGATAGCTATGATGACGGTGTAGATGGTCATTATGACGATGTAGATGGCCATGATGACGGTGTAGATGGCCATGATGACGGTGTAGATGGCCATGATGATGATGTAGATGGCCATGATGACGGTGTAGATGTCCATGATGACGGTGTAGATGGCCATGATGACGATATAGATGGCCATGATGACGGTGTAGATGGCCATGTTGACGGTGTAGATGACCATGATGACGATGTAGATGACCATGATGACGATGGAGATGGCCATGATGACGGTGTAGATGGCCATGATGACGGTGTAGATGGCCATGATGACGATGTAGATGTCCATGATGATGATGTAGATGGCCATGATGATGATGTAGATGACAATGATGACGGTGTAGATGGCCATGATGACGATGTAGATGACCATGATGACGATGTAGATGCCCTTGATGACGATGTAGATGGCCATGATGACGGTGTAGATGGCCATGATGACGATGTAGATGGCCATGATGACGGTGTAGATGACCATGATTACGGTGTAGATGGCCATGATGACGATGTAGATGACCATGATGACGATGTAAATGACCATGATGACGATGTAGATGGCCATGATGACGGTGTAGAGGGCCATGATGACGATGTAGATGGCCGTGATGACGATGTAGATGACCATGATGACGGTTTAGATCGCCATGATGACAGTGTAGATGACCATGATGACGGTGTAGATGGCCATGATGACGATGTAGATGGCCATGATGACGGTGTAGATGGCCATGATGACGGTGTAGATGGCCATGATGACGGTGTAGATGGCCATGATGACGATGTAGATGACCATGATGACAATGTAGATGCCCATGATGACGATGTAGATGGCCATGATGACGGTGTAGATGGCCATGATGACGATGTAGATGGCCGTGATGACGATGTAGATGACCATGATGACGGTGTAGATGGCCATGATGACGATGTAGATGGCCATGATGACGGTGTAGATGGCCATGATGACGGTGTAGATGGCCATGATGACGGTGTAGATGGCCATGATGACGATGTAGATGACCATGATGACAATGTAGATGCCCATGACGACGATGTAGATGGGCATGATGACGGTGTAGATGGCCATGATGACGATGTAGATGGCCGTGATGACGATGTAGATGACCATGATGACGGTGTAGATGGCCATGATGACGATGTAGATGACCATGATGACAATGTAGATGCCCATGATGACGATGTAGATGACCATGATGACGGTGTAGATGGCCATGATGACAGTGTAGATGGCCATGATGACGATGTAGATGGCCATGATGACGGTGTAGATGGCCATGATGACGATGTAGATGGCCATGATGACGGTATAGATGACCATGATGACGGTGTAGATGGCCATGATGATGGTGTAGATGGCCATGATGATGATGTAGATGGCCATGATGACGGTGTAGATGTCCATGATGACGGTGTAGATGGCCATGATGACGATATAGATGGCCATGATGACGGTGTAGATGGCCATGATGACGGTGTAGATGACCATGATGACGATGTAGATGACCATGATGACGATGGAGATGGCCATGATGACGGTGTAGATGGCCATGATGACGGTGTAGATGGCCATGATGACGATGTAGATGACCATGATGATGATGTAGATGGCCATGATGATGATGTAGATGACAATGATGACGGTGTAGATGGCCATGATGACGATGTAGATGACCATGATGACGATGTAGATGCCCTTGATGACGATGTAGATGGCCATGATGACGGTGTAGATGGCCATGATGACGATGTAGATGGCCATGATGACGATGTAGATGACCATGATGACGATGTAGATGCCCTTGATGACGGTGTAGATGGCCATGATGACGGTGTAGATGGCCATGATGACGATGTAGATGACCATGATGACGATGTAAATGACCATGATGACGATGTAGATGGCCATGATGACGGTGTAGAGGGCCATGATGACGATGTAGATGGCCGTGATGACGATGTAGATGACCATGATGACGGTTTAGATCGCCATGATGACAGTGTAGATGACCATGATGACGGTGTAGATGGGCATGATGACGGTGTAGATGGCCATGATGACGATGTAGATGGCCATGATGACGGTGTAGATGGCCATGATGACGGTGTAGATGGCCATGATGACGGTGTAGATGGCCATGATGACGATGTAGATGACCATGATGACAATGTAGATGCCCATGATGACGATGTAGATGGCCATGATGACGGTGTAGATGGCCATGATGACGATGTAGATGGCCGTGATGACGATGTAGATGACCATGATGACGGTGTAGATGGCCATGATGACGATGTAGATGGCCATGATGACGGTGTAGATGGCCATGATGACGGTGTAGATGGCCATGATGACGGTGTAGATGGCCATGATGACGATGTAGATGACCATGATGACAATGTAGATGCCCATGACGACGATGTAGATGGGCATGATGACGGTGTAGATGGCCATGATGACGATGTAGATGGCCGTGATGACGATGTAGATGACCATGATGACGGTGTAGATGGCCATGATGACGATGTAGATGACCATGATGACAATGTAGATGCCCATGATGACGATGTAGATGACCATGATGACGGTGTAGATGGCCATGATGACAGTGTAGATGGCCATGATGACGATGTAGATGGCCATGATGACGGTGTAGATGGCCATGATGACGATGTAGATGGCCATGATGACGGTATAGATGACCATGATGACGGTGTAGATGGCCATGATGATGGTGTAGATGGCCATGATGATGATGTAGATGGCCATGATGACGGTGTAGATGTCCATGATGACGGTGTAGATGGCCATGATGACGATATAGATGGCCATGATGACGGTGTAGATGGCCATGATGACGGTGTAGATGACCATGATGACGATGTAGATGACCATGATGACGATGGAGATGGCCATGATGACGGTGTAGATGGCCATGATGACGGTGTAGATGGCCATGATGACGATGTAGATGACCATGATGATGATGTAGATGGCCATGATGATGATGTAGATGACAATGATGACGGTGTAGATGGCCATGATGACGATGTAGATGACCATGATGACGATGTAGATGCCCTTGATGACGATGTAGATGGCCATGATGACGGTGTAGATGGCCATGATGACGATGTAGATGGCCATGATGACGATGTAGATGACCATGATGACGATGTAGATGCCCTTGATGACGGTGTAGATGGCCATGATGACGGTGTAGATGGCCATGATGACGATGTAGATGACCATGATGACGATGTAAATGACCATGATGACGATGTAGATGGCCATGATGACGGTGTAGAGGGCCATGATGACGATGTAGATGGCCGTGATGACGATGTAGATGACCATGATGACGGTTTAGATCGCCATGATGACAGTGTAGATGACCATGATGACGGTGTAGATGGGCATGATGACGGTGTAGATGACCATGATGACGGTGTAGATGACCATGATGACGGTGTAGGTGGCCATGATGACGGTGTAGATGGCCATGATGACGATGTAGATGACCATGATGACGGTGTAGATGGCCATGTTGACGGTGTAGATGGCCATGATGACGATGTAGATGGCCGTGATGACGTAGTAGATGACCATGATGACGGTGTAGATGGCCATGATGATGGTGTCGATGACCATGATGATGGTGTAGATGGGCATGATGACGATGTAGATGGCCATGATGACGATGTAGATGGCCGTGATGACGATGTAGATGACCATGATGACGGTGTAGATGGCCATGATGACGATGTAGATGGCCATGATGACGATGTAGATGACCATAATGACGGTGTAGATGGCCATGATGATGATGTAGATAGCTATGATGACGGTGTAGATGGTCATTATGACGATGTAGATGGCCATGATGACGGTGTAGATGGCCATGATGACGGTGTAGATGGCCATGATGATGATGTAGATGGCCATGATGACGGTGTAGATGTCCATGATGACGGTGTAGATGGCCATGATGACGATATAGATGGCCATGATGACGGTGTAGATGGCCATGATGACGGTGTAGATGACCATGATGACGATGTAGATGACCATGATGACGATGGAGATGGCCATGATGACGGTGTAGATGGCCATGATGACGGTGTAGATGGCCATGATGACGATGTAGATGACCATGATGATGATGTAGATGGCCATGATGATGATGTAGATGACAATGATGACGGTGTAGATGGCCTTGATGACGATGTAGATGACCATGATGACGATGTAGATGCCCTTGATGACGATGTAGATGGCCATGATGACGGTGTAGATGGCCATGATGACGATGTAGATGGCCATGATGACGGTGTAGATGACCATGATTACGGTGTAGATGGCCATGATGACGATGTAGATGACCATGATGACGATGTAAATGACCATGATGACGATGTAGATGGCCATGATGACGGTGTAGAGGGCCATGATGACGATGTAGCTGGCCGTGATGACGATGTAGATGACCATGATGACGGTTTAGATCGCCATGATGACGGTGTAGATGACCATGATGACGGTGTAGATGACCATGATGACGGTGTAGATGGCCATGATGACGATGTAGATGACCATGATGACGGTGTAGATGGGCATGATGACGGTGTAGAGGGCCATGATGACGATGTAGATTGCCATGATGACGATGTAGATGACCATGATGACGGTGTAGATGGCCATGATGACGATGTAGATGACCATGATGACGGTGTAGATGGGCATGATGACGGTGTAGATGGCCATGATGACGATGTAGATTGCCATGATGACGATGTAGATGACCATGATGACGATGGAGATGGCCATGATGACGGTGTAGATGGTCATTATGACGATGTAGATGGCCATGATGACGGTGTAGATGGCCATGATGACGGTGTAGATGGCCATGATGATGATGTAGATGGCCATGATGACGGTGTAGATGTCCATGATGACGGTGTAGATGGCCATGATGACGATATAGATGGCCATGATGACGGTGTAGATGGCCATGTTGACGGTGTAGATGACCATGATGACGATGTAGATGACCATGATGACGATGTAGATGGCCATGATGACGGTGTAGATGGCCATGATGACGGTGTAGATGGCCATGATGACGATGTAGATGTCCATGATGATGATGTAGATGGCCATGATGATGATGTAGATGACAATGATGACGGTGTAGATGGCCATGATGACGATGTAGATGACCATGATGACGATGTAGATGCCCTTGATGACGATGTAGATGGCCATGATGACGGTGTAGATGGCCATGATGACGATGTAGATGGCCATGATGACGGTGTAGATGACCATGATTACGGTGTAGATGGCCATGATGACGATGTAGATGACCATGATGACGATGTAAATGACCATGATGACGATGTAGATGGCCATGATGACGGTGTAGAGGGCCATGATGACGATGTAGATGGCCGTGATGACGATGTAGATGACCATGATGACGGTTTAGATCGCCATGATGACAGTGTAGATGACCATGATGACGGTGTAGATGGCCATGATGACGATGTAGATGGCCATGATGACGGTGTAGATGGCCATGATGACGGTGTAGATGGCCATGATGACGGTGTAGATGGCCATGATGACGATGTAGATGACCATGATGACAATGTAGATGCCCATGATGACGATGTAGATGGCCATGATGACGGTGTAGATGGCCATGATGACGATGTAGATGGCCGTGATGACGATGTAGATGACCATGATGACGGTGTAGATGGCCATGATGACGATGTAGATGGCCATGATGACGGTGTAGATGGCCATGATGACGGTGTAGATGGCCATGATGACGGTGTAGATGGCCATGATGACGATGTAGATGACCATGATGACAATGTAGATGCCCATGACGACGATGTAGATGGGCATGATGACGGTGTAGATGGCCATGATGACGATGTAGATGGCCGTGATGACGATGTAGATGACCATGATGACGGTGTAGATGGCCATGATGACGATGTAGATGACCATGATGACAATGTAGATGCCCATGATGACGATGTAGATGACCATGATGACGGTGTAGATGGCCATGATGACAGTGTAGATGGCCATGATGACGATGTAGATGGCCATGATGACGGTGTAGATGGCCATGATGACGATGTAGATGGCCATGATGACGGTATAGATGACCATGATGACGGTGTAGATGGCCATGATGATGGTGTAGATGGCCATGATGATGATGTAGATGGCCATGATGACGGTGTAGATGTCCATGATGACGGTGTAGATGGCCATGATGACGATATAGATGGCCATGATGACGGTGTAGATGGCCATGATGACGGTGTAGATGACCATGATGACGATGTAGATGACCATGATGACGATGGAGATGGCCATGATGACGGTGTAGATGGCCATGATGACGGTGTAGATGGCCATGATGACGATGTAGATGACCATGATGATGATGTAGATGGCCATGATGATGATGTAGATGACAATGATGACGGTGTAGATGGCCATGATGACGATGTAGATGACCATGATGACGATGTAGATGCCCTTGATGACGATGTAGATGGCCATGATGACGGTGTAGATGGCCATGATGACGATGTAGATGGCCATGATGACGATGTAGATGACCATGATGACGATGTAGATGCCCTTGATGACGGTGTAGATGGCCATGATGACGGTGTAGATGGCCATGATGACGATGTAGATGACCATGATGACGATGTAAATGACCATGATGACGATGTAGATGGCCATGATGACGGTGTAGAGGGCCATGATGACGATGTAGATGGCCGTGATGACGATGTAGATGACCATGATGACGGTTTAGATCGCCATGATGACAGTGTAGATGACCATGATGACGGTGTAGATGGGCATGATGACGGTGTAGATGGCCATGATGACGATGTAGATGGCCATGATGACGGTGTAGATGGCCATGATGACGGTGTAGATGGCCATGATGACGGTGTAGATGGCCATGATGACGATGTAGATGACCATGATGACAATGTAGATGCCCATGATGACGATGTAGATGGCCATGATGACGGTGTAGATGGCCATGATGACGATGTAGATGGCCGTGATGACGATGTAGATGACCATGATGACGGTGTAGATGGCCATGATGACGATGTAGATGGCCATGATGACGGTGTAGATGGCCATGATGACGGTGTAGATGGCCATGATGACGGTGTAGATGGCCATGATGACGATGTAGATGACCATGATGACAATGTAGATGCCCATGACGACGATGTAGATGGGCATGATGACGGTGTAGATGGCCATGATGACGATGTAGATGGCCGTGATGACGATGTAGATGACCATGATGACGGTGTAGATGGCCATGATGACGATGTAGATGACCATGATGACAATGTAGATGCCCATGATGACGATGTAGATGACCATGATGACGGTGTAGATGGCCATGATGACAGTGTAGATGGCCATGATGACGATGTAGATGGCCATGATGACGGTGTAGATGGCCATGATGACGATGTAGATGGCCATGATGACGGTATAGATGACCATGATGACGGTGTAGATGGCCATGATGATGGTGTAGATGGCCATGATGATGATGTAGATGGCCATGATGACGGTGTAGATGTCCATGATGACGGTGTAGATGGCCATGATGACGATATAGATGGCCATGATGACGGTGTAGATGGCCATGATGACGGTGTAGATGACCATGATGACGATGTAGATGACCATGATGACGATGGAGATGGCCATGATGACGGTGTAGATGGCCATGATGACGGTGTAGATGGCCATGATGACGATGTAGATGACCATGATGATGATGTAGATGGCCATGATGATGATGTAGATGACAATGATGACGGTGTAGATGGCCATGATGACGATGTAGATGACCATGATGACGATGTAGATGCCCTTGATGACGATGTAGATGGCCATGATGACGGTGTAGATGGCCATGATGACGATGTAGATGGCCATGATGACGATGTAGATGACCATGATGACGATGTAGATGCCCTTGATGACGGTGTAGATGGCCATGATGACGGTGTAGATGGCCATGATGACGATGTAGATGACCATGATGACGATGTAAATGACCATGATGACGATGTAGATGGCCATGATGACGGTGTAGAGGGCCATGATGACGATGTAGATGGCCGTGATGACGATGTAGATGACCATGATGACGGTTTAGATCGCCATGATGACAGTGTAGATGACCATGATGACGGTGTAGATGGGCATGATGACGGTGTAGATGACCATGATGACGGTGTAGATGACCATGATGACGGTGTAGGTGGCCATGATGACGGTGTAGATGGCCATGATGACGATGTAGATGACCATGATGACGGTGTAGATGGCCATGTTGACGGTGTAGATGGCCATGATGACGATGTAGATGGCCGTGATGACGTAGTAGATGACCATGATGACGGTGTAGATGGCCATGATGATGGTGTCGATGACCATGATGATGGTGTAGATGGGCATGATGACGATGTAGATGGCCATGATGACGATGTAGATGGCCGTGATGACGATGTAGATGACCATGATGACGGTGTAGATGGCCATGATGACGATGTAGATGGCCATGATGACGATGTAGATGACCATAATGACGGTGTAGATGGCCATGATGATGATGTAGATAGCTATGATGACGGTGTAGATGGTCATTATGACGATGTAGATGGCCATGATGACGGTGTAGATGGCCATGATGACGGTGTAGATGGCCATGATGATGATGTAGATGGCCATGATGACGGTGTAGATGTCCATGATGACGGTGTAGATGGCCATGATGACGATATAGATGGCCATGATGACGGTGTAGATGGCCATGATGACGGTGTAGATGACCATGATGACGATGTAGATGACCATGATGACGATGGAGATGGCCATGATGACGGTTGTAGATGGCCATGATGACGGTGTAGATGGCCATGATGACGATGTAGATGACCATGATGATGATGTAGATGGCCATGATGATGATGTAGATGACAATGATGACGGTGTAGATGGCCTTGATGACGATGTAGATGACCATGATGACGATGTAGATGCCCTTGATGACGATGTAGATGGCCATGATGACGGTGTAGATGGCCATGATGACGATGTAGATGGCCATGATGACGGTGTAGATGACCATGATTACGGTGTAGATGGCCATGATGACGATGTAGATGACCATGATGACGATGTAAATGACCATGATGACGATGTAGATGGCCATGATGACGGTGTAGATGGCCATGATGACGATGTAGATGGCCGTGATGACGATGTAGATGACCATGATGACGGTTTAGATCGCCATGATGACGGTGTAGATGACCATGATGACGGTGTAGATGACCATGATGACGGTGTAGATGGCCATGATGACGATGTAGATGACCATGATGACGGTGTAGATGGGCATGATGACGGTGTAGATGGCCATGATGACGATGTAGATTGCCATGATGACGATGTAGATGACCATGATGACGGTGTAGATGGCCATGATGACGATGTAGATGACCATGATGACGATGTAGATGACCATGATGAAGATGTAGATGGCCATGATGACGGTGTAGATGACCATGATGACGGTGTAGATGGCCATGATGACGATGTAGATGGCCATGATGATGGTGTAGATGGCCATGATGACGGTGTAGATGGCCATGATGACGATGTAGATGGCCATGATGACGGTGTAGATGGCCATGATGACGGTGTAGATGGCCATGATGACGATGTAGATGACCATGATGACAATGTAGATGCCCATGATGACGATGTAGATGGCCATGATGATGGTGTAGATGGCCATGATGACGATGTAGATGGCCGTGATGACGATGTAGATGACCATGATGACGGTGTAGATGGCCATGATGACGATGTAGATGGCCATGATGACGGTGTAGATGGCCATGATGACGGTGTAGATGGCCATGATGACGATGTAGATGACCATGATGACAATGTAGATGCCCATGACGACGATGTAGATGGGCATGATGACGGTGTAGATGGCCATGATGACGATGTAGATGGCCGTGATGACGATGTAGATGACCATGATGACGGTGTAGATGGCCATGATGACGATGTAGATGACCATGATGACAATGTAGATGCCCATGATGACGATGTAGATGACCATGATGACGGTGTAGATGGCCATGATGACAGTGTAGATGGCCATGATGACGATGTAGATGGCCATGATGACGGTGTAGATGGCCATGATGACGATGTAGATGGCCATGATGACGGTATAGATGACCATGATGACGGTGTAGATGGCCATGATGACGATGTAGATGACCATGATGACGATATAGATGCCCATGATGACGATGTAGATGGCCATGATGACGGTGTAGATGTCCATGATGACGATGTAGATGGTCGTGATGACGATGTAGATGACCATGATGACGGTGTAGATCACCATGATGACGGTGTAGATGGCCATGATGACGGTGTAGATGACCATGATGACGGTGTAGATGACCATGATGACGATGTAGATGGCCATGATGACGTTGTATATGGCCATGATGACGATGTAGATGGCCACGATGACGATGTAGATGACCTTGATGACGATGTAGATGACCTTGATGACGATGTAGATGGACATAATGACGGTGTAGATGGCCATGATGACGATGTAGATGGCCATGATGACGGTGTAGATGACCATGATGACGATGTAGATGGCCATGATGACGATGTAGATGACCATGATGATGGTGTAGGTGACTATGATGACGATGTAGATGACCATGTTGACGGTGTAGATGGCCATGATGACGGTGTAGATGACCATGATGACGATGTAGATGGCCATGATGACGGTGTAGATGGCCATGATGACGATGTAGATGGCCATGATGACGGTGTAGATGGCCATGATGACGATGTAGATCGTCATGATGACGATGATGACCGTGATAACGATGATGATGATTATGACGATGTTCCTCTAGCATTTGAAAAGCAAAGGACTGAGTTTGGTAACTCGAATGAAATCGATAAGCAGACGATACCCCTCCTCCTTCCCGTATATTTTTCTCCACATAAAATATTTAAAAAATTACACATCCCATCAGCCACATAGCCCTTCTTACTGTGCCATAATTTCAGCAGCACTGTGGTTCGATACAAGCAAAAGTCTGGTCATGTCTTGACATTCAGCGTCTCATCAGCAGCAGTCAAACTTGCTTGGACCAATGGTGGTGAACTGCCACTTGTTCATCGGCAAGGACCCCTCTGTTCGATACGTGTCCTAGTTGGAGTCAAAACTCAATCGTAATTCACAAAACAATCATTCACATCGTTGCGTAGAATCTAAATAAAATAAACAAGCAGACAATTCCGTCTCCTCGCGCTTGTTGAGTTTGGCACCCTGGATCCCAATTGTCGCTCCTAAAAAAGTGGGCTG
Organism: Lethenteron reissneri; assembly: GCF_015708825.2. Classification (NCBI taxonomy): domain Eukaryota; kingdom Metazoa; phylum Chordata; class Hyperoartia; order Petromyzontiformes; family Petromyzontidae; genus Lethenteron; species Lethenteron reissneri. The sequence continues at coordinate 12,222,493 of NC_083817.1, forward strand.
AGAGTGAGCCTCTGGTAGAGACACAAAGACCTCACACCGATATCTACAGACTCGTATAGAGACCCACAGACTCACATAGAGACAGACCCATTGACTTACATAGAGACCCATAGACTGACATGGAGGTCCATGGACTCACAGTCACCTGTATATTCGCATAGAGATCACAGAAAACCCACGTGTGCGAGGGGGGAAGACTCTATCCCAATGAAATGGAACATATGGAGTCCACACGTACTTTACTGCCTTCTCCTCTAAAGTGAGGGTATGGCATCTCCTCGATGTGCACGGGAAGGGAGTTTAGCAACTTTTTTGTGCTCCACCAACCCTCACTGCCTCCACAGTCCTGGACTGCACGGCTTGGGAATGAACGGAGTGTGCGGCTTGTGTGAGAGTCGGGATCTCTCCTTTTGTTCCCCCCCATCACAATGCGACCACCGTTCGGAATGTAACCACAGAGCGTGAGGGCCATCCCTCGCCAACAGTGCCGCGTTCTCGACCAAGACGAGAGGGAAGCGCGGTGGAGGAACTGGCAGCGTTTGCGATTATTAACCAGGCAGGGGGAACATCTTTGAGTCTGCTTCGTCCGTAGGGGATCAAACATTCACGGGAAAAGTGGCTTGTCTGTCGATCCGTTCCACGCAATGAGGAGGGATCTAGCATCAGTTTTAGGCACATTGTTGTTGTTGCTGAAGAAAAAAACTAGGAAGTAAATTGTCCACAATGCGACGTTGATTTAAATGTGGGAATCAGGAAGGCTACGCCCAACCGCAGCCCGGCCCAGCCAGGGATGAGGCCGGGAGAGGAGCCAGTTGGGCCTGGCACCAGGACCCTCGGAGTCGCTGTGTCTCCCACCTCCTCCTCCTCCACCCCTCCCTCCTTACCCTCCAAACCCCGGCACGGTCCCTGTCTGCTATGGCAGCCGCGCGTCATCTTTGGCCCAGAGATGTTTTTAATCGTCTACACAAGCCGCGTGAATCCCACCACTTGGCCTGTTTTCAGTGTGTGCGTGTGTGGGGGGAGCGGTAGCGCAGTGGTTAGCACGCTGCGCAAGCAACACGGCAATTTAAATTCCCGCTCGTGACCAATAAGAGTGAAAGCGAATATTTAAACTGGCCCTGGGATTCCCCTAGGTTAACTCAGCCTCAAATTAGTACCTGGTGAAATGTGCAAACAGCACTGGGGAGACACAAGTGTCCGGGCGTGGTGTTGGTCACCCACCTCCTCGTGTGCCGTGCCGACCTTCATAGATGCTCGCTAACAGCACTTGCCCCAACAGTCTGTTAACGCTATACGGGTGGTTTTTGCCTTGGCAGCGGTAACATTCGTGCCTCACAGCGTGAATTATCTGGCTTTGATTCCAGGCTGTGGCACACTTCTGTGTGGAGTTGCTAAGTTCTCTCCCTGTTGTGCACGGACTTTCTCTTGGTCCTCCCGTTAGAATCCTTCCTTTGTTAATAACACACACAAAGGTAATAATCTTGGACCAAACATTTCAGTGTACAAGTAACTGCGTTGCGTGGCGTATAAACTCCAAACAGGAAGGCCGCCCTAGTCAGGAATCAAACCCAGGCCCTCCTTGTTGTGAGCGTAACGACTGGCCATGCAAGTAACTCATATTATTAATATGATATCAATTTATTCTCATTTTTTCTTCGCCTTGTCCATTGACTTAGTGGCTGTGCCCCTCTGCCCCCTCCCGTCGCAGGCTCGTTTGACACCACGACCCCCGTGAGCGAGGTGGTGCAGGGCAAGGTGACGCTGCATATCGCGAACGCCACCCCGGCACACGCCGGCGTCTACTGCGCGCGCTACGTCAGCAACAGCTGGCTCCTGGGCGCCTGCACTCGCCTCATCGTGCGCCGTGAGTCCGGCGAACTCCGTTCCGAGCCACGTGATGAGAACGAGAGCGAGAGATCGTAAAAAAAAGAGAGGAAGAGAGAGAGAGAGAGGAAGAGAGAGAGAGAGGAAGAGAGAGAGGGACGCCCGGTCACGTCGCGCGGTCGCTCGTGTCACCCAGAGCCAGCGCGTGTGTGCGTGTGCGTGGGGAGCGGTAGTAGATGGGTGCCACGGTGTTGAAATGTCATCTCCCTCGCCTGGTATGCAGGTGGTTGTGGGTTGCAAAGCTATGGAAGAAAAAAAACCCGACATGATGAATGAAGCAAAGTGTCGACTAAACCGAGCATCTTCTTGTTTCCTCTGATCGTAAAAAAAAGCGAGCTGTATATTTGGAGTTTGCGTGTCTCTCTCCCTGTGGTCGCGTGGATTTTTCTCAGGGTCCTCTGGTTTTTTCCTCCACATTTAGAAACAACATCACGTGTTTAGACTATTTGGCTGTTTTACATTTCCGCACGTTGAGCTATATGATTTGTGACAAGGTCACTTCTGAAAAAGTGCTACATAGCTCAGTGGGCCTTACCTGATTAAATAAAATAAAAATAGTTTTGGTAGTGGTTAGCATGCGGTGCTACAAAGTACAAACCCGGCGAACCGAGTTCGATTCTCCCTCATGGCCAACACCAGTGACGATTATCTGAATCGGTCCTGGGCCTACCCTTGGTCGACTCAGCATCAAATGAGTACCTGGTGTAGTGTGTGAACATCGCCACTAGGGAGACAAAGGCGGCCGGGTGTGGTGTTGGCCACCCACCCCCTCGTGTGCCGTGCCGGTCTTAATCGGTGCTCGCGGAGAGCACTTTCCCCAGTTGTTTAAGGCTATACGGGGGACCTTTGTGTTTGTCTGTGCTCCTCGTAATTCCTCAACAGATGGCACATCAGGAAAAGCGCCAGGCAGAGATTGTCTCCCAAGCGAACTGCTGAGGGAAGGTGGCGTTTGTGTGTAGACTGCCAAATGTGACATAATCACAACTGTCTGGACTACAGACAGGATTGGAAGGATGCCCGAGTGGTCCCCCTCTTCAAGAAATGGGACCGTACTTGATTGTAACAACTACCGGGGCATCTCCCTCCTCAGTTTGCCGTGAAGAGTCCTGGCAAGGGTTATTTACCGTTGCCTTGCCAGCATGCTGAGGACAGACTTGCGGAGCCCCAATGTGGTTTCAAGCTGGGGCGTTTCTGCACGGGCGCCATATTCTCTGTCCATCTGCTACAGCAGAGGTGTAGGGAATTTCAACAGGACCTACATCACTGCTTTATTGACCTTCGTCAAGGCTCGTGATACCATCAATAGGCAAGGGCTCTGGGTTATTTGTCATGCTCTCGGGGTCCCTGAGCCTCTTTACATCACACTATGTAACACTATTTTTGTTCCTGGGTAGTGTTATTTTCTAACGGCTTGTGCCTCAAAAGTATATAAAATGCCTATTATTCCCCACAAATTTTGCTTTTGTGACCAGGACTTTACGTGAAGGAATGACACAAATGCACACGTTTTCTCATTGAAAATAGGTCAATTTCAAAATATCACTGTCCTAGTCACAAAAGCAAAGTTTGTGGGAAATAGCTATTTTCTGTACTTTTGAGGCATAAGTAATTGGAAAACAACACTTACTAGCCAGGAACACATTTTTGTTGTTGTTACACAGCGTAATCATTAAGAGCCTTGGTGATGATGGGCAGGCCCGGCTGAAGCTGCGTTGCTTCAACTCGAAGGCGTTGAGCCGGCACCGACCTCGACCCTGGAGGTCACGTGGGGCAGATGCGACGGCCTCTGTCGCCATGGCAACAGCACTCGCAAGCCGCCCCGATGATTTCCCGATGATGAGCTGATGACAATGACCTGAAGATGATGATGACCTGATGATGATGACCCGATGATGATGACCTGATGACGATGACCTGATGATGATGATGACTCCATCATCCCTGCAGGGTGTCCCGCGGACCTGTGGGGACTGGACTGCGCGCGGCAGTGCCCGGCGTGCCTCCATGGCGGCGTGTGCCACGAGGACAGCGGCACCTGCGTGTGCCCACCAGGCTTCATGGGCCCCGTGTGCGAGACCGGTAATGGGCGTGAAGTCAGCGCGGGGGCCGGGGGAACGAGTGGTGGGGAGGGGGGGCAGGGGGGGGAGTTTGGCGTCACCTCTCGACCGATGCATCGACACCGGTGCGATGATGATGATCATGAATTTATGTTTGTAAATGAACCAGCAGTAGTCGTCATACGATTTGAAAAATATAGCAATTTATTCAACCGCCAATAACAAAAACCCAATACTGCTTGGCCTTAAAATGAAACATGACAGGTGATGTTTTGGGCAATGTCCCTTCTCAAGGACCTGTCTCGGAAACGTTTCCAAAAAATGATGAGAACCCCTGGCTTAGGATAATTCGTTTCAAACAATGCCCACGTTTGGCATATTGCCATTACGTACTTTCACTTAGTGTATTTTCTAACACATGCCATCGGTCACTCGGCCTTTAAGAAGTGTATTTCAGAGCACTTATTGAACATAAGTGTTGAACCAATCTTGCTGAAATGATGCATTCACAGAAGGCCATGCGGCTTATGGAACGTGTGAACATACATTTAAAATATATATCTTTTACGTAGGGATAGACGGGCATAGTTTGTGATGATTTATGTTACGAATTAACTGTGTTTACATAGAATTGTCAATCAACGCACGCCCTGCCAGCGGCGACTGCGCGCGCCTGTTCGGAGCGGTGGCGCACTGACGACGCGACTTCGATTCCCGCTCACCACCAATAAAAGTGGCCATCGTTTGAACCGCCTATGAGCCCTCCCCTATGTTGACTCGGCCTCAAATGAGATATCTGGGTGCTGTGTGTAAACATCAGCACTGGCAAAGGCGGCCCACTCAGGTGCGCCATGTCGGCCTTCGTAGGTGCCGCTTGCAAACAGAACTTGCCCCAACGGTCTGTTCAAGGCAATACACGGGCGATCTTTGTCTTTGCAGGATGCGGGGACAATGCGTTTGGGAGCAAGTGCTCCGAGCGTTGCAAGGACGGCGGCTGCAACTTCTACACGTTCTGCCTCCCGGACCCCTACGGCTGCTCCTGCGCGACCGGGTGGCACGGCCCAGACTGTGACAAGCGTGAGCACCCAGACGCCCCGCTCGCCCCGTGCTGTGTGCTCCATCCTATATGCTGTGTGCTACTTGCTGTGTGCTCCATGTTGTGTGCTCCATGCTCTATGCTGTGTGCTCTATGTTGTGTGTTTCATGCTCTATGTTGTGTGCTCCCTATTCTATGCTGTGTGCTCCATGTTGTGTGTTTCATGCTCTATGTTGTGTGCTCCCTATTCTATGCTGTGCTCTATGCTGTGTGCTCCATGTTGTGTGCTCCATGCTCTATGTTGTGTGTTTTATGCTCTATGTTGTGTGCTCCCTACTCTATGCTGTGCTCTGCTCTATGCTGTGTGTTCCATGTTGTGTGCTCTATGCTGTGTGCTCTATGTTGTGTGCTCCATGTTGTGTGCTCCCTATTCTATGTTGTGTGCTCCATGTTGTGTGTTTCATGCTCTATGTTGTGTGCTCCATGTTGTGTGCTCCCTATTCTATGCTGTGCTCTATGCTGTGTGCTCCATGTTGTGCTCCATGCTCTATGTTGTGTGTTTCATGCTCTATGTTGTGTGCTCCCTACTCTATGCTGTGCTCTATGCTGTGTGCTCCATGTTGTGTGCTCCATGCTCTATGTTGTGTGTTTCATGCTCTATGTTGTGCTCCATGTTGTGTGCTCCATGCTCTATGTTGTGTGCTCCATGTTGTGTTTCATGCTCTATGTTGTATGCTCCATGTTGTGTGTTTCATGCTCTATGCTGTGTGCTCTATGCTGTGTGCTCCATGTTGTGTGCTCCATGCTCTATGCTGTGTGCTCTATGTTGTGTGCTCTATGTTGTGTGCTCCATGCTCTATGTTGTGTGCTCCATGTTGTGTGCTCCATGCTCTATGTTGTCTGCTCCATGCTTTGTGCTCCATGCTCTATGTTGTGTGCTCCATGCTCTATGCTGTGTGCTCCATGCTCTATGTTGCGTGCTCCATGTTGTGTGTTTCATGCTCTATGTTGAGTGCTCTATGTTGTGTGTTTCATGCTCTATGTTGCGTGCTCTATGTTGTGTGTTTCATGCTCTATGCTGTGTGCTCTATGTTGTGTGGTTCATGCTCTATGTTGTGTGCTCTATGTTGTGTGAGCCCTGCTCCATGCTGTGCTCCCTGCTCTGTGCTGTGTGTTCTCTGCTCCCTGCTCTATGCTGTGTGCTCTATGTTGTGTTTCATGCTCTATGTTGTGTGCTCCCTGTTCTATGCTGTGCTCTGCTCTATGCTGTGTGCTCTATGTTGTGTGCTCCATGTTGTGTGCTCCATGTTGTGTACTCCCTGCTCTATGTTGTGCTTCATGTTGTGTACTCCATGCACTGTGCACCAGCATGGTGCAGCGGTAGTTATCTGCTCCTTGTTGCAGAGGTATATGTGGTTCGATCTGGCATGCCGCCCTGGTTAATACTGCGGTGTGTACAGTATTAACTATAGGAGTACTATGCGCCAGAGTATTTTTACTCACCATGGACGAGACGTATTGTTATTATTATGATTCCGCTTGTTTACCCAGGAAAGCCTCGCTGAGTCTCAAGACTCTTTGTCAGGAGGGTCCTGCCTCGGTTTGCAATGCGTGTTTCCCAACCGAGTGATTTGCGGTGGACATTTTATTCAAATTTGGAGTGTGACGCCGGCACGTGACGGCTTCCTCTTCGAATGACGTCGCGGGATCTCGATGAACGTCCGCCGCGAGCGAAGCAGGCGGTGCCGAGCGTTTCCCGGTCGATGCCGCACCGCCGCAGGGCCAGTGAGGACGGCCTGCCGGATTTGTGTGTTCGGGAGCGTGCGTGTGGGTCGTGCGTGTTGGTGCGTGCGTGTTGTTGTCGTTGTTGTGGGGAGCGGTTGGTGCGCTGCGCTACGAACCCGGCGACCCGAGTTCGATTCCCGCTCACGGCCAACACCAGTGACGATTATCAGAACCGGTCCCATGCCTCCCCTAGGTCGACTCCGCCTCAAACGAGTACCTGGTGCGGTGTGTAAACATCGCCACTGAGGAGACAAAGGCGGCCGGGCGTCATACTGGCCACCCACCCACCCACTCGCGTGCTGTGCCGGCCTTTATTGGTGCTACTCGCTAACAGCACTTGCCCCAGCAGCCTGTTAAGGTTGCACTTGTGTGTGTGTGTGGTGCTCAGCGTGCGGCGCAGGGGATTACGGGCCAAACTGCCGCTTCAAGTGCGAGTGTGAACGCGGGGCGCCCTGCGACCCCTTCCGAGGCTGCGTCTGCCCCGAGGGCTGGAAGGGCGCGCGGTGCGAGCAGGAGGGTGAGATTGCACGCAACGATACGCAACCGTCGTGCGCAACCATTGCAATCAGCGCACGTAACAATTTAATCTTACTCCTGCATGAATGGATTTTCAACATCACTTTCGTTCCAGGAGATATACTTTGTTTCGTATTGACTTATGTTCGTGTACTGTGTTCCGTGTAACACTGTTGCTTTTGCCCCGATTTCTATTTTATTCATTGCCACACTTAGTTTTTTACGCCCGATCCCTGGCCCCCCACGCAGCCCTGACCCCCCCCTGCATACTGGAGCCGCTCGACGACCTGGAGATTAATGCTCGCACGCGGCTGCAGCTCAACTGCTCCGCCACAGGGTTCCCCACGCCGCGGCGCGACAACATCGAGCTGTTCCGGCCCGACGGCTCCAAGCTCAGCGTGAGCGCCGCACCGCACTGTGGAAAACTGCACCACGCCAGACCGCACCACAACGCACGTGTGACCCCATGCAACCCCGTGTTCTCCTGTGTGACCCCACGCGACCCCGCATGACCACGTGTTCTCCCGTGTGACCCTGCGTTCTCACATGTGACCCCGTGTGACCCCGCGTGAACCCACGTGACCCCACGTGATTTCGGCATCGTGCCCTGTGCTCCAGCCTGCATCATCCAGCACGGAGAGGAATGTCACCACCTCGACGTTCAAGCTGGCCGAGGCCAAGGTGACGGACGATGGGGAGTGGAGGTGCCGCGTGGAGACGCCTGCAGGCCGCGACGAGAAGTCTTTCCGCGTCGCCTTCAAAGGTCTCGTGGACATTCGCGCTCTCAATCTTCCTCCTCCGCCTCGTCCCACCCACGCCATGCACACTGCGCTGTCGGCATCACGCGACGGAGAATCGTCTCTCGGTGTCTTTCGCGGCACGGTGCGGCGCGCCTAGAGAACGGCTCGCGGGAAGCAGACACCGCAGAACCGCTCCCCACCGCATCTTTTATCCCTAAACTCGAAACGTGTTACGCTCTTATCTGTGACAAGTTTGATAACAGTGCTGTTGGTTACTGGCCGCTCGATGTTTTGGGCCTTTGTTCCCTGTGCTCATCGAACTGGAAAGAAACAAATTCACCTCTCATCTGCACTGGGGGGACGACGACGACGACACACGCACATTCGCCCCCATGCACGCCGCAGAGAAATGCTCGTTGCGTGGCAGTCGAGCCTATATCTCAAATTCTTGGTCGTGTAAACACCTCAATATATAGAGGACCGCAGAGCTCGGACGATTGTTGGTGGCGCTGGCTCATGGTGTGGCTGCGGCTGCCTCCCTCGTGTCTGTGGTTCCCTCTCGCGCCTCCCAAGTCGTTCTCTCTCTACGGGAGCGATGAGTGAACACTGTGCCTACACGGTTGTGGTGCGTTACAAGTTGACATCATTATTATTTATCCATATTAGGTTTACAAATGTAACCTTATGTCATGACAAATTAGATAACCAGACAATGTGTCTCCTTCACATATCCGTCTCTCTACATATTTCTGACACAGCACAGCCTTCTGGGAGTGCATTGATTTTAAGACGCGAAAAACTACAAACCGGTTCAACATTCGCTGTCTGGACAGGTTTCAACATTCGGTGTATCATCAGCAGTCAGGCTCGCTTGAACCAAAGCTGGTGAACTGCTGGTCTTAACGGGCAAGGACCCTCTCGTCCAGCAGAAAACTTAACAACACGCAACATACTGGAGCATATAAGTAACAAAGACGACTATAAAATTACTGCGCTTGAGAACTGACAAGGAACATTCACGGAGGGCGACGTGCTCTGTCAGCCAACCGCCGTGAGTGTTGATGGTGTACAAGGGCAGGGCAGGCCTGGTGACGTCGCGTGTGGCCCGCTCAGGAGCGGCGACCGAGCAATCGCCCCAAGACCCCTCGCACGCCACGTGCACTTTAGCCGGAGCCGTTCCTTCTGCTTACCGTGGCGATCATCAACCTGCCCTCTCTCTACGATGCCATTCGGCTTTATTTCACAGCTGCAGTCCCATGCGCTCAACCGGTTTTCCGTGTCATCAAGTGTGCATGGTGCATGGCGAGATACGTCGACCACAGGCCCGAGCCAGTTCAGTATCGTTTTGAAATGGACCTCCTCAAGTAAAAACTGTCAAGGTTGTGGAGGACGGTGCGGATGTGATGACGTCAACATTCGTCAGTCGTGTGCCGCCCATCGTGTTTCTCTCACTTCTGTAGTCATATCCGCTCTTGTTCCTCAACATTGAAATGTGATTAAATCAGCCCATGGTCCACGAGGGCACCACGTAACATTCCACCAATCCTGCTCCGTCATCGTTATTATATTTTGGTTGAAATCGGAGCGTCGCGCTCCGAGAACGTCCCCCCCTTGTGAGTTTCACTGCAATGGCAACGAGACGGATGGTCCGCTCGGTCACACATTATCCACGACGACGCTCGAGATCGCCACCGCGGGCGGCCAATTCCCTGGTGACGCTAACTAATGCCGATGGCTGCACCCATCGGCAGCTACGCCGCTGACCCCGGTGGCTCTGGGGTTATACAGTGCCGAGTCGTGCCGAGTAGGCGGTGCAGCCGCGCCGGGGCCCCGCCGACCGTGGATAGAGGCCCGGCTGCCGGGCCGCGAAGAACGCAGGAACCGGAGACGCGTCCACCGCCGGGGCTGCGGCGACCGGTGCCGCGGCGCGGTCGGCTGCCCGCAGTCGTTCCCGCGTTCAATTCCGTCGTGGCCCCCCTTCCCTCGCTCTCCCTCCCCCGGCAGTGCCGCCCTCGCCCGAGTCCCCGCCGCGGCTCGTGCAGCGGTTCAGCACGGCGCTCATGTTGGACCTCATGGTGACGCCGCACAAGGGCGATGGGCCGCTCCAGGGCGCCCGCCTCATCTACACCTCCAGCAGCCGCCCTGCCGAGAAGCTGTGCGACGTATACCGTGAGTGCCGCGCTTCACCGTGACGCCTACGTGGTGATCACCGTGATGTCTTCTTTAATGATGACCGTGACGTTTACCGTGACAATCACTGTGATGACCTGGTAAAATAACAATAGTTTAGTTAATTTTTACAATTACTACGACATCTATGGTGATTACCTTGACGATTTCTGTGATGTGTCCCTGCTTTGTCCATGCCGCGTCTCTGCCGTGTCCGTGCCGCGTCTCTGCCGCGCCCGTGCAGTGGAGAACGTGTCGTCCTACCTGCTCGGAAACCTCCAGCCGCTCACCAACTACAGCCTGAGGGTGCAGCTGCAGCGTCCGGGGCCTGAGGGCTCCGGGCCGCGGGGCCCCGAGGCCATGCTGCAGACAGACTGCCCCGGTAAAAAAACAAAACCACGCGCGGCACGCTCGCCAAAACAGCCCGCGCGGTCCCGGACCGATTCCCCCGAACCAACGTCTCCCCTCCCTTCCCGTGTCTCCGCCACGACGTCCAGACCCCACGGTGGCCCCCGTGCTGGGCCCCGTTGCCGCGACGGGCCGCACGGAGGTGCGGGTGGCGTGGTCGCTGCCGGCGCCTCCGCCCGTCGTGGAGAACGCCGAGGGCGTGGTGCTGCTCTTCCACCGCCCGGCCGACGGCTTCTTGCGCGAGGTCAAGGTGCCGGGGCTGGAGGCGCAGGAGCGCTCCGTGCAGGACCTGGAGCCCGACCACCGCTACTCACTGCATCTGCTGCTCTACAACTGCGGCAGCCGCGGGCCGCCCTCACAGAGCCACAGCTTCCTGCTTGGCTCGCTCGGTACGCATCTTGTCTCGCCGTGTCCGATTCTCGTCGCGTCTTGCCGTGCCGTGTCTCTCCATGTCCGTTGCTCATCATGTCTTGCCGTGTCTGTTTCTTGTCGTGTCTCGTCGTGTCCGCTTCTCATCATGTCTCGCCGTGTCTCGCTGCGTCTTACCACGCCCCGCTGTGTCTCTCGCTGCGTCGCGTCACGTGCTCCCCCATCTCGGCCTCCCCCAGGCCCCTCGGTGCCGCTGGGCTTGCGCGCTCGCGCCCTCAATCAGACGGCCGTGCGCCTGACCTGGGAGCCGCCCTCCTCGCACCGCGGCCGCATCGTGCGCTACCTCGTCGAGTGGCGGCGGGCGCCCGGCTCCGGGGCGGGGGCCGCGGGTTCCGCAGGCCCGGGGCCCGCGGGGCCGGCGGGGTCCGGCTCCTCGTCGCCGGCAGGGGTGACGGACGCCGTGCCCCGCGAGGCCGCGACGCCCGGCGACCGGGCGCAGCTCACGGCGGCGCAGCTGCAGCCGGCGTCGCGCTACTCGTTCCGCGTGCGCGCGCACGCACAGGAGCCCGGCGCGTGGAGCGAGGCCATCACCGCGTGGACCCACAGCAACCGTGAGCGCCGCCAATGGCACTGCCGCCACCACCACCACCAGTACCGCCACTGCCGCCACCACCGGGCTCTTACCCATCCAGGCTCTCACCAGTCCTGGCTCTCACACGTTCAGGCTGGCATACGAGGGACGTTTGAGCTTTGGCTCAAATGTCCGATTCTTTAAATATGCACGCGCTCTAATTCGTGTTTTATATGATCAAAACTCAACTCCTGCCATCACTCAAATACAGGTGCCAATCTTCAGGCTCACGAGGAACAAACCTCCATCAAAACCAGGTTTGACCTCGCGCAAATCCGGGTCAAACCTGGGCAGGTGGCAGCACCGTAGACGAGCATCATCCTGGCCACTCCATCTGTGCGCCGCGGCTCCGCACGGAGAAGTGGATTCCCGATTTCAGGCTCTCATGGCGGACGCCGATGGACTGCGCCACGTGTGTGCGTGTGCGTACGGTCATGTGTGTGTGGCAGGTCCCCCGCCCGCCCCCACAGATGTCCATATCTACAACACCACGGACACGGCGGCCACCGTGTCCTGGAGTGTGGCCGAGGGGCACTTCATCTCTGCCATCATCCTGCGCTACAAGGTGAGCCCTGGCACCAACACCGCCTCCCAGCTGGGCCCACCGCCAGTCCCCACGCTCCGCTCATCACCGGTCCCCACGCTCTGCTCACCACGAGAACGATGGCGACGGTGAAAGGGAAGCATGGGGATTCAGGGACAGAAGTCATTGGGAGGGAGACGCACAACGCCATGGGCACGCATGATACAACACTGCTCGTGAGACCAGCGAGGGGAGACCGGGAGGACGTGGTTTTGTTCTTGTGTAAGGCAGCAATACGTTCAGAAGCTAAATACCAATGTTGTGGTCTCTAGGAGAGAATTGGTGTCGTTTTGCTGTTCCTCCTCCTTTTGAACGGTGGTTTACTCTATAGTCTGTAGTTTGGGTTGCATGGCCACCATCGCACTACTGAGGCTTGTCTTGAATGTCCCACTAATGAAGGAGATGTGCGAATCGGCCTGTAGACATTCTGATGCGGTTGATAGTCACACCACCGGTGTCTTTGAACAACGTAGGCGTTGGATCTCGGTAGATTCCGGTATCGTCGACGGTACACGTGAACCTATCGCGAATTATACCGTGAATTGTGTCGCCGTGAATCCTGCCGTCCGCGCACCGCGCCTGGTGCAGGTGTACGGGGACCGCGAGCCGCTGGATCGGGTGGTGAAGCTGCCGGAGGGCGGCGAGGCTGGGCCTGTGCGCTCCGAGGCGCGTATTACGGGCCTCGAGCCCGAGCGGCCGTACCTCCTCGAAATCGTCGCCCGCAACAACGTGGGGGAGAGCTCGCCCAACATCATCCGCGAGCTCCGCACGCTCTCAACCATCGCAGGTGCCGCCCCCCTCCTCTCTCCACCATCGGAGGTGCTGCTCTCCCCCTTCCCCCCCCTCTGCACCATCGCAGGTGCGTGCGGGCCGTGTGTGTGTGTGGCGTGTACCTCGCTGATCTCTTCAAGGAGTTTAAACCATCACATGAAGCTTATGGCTGGCCATCGAACAAAGATGGTCACTGCAAAGCGCGTTTTCGGATGCCCTTCTGCGGCTGTCTGGAATGCTCTTCCTTCCGATATTGAGAAGGCACTGGAGCTATGCACTTTTAAATCTAGATTCAAAACTCCTTTGTTTAGAATTGTTTTTTGTGTTTAGTTGCTTGTCCTTCTCCCGCACCTCCAATTAGCATGGTTAGCTTCGTACTTTGCGAAAGAAGTTCAATATACATACGTACATGTGCCTGTATGCTCCACTAGGTGGTGATGAGTGCCTGGTTAATGGATTTCCTCTCCCAACTTTGGCCATGAATCGCATACACAGTCATGTGCACATGTGCTTGAGTCCATACACATAAGACAGAGACGAACATTCCCCTCTGTAGCAAGTGCAGTTAGCGAGCATCCATGAAGGCCGGCACGGCACGTGATGGTGTGGGTGGCCAACACCACGCCCGACTGCCTTTGTCTCCACAGCGATGATTTTTTTTATATACGCATCGCACCAGGTACTCATTTTAAGGCTGAGTCGACCGAGGGGGAGGTCCTGAGTGAGAGCCGGTTCAATTATCCGCCGCTGTTATTGGAAATTGCACTCGGGTCGCCAGGTCGGTAGCGCAGTGCCCTAATCCAGAACTCACGACTTAATTTCACAATAGACATGTACTGTAAGTTACAATGCATTTACGAGACGCTCGTGTCCGTGCGTGCGTGCGCGCCCGCAGTGATGTCGCAGGACAGGGGCGGCGGTGGGGACGCCCAGGCAACGGGGGGGCCCGCCGCTGGGCCCGAGCCGCAGCTGCTGCTGGCCGTGATGGGCTCCGTGGCCGTCACCTGCCTCACCATCCTGCTCGTCGTGCTCGTGCTGCTCTGCCTGCGCGGTAGCGTCTTCCGCCGACGCCGCACGTTCATCTACCCACCGGGATTGGTGAGCCCTCGCCACCGTCGCCACTCAGCCACTCGGCCAGCGCCCAATCATTGGCACCATCGCCACCGCCACCAATCAGCTGCCACCGCCACTCTGCCACTCAGCCTGCGCCCAATCGGCTGGCACCGCCACGACCAATCATCTGCCATCACCAATCATCTGCCATCACCAATCAGCCGTCACGACCTCCATCGCCACTGCCATATGTCTGCCACGACCATCACCGCCACCACCAATCAGCCGTCACCGCCATTCAGTCACTCCCATCACCGCCCAATCAGCGGCCACCGCCACCACCAATCGGCCGCCACTGCCACCTTTGTCACCAAACCCACCAGTCAACCACCACTCAGCCACTCAGCCACCACCAAATCAGCGGCCACCACCACCAATCAGCAATCACCATCGCCACCTTTGCCACCAAACCCACCAGTCAACCACTACTCTGCCACTTGGCCACAACCAAATCAGCCGCCATCACCATCACCTCCACCGCCATTCAGCCATGAGCGCACAGGAGCCGGATGGAGTGCTGTGATTTTTGTCTCTGTTGCTCAATGCGGTTGACCACATGTGGTGGTGAGACGCCCAGTGGAGGCAATGGAGGTTTTCTTGCGAAGTGTATTTTTTTTAACACATCCCATCAGCCACTTTGCCTTCAGGAAGGGCATCATTTCAGCAGAATTGGTTCAATGCAAGCAAAACTTGCATTGAGCGGGGTGCCACGGTGGTGAGACTTGGATGCCCTCGGCGCCATCAGAGAGGACAAGAAGAAGGCATGTGCTCACTCGTGATTTTGCCACAAAACTCCACGGGGTTGCTACCATCCTCATTGGTTCTACACAGCTGAGTTTGACTCGCCACGGTGGTGAGATGTTAACTACCTCACCTGGTATGCAGGAGGTCGTGGGTTCAAATCCGACCCTGACGCCTGCTGTATATTTGTAGTTTGCATGCTCTCCCCGTGGTCGTGTGGATTTTTCTCCGGGTCCTCCGGTTTTTACCTCCACATTTAAAAACACGCGTTTAGAGTATTTGGCTGCTAGAAATGTCCACATGATAAGCCACTTTGTTGAGCTATAATTTGTGGCCAGGTCGCTATATAGCTCAGTGGGCCTTACCTGGTAAAATAAAAAAAATAGTTGATTGCTTCGTTTAAAACTCTGGACCAGTGTTGGCACGCAGAGTTTTGCTTGTGTTGAACTAATCCAGCTGCCAATATTCAATTCCATGTGACTGTTGGGACGTGCAAAAATACCGTACATTTTAATGTGGAGAGACATATATGGGAAGGACGAGGCGCGTTGTCTGCTCAGTTACATTGTCTCTCATTTCCTCTACAACGATTGAGCCCAGCACCTCTCAGCCCGGTCGCCAACAACCGCACAAAAACCATCACCTCAAATTTGGTTCTGTGCTTAACGTGGCTCAACAAACTCGAGCTCTGAGAATTAAAATACCGCGACGAACATCACTCTCATATGGCAGAGCGCGTGAGACAGTGCTGCCCTCTCTGCTGTGTGTGGACCAGAGGTCACTTGAAGAAGAACTCTAAGAGGTAGCTCAGTGATATCCACTTATGTATACAGCCCCAAGCAGCCCTAAGCAGCCCTGAGCAGCCCTAAGCAGCCCTAAGCAGCATTTCACTCCGCCCAATGGCAATAAGGAGCATAACCCAGACTTACCGGACAGTCACTACTAATTGCTTCAAGAACAATTATCGGCAATTTTCCCAGAGCATGTATGTATGTATGTTGAACTTCTTTTGCACCGTATATAGCCAACTGTGCTAATCAGAGGTGCGATTAGCATGGGTGGCTATGCTGGGGAGGGAGCGGAGGGGAGGTGGGCGGAATCTGTTGTGGCTTCCGCACCTGACGCCCGACCAGGTCGGACGAACTCTCTAATCGGAGGAACTTTCAGAATGCCAAATGGCACGGCTACAAAAAAGTTACTGAAGCCCAATTGAAGAACCTAGAGCCACAGCCGGATGACTTTGATATAAATTCATAAAAATGTTGACATCTGCTGTAAAAGGCAACATCCCGAAGGAGTATCCTCTACCGCCACGTTGCCAACCAGAACCAGAAAGAGTTGATCAGAAGTGATGACCAAGATAAGGGAACTCTTGAAAGAGTTCATCAGAAGCGATGACCACGATAAGGGCACCGCACTGCTCGAGTCTCTGAACTCTACACGGAAAGACGTAACCACAGTCTCGGACTTCACTCCGGCCGTAACGCCTGGCAGCTCCTCCGGAACCCTGGGGTGCCTCAAATCCAACAGAGCGTAGAGCGCCAACAACCACAGTGAACGCTGCGGCTTCTTCACGCTGCTGTCCTGCTCAAGTAAGAGGAGTGGACAAGCTCGCCACACACATGCTGCCCCGAAACAGTTCCCCATCACCTTGAGCCAACGACCGTCAGCGGCCCTCGGGGTAACAAAGCCCACCGAGGCATCGGGGATATGACGGCCTGCGTGTCCTGAGTTGCTGATAGAACCTGCGACTGTAAGACTCATGATATGTATTGACACTGGAGGAATCCGATGAGCTATAAAGCTCTTTTTCACAGATGTCCATTCGGGGCACGGGGTCAGAACGTTACAACAACAAACAGTACAAAAGTATGCCAGGAGTGCTAAATATAGGAGAGGTAAGCACATGAATGAGAAAAAAATATTCAAATAAAACTAAACCTGTTTTATTTTACCGGGTAAAGCCCACTGAGCTATTAGCTTCCTTTTCAGATGCGACCTAAGCTACAAATGATAGCTCAACGATGTGGCTTATCACGTAGACGCTTAATAGCAGCCATGGACAACAATGGCTTGCAAACCTCTTCACCGGCATATACAGGACAGGCAGAGATGAAATGACAGCATGGAAGGAAGCCAAAGCCATCGTCATTCTGAAACCCGGAAAGCCACAAGACTCTCATTAAAACCGGTTTGCAGCGTCAACAGAAAACCTCTCTGCTGCCGGTGACACCGTTTGGTGTCATGGCCTGCTGCTGAAGTTGGCCACAATCAGTAGATCGTGCAGAAGATGCCACTCCTTGACGTGCCCTTCTGTGGTAGCCCAGTGCACCTATGACCCTACACAAACATATGTAGGGTTTATCACGGATAGAAAATCTGACCTTCAAGCCCCACATCAAATAGATCTGTGAAAAGACCAAAACAAGAATTGCTCTGCTATACAATCTTTCAGGAACAACCTCTGGGGCGCCTCAGCTGATGTGTTGGGGATGCCGCCCTCTCACTCATCTGATCAGTAGCAGAGTCACTGCGCCCCAGCCTGGTCCGGTAGCTTGTACACAATACTGCAAAGATCCACAATTGAATAACGCAATTATTTATTATTTCGCTAATGCTTTTTAAGAAGAACGCTGGTGCACAGAGTGGAATAACACGGACGTCCATAATAATAAACACCTCTTCGAGACCCGAATGTGGAACCCCCTGACTTTGACATTCCTCCTCTAAGACACCAGTGGAACCGTCAACCGCGTCATAACCATCTACAGGCCGATGCGCACATCTCTTTCATGAATGGAGAATTTAAGATACTCCTCAGTAGTGCGATGGTGGCCACGCGACCTGAACTATGGACTCTATGGTAAATAACTGGAGCCTGCGCTCCCTCAAGGGAGGAGTAGCAAAACTACACCAGCTCTCTCCTGAAGCCCTCTCGTGGCTATCAAATCTCATCATTGCCATTTAGCTCACAAACACATCGCCATGGTATGCAAGAACAGAGCAGAATTTGAACGTCTGTGGGCCGCTCTCTAACACTGCGGCAGATCCGAAAGGATCCTGACGCGATGCCGACAGCGCAACCTACTGGGTTGTGACCTCATCGAGACATTTGCGATATGTAAAAAGGTTTCTTGAATATATCCCTTGTGGATCTTTGGAGTGTTGTTGTCCCTTCGTGTATGCGGAGTAACAGCAAGCCTCGCGAAGCCCCAGCTTTCCACTCAGGAGATTGTCCAACCATCCAAATGTAGCAACACCCTTCTAAAGGGCTCTTCAGATGTACCGGGAGGCCGTTATGGGTAAATCTAGGCCATCATTTGAGTTATTACTGCCACGATAAATGGTTTCTCCTCACCTGATGAGGGCTATTTAAATTAACGTTGATGGATGGTTGTTTTTGCTCCCGTTTATACTCGATAGTTTTTTCGCCGATTCTATCCAGTTGTTGTTTTTCGGCGCTGGCTTCTCTTTGCATGCTTCTGTTCCGATTTCCGTTCGATCGGCTTTTTTGCCGCGGGTCGCCTTTTGCGCTCCTTTAAAATTTTCTTCGCCCTCTGCGCTTTATTTGACATCTGGGAGCACCTTTTGCGATTTCGGTGCCCACCGCCACCCACCCCCCCCCCCCCAAGCTCACGAGAAGGTCGACTGCTCTCGCGAAATTAAAGTCGATCCTCGAGCCCCTCTCCCGCCGAGCCCCTCGCCCAATGACACAAAATGAACGTGAACCGTGAGACCCCCCCCCCCCCCCGGTGCCACTGCCACCCCCACCCCTCCCCACCACCGTGCCTAGCGGGACGAGCCGGTCGTGCAGTTTGCGTCGGGAACGCTGACCCTGAGCCGCCGACCCAAGCCCCCCCCAGAGCCCATCAGCTACCCCGTGCTCGACTGGGACGACATCAAGTTCGAGGACATGATCGGCGAGGGCAACTTCGGGCAGGTGATCAAGGCGCTGGTGAAGAAGGACGGCACGAAGATCAACGTCGCCATCAAGATGCTCAAAGGTGGGCGGGCGAGCGAGCGGGCGGGCGGGCGGGCAGAATCGCCCACCCCGGGGCACTCTTGGGCTGCGTGAAGGATCGTTCGTTTCATGTACGATGCTGCACAACGTTGGACGATGTTGTGCCGAGCTGTACGACATTGTTCGATGTTGTACGATACTGCACGACGCTGTACAACGTTGTTATGATATTTCACGCTGATGTATGATGATGTGCAATGTTGCGCTTTCTATGATGTAGGAAAGTGTGTGATGTACGATACTGTACAATGTTCAATATTCTATGATGTGCAGTATTGTACGATACTTTACGGTGCTGTACGATACCGTATCATGTACAGTGTACGATGTACGACACCGTGCAACGTGCCCTATTGTACGATACTGTACAATGTACAATATTATTTGATGTTGTACAATGATATTGTACGATGTTGCACAATCGACGTTGCTGTACGATATTGCCCAATGTTGTACGATGTTGCACAATGCTGTCCGATGCACGATATTGTACGATACTGAATGATCTTGGAGGGTATTGTGCGATTTACGATACTGTGCAGTGTACGATGTTGTCATGTGAGGCGTTGCTCAGCCTGAGCCTGCACAGTCGTGCCGCCGTAAAGTGGTGAGATTTGCATCGCCGCAATCGTGAGGTTGCGAGTTCAAATCTTTGTCGGTTTTGTCCAATCGGATTTCCATTCATCGGCCCAATGATCCAGTAGGTTACCACATTGCGGAAAAGTCAACAGCCGCTGCCCCATCGTGGTATAGATTTATCCCCTGCCATAGGAATGTGGGATTTCCATTGTGACTCAGGCATGCGAATCAGAGGGAGAGATGACCGCAGGCCGAACCTGACGGATTACGAGATTGATCCTTCGAGCACGAATCCACGCAGGTTTCGCCTTTCCCCTTGTTCACGTTCGACAACGAACGCCGTCGGTGTTTGAATACCGCGCTTTTGACAAATGCCTCCACAACAGAATTCGCGTCTGAAGATGACCACCGAGACTTCGCGGGAGAGCTCGAGGTCTTGTGCAAGCTCGGGCACCATCCCAACATCATCAACCTCATCGGTGCCTGCGAGCACAGAGGTAAAACACGCCGCTCCCTCCTGCCGGGCGTCATCTCCGCCGATCGGAGCCGGGTTCCGTCCCTCGCGATGTGGGGGGGGGGGGAGGGATTCGGTTTCGGACGCTTTTGGAGAGCCACCCAATCAATCGGAGATTTAACCAAAAACAATAAATAACCACCGGCGTGTTTTTAAAGCACAGAATGTGCGCGGGCGGGCGGGCGGTTTTAGCCACGCGGCCAAAAAAGCCCCAAGAACAGCCGCCTCGGATACGCGCGCCCACTCGCAATCGCTCGCAGTAGCACCACCCGCCCAGAGCAGCGGCCACGCAGCCGCCGCTCGTGGCCAGCAGATATCGCCGGCCGCGCCCAACACCGCAGAGCGCCGCCACCGCCTCCTGCTGCTGCTGCGGCTGCGGCTGCTGCTGAGCGTGCCGCAAAACTCCCACGCACACCGTGCTGCCCATCCCGCCAGCCACAATCGCTGTGGCCAAGAACAACAACAAACAACAACGGACATCTACGGGTCTCTTAATGCCACTATTAAGATGATAAAAATAAAGACAAGGCTGTTTACTCATTACTGGCAATAATACAAGAGGTGTTAAAATGTCAATAAACCCAATGTCTATGTATGTGTTGAACTTCTTTCACACCGTACATAGCTAACCATGCTAATCGGAGGTGCGGGGGGGGGGCAATAAACTAAACACAAGAATCAATTTCATAGAAATTATTTTTCAATCTAGATTTAGAAGTGCATTGCTCTAGTTGCTTCCTCGTATCGGAAAGAAGAACGTTCCAGACGGCCGCAGATGCGCATCTGAAAACGCGCGGTGCGGTGACCATCTTCGTTGACTGGACACACATTACAAGGCATCAAGTCTGCATTCACTGCACACGCTTGTGGTAAAATATGAAAACGTGTGCTTTGCATGCGTTGTCTTTGAAACTGAGACAGCCGGCTTCGTGGGTCTGTCTCACCGATGCTAGGGACCAAAAGAACGCCAAAAGTTGAACAGCACAAGTCATGAGTAGCTCGGGTTTAAGTAGTTTCATCTTCGGGAACCGTTTTGCTACCACAATTAATTAGATGTGTTTGCATGTTTTGACCACACATATGTGTGGTTAATGCAGAATGTGACGCATTGCAATAATAGGTGCGTTTCTGCTTGTTTTGACATCTTAACACCTCCTCTTGCGTTATTGCCGGGAAGGGGAAAACATTTTCTTCTTTTTCAGATTTTTTTTTTACAAAAATGACAACCGCAACAACAACGTCGTCGTGTTATCAGCATCGCTCGCTATCCCTTTGCCTTACCCCCCCCCCCCCCCGTAAACACCACAGCGGCTCTCGACTCGGTGCGGTTACACTCATCCGGTCCCAAACTCACAACAACAAACTCGCAACAACGCGACCTGAGCAGGCGCCTCCCTCTCGCTCAGACACGGGAGGCCGCTGCTCCAACACGGAACGATGTCTCCCACGCGCGCGCACGGACGCACACAGACACGGACACACACAGCT
Organism: Lethenteron reissneri; assembly: GCF_015708825.2. Lineage (NCBI taxonomy): Eukaryota > Metazoa > Chordata > Hyperoartia > Petromyzontiformes > Petromyzontidae > Lethenteron > Lethenteron reissneri. The sequence goes on from NC_083817.1 coordinate 12,243,898, forward strand.
CACGACGACGGCTACGCCGCCAGTCTCGGCCCCAGGCCTCGGCAAGGGAGGGAATTTACCCTTTTTACCGGGTAAAAGGGTAAAGGTAAAGGGTAAAGGTGTTGACATGCCAAGGGGTAAGGTAAAGGGGAGGGTAAAGGTAGCTCGGAAGAATTATCCGGTAGGGTAAAGTTAGCGCGAAGTATTACCCGGTAAATACGGTACCTTGTTTACCGCTATAAACTCTGTGGCGCAGTCCGTGGCCTCCATTTAATAAGTAATATTAAAAAAAAACGTTTTAAAAAACACGCTATTATTAAATGTACTAGTTATGGCAGAACTCCACGACTCCAGGAATCGGCCCCGAAGCTTGCCATAACGTAAGGGACTGTGGCCAATTACAGCCAACGTGAGTTGAGCGTGGACAATTAGACCCAAGCCGAAACATAACATATACAAAAGAATGTTTAAATATATATATTTTTATGATAGAATATATTGTCATCAGTATGACATAAGTATACCAAGTTTGCAGTCGATACCACATTAGGAAGTGGGTTAAAATTTAGTTACAAGATTTGAGGATACAACAACGACGACAACAACAATGACAAAAACGACAAGCGTGTAAAACTGGAATCATCGAGAATATTCTATATGAATAAAGTGCTCTACCTAGCATTTACCGTTATAAACCTTGTTCATGTGTAGTGCCCTAGTAATTACCCTGTAATCGGGTAATTTGTATGGGGTAAGGGTAAAAGGTAGGGTAAAGGTAGGCTCGTTGCTTTTTACCTTACCTGCTAAAGGGTAAAAGGTAGGGTAGAGTGATTGTATTGTGGTAAGGTAAAAGGTAGGGTAAAGGTAAGCTCGTTGTTTTAACTTTTTAACTTTTACCTTACCTTGCCGAGGCCAAGACGGCCCATTGAAGCCTCCTGGTTTAGAACTTGCATAGCGTGAGCAGCTGTCGCGGAGCGAGTGGCATCGTGCTACTTGGGGAACGCTACGTGTAGTAGCTATGTAGTAGCCGTGTAGTAGCTTCTACACGTGTAGTAGCTACGGGCCCTGCACTTTCAAGGGCCCCGCGCTAAATTATTTCAAGCTATCAATGCCGGTTCAGTGATTCTGCACTTGCTCTATTACTATAGTACTATACCGCCCTTCAACTTTTATGAACGACTGGGTGTTTAAGGTTAGCGATTTCTCGCATTATCTGGCCATATAACAAATGAAAAAATACAATTACTTTACTATGAAACACGGAAGGACCAACACCTCTGCCGTGGCTGATCAAAGTTTTAGCGCTGTGGGCACACATGAAATTGATTTCTCCAAGACGAAGGTACTATGCAAACCCACTGGCTATCAACAAAGATTTGTTCATGAAGCTATCCAGATATATAAACACAGACACAATTTCAACCGAGAAGATGGGTACAAACTGAGCAATCATTGTAAGGACGTTATTTTAGGTCATAACTGGCTGTGATGCTTCCATCCTACCTGCCGATGTTAGCAGTTATTTCCGACTCTCTGAGTTACATTACCTTGTTAAATGTCGTTACATTAACAGGCTAAATGTCTCACTAACATTGCTGCCGCTCCCTTTTACTCGATGCGGCGGTGGCACTCGTTGTTTAATATGCTGAATGTCTCTCATTAACACAGCCGCTGCTGCGGGAGCCGTCTCACATTGACATGCTCATCTCTAATCTCGAGCAATACAATGGCTTCTTCAGCACCGTAGCCGTGGGGTTACATTAACAGATTGACATGCTAATATCTAGCAATACAATGGCCGAGGTATAGCTAGCTCTGCGATCCTACATTTACATGCAAATTCCATCTCTAGCCCCGCCCACTTACCCTTGGGTTGTTCCCATCTCAAACCGATATAACCTTTGGCCGCAGTAGCTCTCTCACTACATTTATTCCTGCCTCAGCAGTCCACCTGCTGTATTTTTTCACCTGAAGACGATTGCTTGTTTTCTGATCGAAACGTGATTTTTTATTTAATTTAATTATTTTTCTATCTACATGACTTTACCGAAAGACCCAAAGAGTATTTACTATGCAAGTTAAAATTTTGTGTTTTAATATTTGTGTTTTTAAAATTTAGGGCCGCTTTGTAACATATGCTACAGGCCCGCACTAGCTTAATCGGGCACTGGTTGTATGTATGCATGTTGAACTTCTTTCACGCCGTACGTAGCCAACCGCGCTAATCAGAATCGCGATTAGCGTGGTTGGCTACGCTGTGGAGGGGGAGCGGAGGGGACGTGGGCGGAATCTTTGTGGCTCCAGCATCTGATCCCCCGGACCGGTCGGCGCAGGGTACCTGTACATCGCGATAGAGTTTGCGGCATTCGGGAACCTGCTGGACTTCCTGCGCAAGAGCAGGGTGCTGGAGACGGACCCGGCGTTCGCCAAGGAGCACGGCACGGCCTCCACGCTCTCCTCGCAGCAGCTGCTGCAGTTCGCGGCGGACGTGGCCAAGGGCATGCAGTACCTGAGCGAGAAGCAGGTCCGGTGTGTGTCTGGTGTGTCCAGTGTGTGTGTGTTCAAGGCTATATGGGGGGGGGGGGGGGATCTGTCTTGGTGTCAGGTGTGTGTGTGAGGTGCCGCAGTGGCGAGATGTGAACTACCTCGCCTGGTATGTAGGACGTCGTGGATTCCATTCTGACCCTGACGCCTGCTGTATATTTGGAGTTTGCGTGTCTCTCTCCCACTGGTCGCGTGAATTTTTCTCCGGGTCATCCGCTTTTTCCCTTCATATTTAGGATCATGCGTTTAGAGTATTTGGTTTCTATGAATTTCCACATGAAAAGCCACTTCGTTGAGCTATCATTTGTGGCCGTGTCGCTTATGAAAAAGGGCTATATAGCTCAGTGGGCCTTACCACGTAAAAGATAAATAGTTTAATTTTAGAGGTGCGTGTGAGGAGCGGTGTGGAGCATCGGTTAACGCGCTGCATTACGAACCTGGTGACCCAAGTTCAATTCCTGCTCACGACCAATACGGGTCCCAGGCCTTCCCCTTGTTCGACTCGGCCTTTATATGAGTAGAGTAGCACCCCTCTTTACGACCACCCCTGTTAACGACTAATCGCTTAGAGCCCAATGTGTTCGCTTACTGACCATTCCCCTGTTAACGACGGGCTATTGTAGGTACAGTTAATATTAATTAACTCGCCTTTTTGCCCGTCCAAGCACGGGTGTATATTGCAGTAAATATGAAATATTCAATAGAAAAATTGTTCAGCTCATGATTATTAATGAGGGGGGGGGTTGCCCCATGTGGAGTGACGTCACCCGCTAATGGTTATTGGGGAGGGGTGCGGCTTGTGTAGTGACGTCACCCCCTCATGGTTATTGTGGAGGGGTGCGGCATGTGGAGTGACGTCACCCACTCATGATTATTAATGAGCGGAGGGGTGCGGCATGTGGAGTGCGCGACCTTCTTGTGCGTTAGTGTAAATTTCCACGCGGACATGAATATTAATGAAGGGGGGCTCTTTTGCAGTGACGTCACACACGGATGTAGCACTGTGCTGCATAGATTTATTTTTTACCGTCACTTTCTGTAAAGAAACGTCATATTTGAAGCGACTTTGCTTAATAAATTATTTAATTCAGCTCGACCTTCCTCTGCGTTAGTGTAAAAATCCACCCACTCATGAATATTAATGAGGGGGGTGGGCCTCATGTGGAGTGACGTCACGCAGGGGGGTGGGCCTCATGTGGAGTGTTGTCACGCACAAGACGGACAGACATTTCTGGGTGATTATAGTAGGTAATGCATTGATTAAACATGTTTCTTTTAATATTACGTATTTATAATGTTTTTAGTATCGTTATATATTAATATCCATTGTTTAAATATTAGAAAGTACGTTTTTTTGGTGAAAAAGGGTAACTTTTGATGCTATCGGAACGAATTAAGTCTTAAAAATGTATCTCCTATACTCGCTTAACGACCAAATCACTTATCGACCGGTTTCGTGGAACCAATTACCGTCGTTAACAGGGGGTTCTACTGTTCCTGGTATGGTGTGCAAACATCGGCACTGGGGAGACAAAGACGGCCGGGAAAGTGGTGTTGTGGCCACCCACCCCACCTTGTGCGCCGTATCAGTGTTCGTAGGCGTCTTGCTAACAGCGCCAGCCCCCGAAGAGTCTGTTAAAGGCTGACACGGGAGCGGGCATCTTTTTCTCTTTGCCGTTACCAGTTTATTCACCGAGACCTGGCCGCTCGCAACATCCTGGTGGCGGAAAACTACGTGGCGAAGATCGCCGACTTCGGGCTGTCGCGCGGCGAGGAGGTCTACGTGAAAAAGACCATGGTGGGTACAAACGGAAAGAAATCGGAGCAAAAAAAACAACAACTACCCGATCTACGGAAAGGATCCAATAGTGCTCGCACACACATACGTACTCAAAGCAATGATTCAACGAAGTGCATTTTCTTGCTGTCGCAAACGTTTGTTCGAGACAAATTACTGTGCGAAAGCGTTCGCGGTTACGCCGGCTGGAGAAAAGGTCAAACTGGATGTCAGGCGGCGCGCTCGCGGCTCGCGGGAAGACGTCGCAGAGGAAGTACCTCCGTGATCCCTTCTGGCGACCTCTCACCCACACACGAGGGGGGCTGCATTGTCCCACGTGCCCTGCTGCAGGAAAATGTCCATCCCGTGACAATGAAGATGACTTTTTTTTATTCTCAGAGCTGTGGCATTTCGCAAAATCAAGCGCTTGTTTGCGTGCCTTCGTTTGTGGCTGGGCACTTGAGAAGCTGGCTTCACGGCGAGCGGCTCCAGCACGGATACAAACCGGGACATCCACAGCTCTCGTGTTACAGCTTCCAAATTGGCCGAGTTTACCGGGCTATCTGACGCGAGCGGTCGTCCATGTGAAAAAAAAGACTAAAAATCACGGTCAAGAACGTCTTCTTGGTCTGCCAGTGACATCACCGTGACATCATCATCCTCGCTACCATAGCTTTTACTAAATTGTCTGGTGATGTTGCTACTGTCTTGGCAGTGGTGTACAAGCGCAAACAACAACTCAACATGCTCCATGTCAATAATAACACTGTGCGTGGCCTTTAAAAATAACTTTTTATAATACGCGACGTTTCAAACAATGGCCTTTATCGAAGATAAATGATTCATTCATGATTCAATGTTGATTCATGTGCTCTGAAGAAGGCTTGTTGCCCGAAACATCTATGTATTCTCTTTGCAAGGCCGTGGACGGCGTTAGTGTTGACACGAAATGTGCTGAGTTGCGATGACATGCAATGTCAGAGCGGCGATGTCACCACAGTGCTGTCGTGCTGTGTGTTTAAAAGTTTTCGTGTTCAATCACTATCGAGGCTTCACACTCTGAACGCACAACTCCGAGTGTGCATCCTACAAGATGAGAGCCATCTACTTTGGGTTGCGTCCTCCCATACCCACAGATGCAAACGATCGTTGTAGCAATAATCTATTCCTTTACTTAGTGTCTGAGTAGGTAAATCATTCGCAGACTGAATCCGACACCAAATCCCCTGGGTCCTTGTTCTGGTGAACCTTCTCCCACAAACTGCAAAGGAGTTTTTACATTTTCTGGCCAACGATAGCCACATATCCACCCATCAACCTAGACCTCAACAATGCTCCTCGCCGCTGACTCAAGTCTCAATCTCTCTTTTGGAATGGCGCCGCTACTGCTGCTGCTGTCACCGTCCTAGAATCTCACCCCAGATCGGGAGGAACGCTGCTGGCGAACAGAGTGGAACAATGTGGACGTCCAGAATACTAAACACCTCCTCGTTCAAAACCCAAGCATCATCACACCTCCTAGCTATGGGATATTTCCAAGAGGACACTGGTGGTGTGACCATCAATTGCATCACAACATCTACAGGCCGATGTAGCACATCTCCTTCATAAATGGAAAATTGAAGACAATCCACAGCAGATCAATCGTTGGCCCCATCGTTGTGGCTAGCAGACCTCAACGTTGCCATTTTGAGATACTGAGCATCTTTGCTGCCATCACAACAGAATCAGGAGACTCTGGGCAGGATTCCCACAAACAGGACAGAGACAAGTGAAGGTCGCACAACGACGTGACGTGATGGTGGTACCGTGTGTGGGGTCTGGTGGTGGTTGCCGTTTGTTGTGTGGTGGGCGCTCCTCTGCTGTGGCGGTACGTTGGCACCGGGCGCGATGGCATCGGCTCGCTCGCTCACTCACTCCCTCCTCTTCTGTGTCTCTCTCCTCGTTCTCGCCAGGGGCGGCTGCCCGTGCGATGGATGGCCATCGAGTCGCTGAACTACAGCGTGTATACGTCCAAAAGTGACGTGTGAGTGGCACACCAGCACACATCGGCACGCGCCGGCGCATGCCAGCACACACAAAAATAGGTGGCCATTTTTTTTCTACTGTAAACCAAACCCATACATACTGGGCCTATTGTCAAAACAGTGCAGTCTCCTGCAGTGAAGTTGAACACAGCAACGCCGGTACGAGATCTCGGCACAAATCAATTCCTGCCACCCACACACAGGTGGCCAACTCCCAGACTGTTGGCAACCCCACACACGCGTGGCCAATACGTAGTGAGACGTGCACAAACATTTAACATCTATAACTTATACAGCACTACGCGTTTACGGGATGAATATCGCACACAGTCAATGCACACGAAAGTTGTTCTGTCTGTATCGGTTACCAATGTCGCGTAAGCACGTTTTGTCTGTGGATTCAAATGTTTGGCACTTCACCCAACGTCGCCGTTAAAATAAAAAAAAAACTGTAGGACGCCAGCGCTGTTTATCAAACACGCTCCATGCGCCTTGACGGCCACGGGGAGTTTCGCAACAATGGCATGTGGTGATCCACCAACCCTCACTGCCTCCCCACAGCGCTGGCTTACAGGCCTCGTGCATAGCAGTGAAGAAGAGGCATTGCCTGAAACGTCGCCTATGATATATTTATACTTTCGGCCCACGCGCACGCAGGTGTCATTGTTATTGGCGTACGTGATGAGTGTGTTATTGTTGGCTGAGCTTGTGCGCACCACTGCAAACGCGTCAGCAGCATCACCGACATGCGTTATTCAACGTTCAGGCTGCTCCAGATCACAGAGTACGCAGCCGACCACTTCCCCATGACCTTGCAGGCCCCTCGGGTCCACGGAGCACGTGTTCCATTCTCGGTTGGAGGGGTTGACTCAACCCATCATCCCTCCTCACGGGGTCAATAGAATGAGTACCAATTTGTGGCGGAAGTCATGGGCGGTTGTTTTTATGTATAGACCGGGATCCCCACCACAGGAATGTGGAATTTCCACCACTGGCTCAGGGGCTGTACAACGGGAGTTGAGCACCGATGCCTCAACGCTCGTGTGAACAGCAAATCACTCTGACTTCAGAGAGCAGGGAGGGGGTAGCGGCATAGGGGAGGCTGTGGGACTTCGTCTCTTCACAGAGGTCCGGAGCCCGGGCTCGGACAGCCGGGGAACGCGTCTCGGCCGTGTGCTCGATGGCCGAGCGGGAAGGTTGATCCCACGCGACGGCTTTGGACTCCGGAGGCCGACCGTAGCTCACAGCAGAAGGCCTGGGGTAACTGGAGCAAAGAAGAGGCCCGGTTTGCGGTACAGGGTGCCACGGTGGCGAGATGTTAACTACCTCGTCTGGTATACAGGAGGTCGTGGGTTCGATCCTGATGCCTGTATATTTGGAGTTTGCATGTTCTCTCTCTTCCCGTGGTAACGTGGATTTTTCGCAGGTTCCTCTGGTTTTTCCCTCCAAATTTCGAATCAAAGTGCAATTACAGAGTATTTGCCTGCTATACATTTCCAAATGATAAGCCACTTCGTGGAGCTATCATTTGTGATGGCCAGGTCGCTTCCAAAAAGAGCCATATAGCTGAGTGGTACCTTACCTGGTAAAATAAAAAAAATAGTTAAATAGAGCGTGTCGGAGGTGGCGGTGGGGACCTTTCGCACGAGTCGGTGCTGTGGACCAGCGGGGAGCTCGTTCTGCCGCTGGTTTCCTAGAGGATCCGCGGTTTGAATGCAGTGGGCCTCGTTGATAACCGTGCCATACCACGTGCCGCCTGCTTTGCTCAAACAGCCGATACCGCGACGTTATTCGAAGGAGAGTAGTGAGGCATTGCGTTCCGGCGTCGTGGTCTCAAATTGGCCACATTTAGTAAAATCATTGACTCTGGAATCACGCGGAGCAGCGATCGCCGCCCCCCTTTCCATGCTGCGAAAGAGCAGGACCCTCGCGAGAGAGCGTCTTGAGACTCGGCGAGGCTTTGCCGGGTAAACAAAGTGGCAAACGCCAGGGCGTGAAGACGCCGCGACGTTGATCGCATTCGTGCGGCCGGGATGAGCGCGGGGGCGGTGGGTGGTGGGCGCTGCGGCTCGTTCCCACACGCCCCCCACGTCCCGCCGCCACCACGACCCACAATCCACCTTCCCACGCACGGCGGCCGCAAGGGCGGGCTTATCTCTCTCCCGAAACGCTTCCACGCGGCCGCTGGGGTCCAGCGGGGGCGGTGCTATCGGGGGCCGCAATGCGGTGCCCTCCCTGCTCATCGCGCCGCTACCACGCGCCCATCCCGCCCCCTCCCCCCACGCCCCCACAAAACCACGGCCCAGCCTGCTGAGTCGCCGCAGGCCGAGGCCACGGATGATCTGCTAATTAGGCTCCTAACTGCCTCTGACGGCGGCGGTAACCGTAAAGATCACGCGAGAACGTGGCCCTCTGCTTCACTCGCAGTGGACGTCAAAGATCCCGCGAAGTAATTCGAAGAAGAGTGGCAGGCGTCACTCACAATTTGTCAAAAAAATTATCCACCGCAGATTAATCAATTGGGATAGACGACAGCAGCAATCGTCGCCCCCCCTCCCCCCCTTAAGCAGGACCCTCCTGAAGAAGAGTTTTGAGGCTCCCCGGTGTAAACAAGCGTAATGACAAGAGCAATAATGCGCCTGGTGTCTGTGAAGGAGGGGATGATGCCAAGTGACTAGGAGATGTTAACTACCTCGCTTGGATGTATACAGGAGGTCGTGGGTTCGATGCCGACCCTGACACCTATATATTTGGAACTTGCATGTTCTCCCAGTGGTCACATCGATCCTCCGGTATTGCTGCTAGACATTCGAACCGTATGGCTGGCCCCCTGGGTCCCATAAGCCCCCGGCTCTTGCGTAAACATTATATTATAATGTAAACATTATATTATAATGTAAACAAACACTTTGCTCTTTTTCACCAATGGGTTTGAAGGATGGTGGCAAGTGTTGTCTTGTTAAACTATGCCTTTAAAACTGAAAACTGAAAACTGCTTACCTGTAGTACCTATATTTAAATATACTATCGAAAAAAATAATGTACAGCCCTCTGTCAATCATCGTGTTTCTCAGTGTGGATTTGTGAACACACTTTGTAAACAGTAAACAGTAAAATAGTACGCGTTTTTAATGCGCTGTTCATATTGTAACAAGCGTTTATACCAATGTTACTCTACAGAGTAGTGGGTCGCCGCTCCTCTTATCCGCATTGATATGAGCAGTATGTGGGGACTATGACTTAATCGCTAAAAAAAACTATCTGCACAGATGCATACAGACAAGAGAAGTATCAAACAGGAGGAATTAACGGTGCAACGCATCTGTTAAATATCTGCAGGTAATAGGATTGTCATCGATTGATCCTGGCTGCAGACATTGGTAGGTCACAAATAATAATGAAGATAAGAGAGCAGTTTCACTGTAGTATGCATACCGTTATGACAAATAAAGGACTTAAGTCGTGTAGGCAGTTTGAGCAGCTTTGGATAAGATTTATGATCCTGCCCATACCCGAGCATGGAGTGCATTCGCTTGTTCAGCTCTTCTGCCCAATCGTCCTCGCTTGCTTGGACACGACGTGACAACAGAACGATCCGCGCCAGGTGGGTCGCGGCGTTTATGTGGGCGGTGGGACGGAGTCGCGAAAAATCAATTAATTACGATTTTGACTTCCGTTTATTCGCGACCCCAGGGTCCCGCCATAAGGTTCATTTTCACACGATGAGCCGTTTCGTTGAGTCCTGTGATGCGCTTACGTTACTCCGTCCCCGCACAGACTCGCCGCGTCGGCGGGCGGCCTGGGCCGGGACGCGGGACCTCACGGCCCCCGTATGGATTTGTTTATTTTCAACTGAAAAAATCGGAGAATTTCCCGGGGAAAGCCACGTGGGGTGCGCGTGCATCCGTTGATTCCGTCACCTGGATGCGCGCGTGCGTCGGGAGCCGGAGAGCGGTGGCGTTTGTAACCGCGTCTGGGCCGAGGGCTTTACCTCCTCGCGTTCGTGGGGTATTCTCCACATTACGCCGGCTCCCACGTTTTAAACTCTCATCAATGGGCGTAAGCCAAGCATCCCAATGTGGGAGCCTCCTGAGTAGTAGTCTTGAGACTCGGCGAGGCTCTCTCGGGTGAATCGATAGCCACGGCGCGTCGAAGAAGAGGCGAGGTGGTACAGCAAAAATGTGGACTCCATTTGTTCCGCATGCTTGGGTTTTCTCCGGGCAATCCAATTTCATCCCACATATAAATATTAATTAATTGGCCGGTAACACCTGCATATATAGAGGACCGCAGAGCTTGGGCAGTCGTTGGTGCCGGCTCACCACACGACTGCCTTCCCGCTTGTCTGCGGTTCCTCCTCGCGTCTTTGCGTCATTGTCCCTGAAAATGAAGTTCTTGTTATGAACCTTGGCCCAGCGTTCCAGGTTGTATTAGTCCCTGACCCTCTGCTCACGATCATTAAGGACCTTCATGATGGTGAGCGGGCCCGGGTAAAACTACGTGGCCGGGAGTCAGAGCCATTCCCTGTACACCTTGGGGTGCGACAGGAATGTCCTCTGGCTCCCACATTATTTTACATATTTTGAACACGTCGTTCGTGAAGCCTTCAATAGCTGTACCGGGGGAATTTCCATTTGGTACAGATATAATGGGAGGCTGATCGATGCCCGGGTGCGGTCAAGGGATGGCTCCCTCTTGTCAACCACGGTATGTATGCCGATGATTTGGTAATAGCTGCTCATTCAGAGGAGGAGTTGGAGATGCTGCTGCTGAAACTGGAGCGTGCCCTCTAAGAGGTGGGGCCTTACCATCAGCCCCACCAAAACTAAGCACCTGCCTGGGTATTTTGTACCATCGGACATTCCACCCCCACAACTACGAATCGGTGATGGGGCAGTTGTGGAGAGAGTTGAGAGTTTCCCATACCTGGGCAGTGTGCTCGTGAGCGGCTCCGGTTTAACAGCAGAGGTCTCACTCCGAATCAGTCGAGCGGCAATATCTTTTCATCGGTTGCGTAACGCTGTGTGGAAGCTACCTGGTCTGTCGCTCCGCACGAAGCTTCAGGTCTTCTCGGCCACGGTCATTCCCTCCCTTCTCTATGCTTGCGAAACGTGGACCCCCCTAATGGAGCATCTTCGCCGGTTAGAAACATTTAGGCTGGCCTGCGTACGATCCATCCTGGGTTTAACCAAGCTGGATTGTGTGAGGAGCTCACAAATTCTTGAAAGACCTGGGCAAAGTCCCATCGGTGAGCTCCTCTGGCAGGCAAGGCTGCGTTGGCTGGGTCATTTAGCCCGCATGCCCAGCCACCGTATGCCTAAACAGCTTTTGTTCGGCCGGATAGAGGGGGCTAAACGGGCGCGGCACGGGCTACAGAAGATATGGAGTGATGTGGTACAGGAGGACGTGGAGCTGAGTGGACTTGCCGATGACTGGTACCAGCGGTGTCAAGATCGGCCTCAGTGGAGGAGGCTCATTAAGGACGCTACTGGGCAGTTGGAGGCAGTCGCCCTCCAACAACAACAGAGGGTGGAGGAGCGACGCTCACAACAACGAGCAGAGCGCCGGGACGCTAAAGCACAGCAAGTTGGCACAGTAGGGGCACATGTGGTGCATCAACTAGTCATCACAGTCATCTCAGTCAGTCGACCTGTGGCACCTGGGTCTGCCCCCTGACCTCCTGCCAGCGGGCGTTCAACACTTCACGTGGCCTCAAGGTGCACATAGCCTGGCACAAGCGTCGTGGTGACGTCACCGCCACTTAGTGGCGAATGGCGGCTGTTGCTGTGTGTGTGTTCGCTAACAGCACTTCCCCCGACAGTCTGTTAAGGCTATACGGGGGATCTTTGTGTTATCATTATGTGTCTGTGCGTGTGCGTTCTGCCTTTGTCTTTGTGAGGCTCTGCGTGTGTCTGCAGTGAGTTTATTTTGTTTTGCCAAATGAGAACAACCCTTTGTGTCCATCGATGTGTCTTGTGTCTACGTCTGTGTCTTCGTGTACACGTGCCGCGGTGTGTCTGCGTCTGCGTATGAATGTGACTTCTTGACCCGTATCCACAGATATAAATAAAATCCCTCCAGCTCCCAAATCCATTCCTGGGATCCAAGATAGCACAGTCACCTTCTCCCCTCCACGCACTCCCCTACCTCTCCCCTCTCATCTCACTCTACCCCCCTCCACGCACTCTCCTACCTCTCTCATCTCATCTCACTCTACCCCCCTCCACGCACTCTCCTACCTCTCCCCTCTCATCTCACTCTACCCCCATCCCCAGCCACTCTCCATCTCTCTCATCTCATCTCACTCTACCCCCCTCCACGCACTCTCCTACCTCTCCCCTCTCATCTCACTCTACTCCCCTCCACGCACTCTCCTACATCTCCCCTCTCATCTCACTCTACCCCCCTCCACACATTCTCCTACCTCTCTCATCGCATCTCACTCTACCCCCCTCCACACGACTCCCTACCTCTCCCCTCTCATCTCACCTCTACCCCCTCCACGCACATCTCCTACCTCTCCCCCTCTCATCTCACTCTACCCCCCTCCACGCACTCTCCTACCTCTACCCCTCTCATCTCTCTCTACCCCCTCACTCAAAACTCGCCCCTCCACGCACATCTCCATAACCTCTCCCCTCTCATCTCACTCTCACTACCTACCCCCCTCCACGCACTCTCCTATCCTCTCCCCTCT